>NC_090382.1:43674122-43977142 GCF_036365525.1 Heterodontus francisci
TTTAAAGAAAGAAAAAAAGTTGGTGATATTAAAGGCCTGAATGTGCAAACCCATTGAGCAATGTGAAGGCAGACTGATAAACCCTTCATTAATGTTTTCTAATTTCCTCTTTATGCTGTGACTTTGAGCATTCAGAGTCTCTCTGGTCTGTTGATAACACTGGATTCTTTATATTTCAGAGCTGTTTTAGAGTGGAAATCATTGCTGCAACAGACAACTTACCTCAGTGGTGGTGCAACAAACATACAAAAATACGAATTAGTAGCAGGAGTAGGCCTCTCGGCCCCTCAAGCCTGCTCTGCTATGTAATGAGATCATGGCTGATCTGATTGTTACCTCAACTCCACATTCCCACCTACCCCAATAACCTTACATCCCCTCGCTTATCAAGAATCTATCTACCTCTGCCGTAAAAATATTCAAAGACTCTGCTTCCACCGCCTTTTGCAGAAGAGTGTTTCAAAGACTCACGACCCTCTCAGAGAAAACATTTCTCCTCATCTCTGCCTTAAATGGGCAACGCCTTATTTTTAAACAGTGACCCCCTAGGTCTAGATTCTCACACAAGGGGAAACATCCTTTCCACAACCACCCTGTCAAGACCCCTCAGAATCTTATTTGTTTCAATCAAGTTGCCTCTTACTCTTCTAAACTGCAGCGGATATAAGCCTAGCCCGTCCAACCTTTCCTCATAAACAAGAAGGGGAAAAGAGATGATTTCTTTTAAAAGTATGCTTATACCAGGCTGCTGCACAATTTCATTTTCTTTCAATTTTTCTTCATTTATGCTAACTTTGAAGACCAATTGCAGAACCCAGAGGCATCTTTGGATAGAGTGGCAATTCCAGAGCCATCTGTAGTACAGTCCTCCCTATAGCAAGACCACAATGGGAGCTCAACCATCTGTTATGGACTGTGCTATTGCCATGTTGCTCGGCATGGTTGCTGATTAGCAACTGAAATGAAGCATGGAATTGGGGCAGACTCTGATGGCATAATTGATCCCATCAGGTGTGTGCGGCCACAATTCAAAGGTCTGCTTGGAATAGATGTGACTATGGAAGATGATGCCGTCTTTCAATTCAATTCATGGAGCCTTGGTACTGAGGAAAGAAGAAGCTGTTTTGTTGGGATGGTCTCCACTTAAACTGGCTGATACCAGTGCCCTGGCGAATGAAATAACTAGGACAGTAGAAAAGGCTTTAAATTAATAACGAAGGAGGACGGTTCAGCCAGGTGTAAATTTACAACTCTGAAGAGAAATGTATATACAGCAGAGTAGCAATTTGGGTAAAATTAACCAGGAGATTTTACATTTACATATTCTAAACACCTGGGAACCTCAGGTGCAGCTAGGTGCTCTTTTAAATCTCTTACGAGTGCTCCTACATGGTGCTCCCCCTGTGCTTGCAGCGGAGGTGGAGGCAGGTTGCTGATCGTGCTGCCCCTTGGTGGCTGTCTTCTGGCTGCCAGAGGCCTGGAGGGCCCCGGCATACTGAGGGGCTCCTGCACAGGTGTAGGACTCTCCTCTGTTGTCGCACCTGCTTGAGGCGTTAGAATCACTGGCAGAAGGCTTGAGGAGCCGTTGTCCACACCAGGAACTGCCTGAGAGGAGCCCCCAGAACCAGACATCAGCTGCTCCTCCTCCCTTGCAAGGCGCACTTGTACCTCCCTGCTGACCTGAGAAGGATGAGGATCTGATGGAGACTCCAGGCTTCTCATCCCCCTCTCACCTTGCCACTGCTGCATTGAGCTCATGGACAAGGCAATGGTATGCAGGACTGCATGCATCTTCAGCATCCACCAAGTGGCCTGCTCGATCAGGCTCTCTGAGGATCCCCAATCTCTCCATGGAGGAAGCCATGCACACACACGCCAGAGACATGGCAGCACTCATGGCCTGGATGGACTCCTCCGTCATCCTCACATGGGTGAGCATAGCCTCCAGCAGCTCCACCAAATGTTCCCTCACCTCTCGCTGCAGCAGTTGCTGGGTTGCTAACAAGTCCAGAAGCACGTCATCAGCCTAGGGCTAGGCATGGGCCTGACCTCCGACTGTCATCTGACTGTGGGTGGCCTCGGCTGTCACAGCCTCTGTCAGCTGCTCGGGTGCGTCTGTGATGTCCTCATCAGATCGTGACCCTGAATCTACACATGAATGCATACCCACTGATGTGAGTATCTGTACTGCTGGAGGGTGTGGGGGAATGATGTGATGGTGCATCCTCTGAGGATCCCTCCTCCTCCTCGGGTGACTGCCTGGCCCCCAGTCTCTCGAACTCTGTATCCTTAGGCATGACACAGACCTACATGAGAAAACAAACATGGAAGGGTTAAGGGCTTCCCATTTCTTCATCCCACCTATGCCTGACATGGAGCTCCATGTGCTCAGTGCTGGACACACGAGTACCATGCCTTGTGTGTGCCAGACGCACCCTTGTGGAACTGCCCTCATTCACTCACCCACTTGGGTGGGGAATTCTGTCTTGCCATCAGCGATCACCCTGGTGCCCGCCATTTTCAAGGTTTCCTCTTCCATAGGGGTCAGGATGTGAAGGTACAGCACCCACCTGCCGGACTTGGCCCTTTCTTTGCTGTTGGGTGCCGTCTTATCCTGTAGTCAGAAGGAAGAAAGACGGTTAGTTTCCCCATGGAGACAAACACAGCACCTATGCTGGTGGGAGCCCTGTGGTCCATGATGGGGCCAATGAATGCCTCCTGCATACGGCCACTCTCGAGGGAACTCAATGAATGCTCCATCGTTGAATTCATTTAAGGCTGGAATAGATAGATTTTTGGTCTCTGAGGGAATCAAGGGATATTGCGAGCAGGTGGGAAAGCAGAGTTGAAGCCAAAGATCAGCCATGATTGTATTGAGTGGCAGAGCAGGCTCGATGGGCCATATGGTCTACTCCTGCTCCTATTTCTTGTGTTCTTGCCACTGACTGGGTGGTCACACCCTCTCCATCAAGTGCATTGCCACATGCTAGCCCCAAAAGGAAACAAGGTATAAAGTACTCACCCTGGCAGACTGAAGGTCGTCATTGATGCATTTCCAGCACTGGATCCAGGTTCAGGGGGTGACCCCACAGCTGCTGACCTCCTCTCCAATCTGTGTCCAGGCTTGCTTGGTCAGGCGGGCCAGTCTCCTTTTCCTGTCCCTGGGGAAGTGGCCTTACCTTTGCAGTCTGGAGGAGAACCTGCAGGGATGCATTGCTGAACCGTGGGACCTCCCACGGACTTCCTTCTGCCATGTTTGCTGCTGACATCCAGGTCAGCTCTTTAGTTGGAGGCACCAGTCAAGCAGCACAATGCAGTTTTGGAAGTAGCAGTCAAGCAAAGGACTCCTCTGTGCAGGGAGCAGTGAATGCAGGGCTGGCAGCCCTTTAAATATGGCACCAGCACCTACTGCAGTGTCAGCTGACAAGACTTCGCCGCCTGACTTCCCACCTTGGGCCTTCAATTGGATGGCCCCTGTGCCTCCTGTGAGTTAATTGGCTGGTCATTGTGAGATCATGTGCGGCTGGCCACTGAACGCCCAACCGGAAACAGCACCTATGGCCTTGCCGATAAATCCAGCCCATGGTTGCAGGATGACCAAGGTTGGAAACTAAACATTTCAGGGTACTTGACATTTTGAAAAGAGGTGGGGTGGCCCTGATTAAAAGATGTGATAAAGGTAGGAGGGAGAAAGGATCTTAACCCAGAAAAATCAGGATGTAGATTGAGTAGATGGATGGAACTATGAAATAACAAAGGGCAGAAAACACTGGTGGGAGGTAGTTTACAGACCCCCCCACCTAACAGTAATCATAGCATTGGACAGAGTATTAATCAGGAAACTAGAGGAGCTTGTAACAAAGTTAATGCAATAATCTTGAGGGCCTTTAATCTTCACATATGCTGGTCAAACCAAATTCGCAAAAGTAGCTTCGAGAAGGACTCAAGGAATGCATTTGAGCCGATTTTCGAGAACAATATGTCAAGGAACCAAATTGAGGACTGGCTATTTTAGATCTAGTTTTGTGACTGAGACAGGTTTGATTAGTAACTTGCAGCAAAGGATCCTCTAGGAAAGAGTAATCACACTATGATATAATTTCATATTATGTTTGAGAGTGATGTGGTTAAGTCCTAAACTAGACTTTTAAATTTAACCAAAGCCTAAAATGGAGGTGTGGTGGGTGGCGGGGTAGGGGGGAGATGCTGGCTGAGGTAGATTGGAAAATCAGATTAAAAGATATAAAAAAGATCAGAAAGACTTGCATTTATATAACACTTTTTATGACCACCAGATGTCTCAAAGGTAATGAAATACTTTTGAAGTGCAGCCACTGTTGTAATGGAGGAAATGCAGCAGCCAATTTGCGCACAGCAAACTCACATAGATAGTCATGTGATAATGACCAGATTATCTGGTTTTGTGGCGTTGGTTGAGGGATAAATATTGGCCAGCACACCAGGGACAACTGCCCTGCTCTTCTTCAAAATAGCGCCATGGGATCTTTTACATGCACCCAAGCAGGCAGATGGGGCCTCAGTTTAATGACTCATCTGAAAGATGGCACCTCCAACATTGCAGCATTCCCTCAGTACTGCACTGGAGTGTCAGCCTTGCTTTTTGTGCCGAAGCCCGAGAGGGGACTTGAACCCAGGAAAGAAATAGTGGGAATAGATAAGCAATGGTAAACATTTAAATAAATGATTCATAATTCTCAATGGATATATGTTCCCTTGAGGAATAAAAGCACCATTGGAAAAGTGATACAACCATGGCTAACTAATGAAGTTATGGTCAGTGGGTCAGGCAGCATCTGTGGAGAGAGAAGCAGAGTTAACGTGTCAGGTCTGTGACCTTTCATCAGAACTGGCAAAGGTTAGAAATGTAATAGGTTTTAAGCAAGTGAAGCAGGGGTGAGGGGGAAGAGAACAAAAGAGAAGGTGTGTGATAGGGCAGAGGGAAGGAGAGATTAAATGACAAAGATGTCATGGGACAAAGGCAAAGGGAGTGCTAATGGTATGGTGAAAGACAAAGCATTAGTCCAGACATAGTGTTAATGACAGAAGAAAGAACAGCTCTGTCTAAAAGCACTAACATAAAAAACCAAGTTTAAGGTAGGCACATGGTTAAAAAACAATAAAATAATAAAAAAAGGCCAGTCATGGTCTGAAATTATTGAACTCAATATTGATTCCGGAAGGCTGTAGCATGCCCAATCGGAATAATCGAGGTGCTGTTACTCGAGCTTGCGCTGATGTTCACTGGAACACTGCAGCAGGCCAAGGACAGAAATGTGGGCATGGGAGCAGGGTGGTGAACTGAAATGACAAGCAACCAGAAGCTCGGGGTCATGACTTTGGACGGAGGGGACGTGTTCCACAAAACGGTCATCCAATCTGTGTTTAGTCTCCCCAGTGTAGAAGAGACTTCATTGTGAGCAGCGAAAACAGTATACTAAATCAAAAGAGGTACAATAAATTGCTGCTTCACCTGGAAGGAGTTTTTGGGGCCTTGGATGGTGAGGAGAGAGGAGGTAAAAGGGAAGGTATTACACCTCCTGTGATTGCATGGGAAGGGGAGAATGGAGGGGTGGACCAGGCTGTCACAGAGGGAACAATCCCTTTGGAATGCTGATAAGGGAGGGGAGAGGAAGATGTGTTCGGTGGTGGCATCATGCTAGAGATGGCGGAGGATGATCCTTTGGATACGGAGGCTGGTGGGGTGGAAAGTGAGAACAAGGGGAACCCTGTCATGGTTCTGGGAGGGAGAGGAAGGGGTGAAGGCAGAAATGCGGGAAATGAGTTAGACATGGTTGAGGGCCATGTCAACCAAACTGGTGGGGGGTGGGGGGGGGGGGGGGATCCTCATTTGATAAAAAAGGAAGACATATCAGAAACGGAGTTGTGAAGGTTGCATCATCAGAGCAGATGCGCAGAGACAGAGAAACTGGGGGACTGGAATGGAGTCCTTACAGGAAGCAGGGTGTGAGGATGTGTAGTCAAGGTAGCCAAGGGAGTCGATGGGCTTATAATGAATATTAGTAGACAGCCTATCCCCAGAGATGGAGACAGAGCAGTCTTGGAAGGAAAGGGAAGTCTCAGAGATGGACCATGTAAAGGTGAGAGAAGGTTGCAAATTGGAAGCAAAGTTGATGAAGTTTTTCAGTTCGGGGCGAGAGCAGGAAACGGCACTGATACAGTCTTCAATATACTGGAAAAATAGTTGGGGGAGGGGGCCTGAGTAGGACTGGAATAAGGAATGTTCGACATACCCCACAAAAAGACAGGCATAACTAGGACCCATGCAGGTACTATTATGAAAGTGATTCTGTTTTGCTAAAAATAATTTAAAAGGAATTTATAGTTAAGCTAAATAAATGTGGACCAGGATTTTTGTTTTAAAAAGGAAGCCATAAAGGACAGTGAGGGAGCCAGATTGGCAACAGTGTTGCTGTTTGGCACGTGGTATGGGCTAAGTTTAGAGCAGAAACCATGGCAACAGGGGCAGAAATTGACAAGCACTCTTTTTATTGGACAAGCCCAGTAGCAACAGAGAACACGTGGGTGGGCAGAGAACTACCAAGCTGTTTCGTTGTCAGTCCATGTGTGTGAGATACCCTCTGGAAGGAGATAAAGGTCAACGGCAGCTAAAGTGTCAAAAAAGGACAGAAAAAGGAAAGCATTCCAAGGAAGAACAGAAGACCACAACCCAGCTTTTTTTCTCATAGTTCCCTAAGAGACTTGGTGAAGTTCAGTGTATTATTTCATCTTGTTTCCTGCATTTCAAGAAGGCTTGCTTAATTGTTTTTCAACACCACCTGAAGAGAGCTAATTCTGGAAGATTCTTTAACAGATGCTTAGAGGTTGGACTGTGTGCCAGTTTGGTGCAGTGAGTCTCATCTGCTATTTTTCAGGGGTGGGCAAGTGATCTGCCCGAGTATGTTTTTTTCTGTCTGTAATTGAGCTCTGATCTAAAAATCCTTTTTTACTTTTTTTTTTCGCTTAACCTGAACATATATATGTCTATTTGTGTGTGAGTGTGAAGGGACTAAGGTAAAAAGGGACTTTAAAAATTGGTTAAGGTAGTAAAGGGGACTTTTTAAAATGTAATGTTGGATTTTTAAAAATTTGGTCTACGTGGTATTGTTTTACTTCATTAGTAGTTAAGACTTGTTTTTATAATAAACTGCTAATTTTGTTGTTCAGTAAAGAAACCTAGCTAGCGTGTTCTATTCTGGGGAAAAATAGTGTATCTGATTAAAGTTTTCCCACTTTTGGAAACAGTCAAAGAATATATTGTGACCCGTGAAGAAGTGGGACTGAATTAACAGTGCACTCCTCCTGCCTCGGTCGTAACAGTACCCTTTTATTTGAAGGAAATGAAGTTCCATCCTTCATGTTTCGAATCCATCCAGGATTACAGGTATCTCCAAGATATACGTTCCTTGGACTGCTGTTCTCGCTACATCCTGAGATCCACATTCAGTGCCATGCGCCGCCACATGTACACGCTCAACCTCTCTCTCCAGAAACACCGATTCACCTTATCTCAAAGCTGTCCTGCTCCGCAGTTTCATTTCATCCTTGGTCTTATCCGATGCATTAACAAATCTTTTTCTCTTCCTTTCAGGTGCTAAAGAATGCAAGATCCAGCAGCTCATGGCAACTAACACCCCTCCAGATCCTTCGTCCCTTTCACTTCCCTCTGACCCCATCCCTTCTCCTAATCTGACCTCTTGCCATGTATTCACAATACCGTCTGACCTTTCCATCTCTTGATGCTGAATGATCTGTACTTAACAAAGGACTCACTTCTTTCCCCTTACACCTCCACCTCAATGAATTTCATGCTCGGCATGACGTTGAGCTTTTCTTCCGTCGCCTTCACCTCCGGGCTCACTTCTTTGATCGGGAGTCCTGCCCCCGACCACTGGACCCATTCACCCGCCTCCAGTATTCTCCCTCCACCTGGACCCCTCCCTCTGGCCTCTTAACTGCTCTTGATCGTTTCATTGAGAACTGTTGGCGTGACATTGGACATCTCAATTTCTCCGCTCCCCTCACTCTCTCTAACCTGTCTCCCTCTGAACTTGCTTCACTCTGTTCTCTCAGGTCAAACCCTGACATTGTGATCAAACCTGCTGTCAAGGGTGGTGCTGTTGTTGTCTGGCGTACCGACCTGCACCTTGCAGAGGCTGAGCATCAACTCTCAGACACTTCTTCCTACCTCCCCCTGGACCATGACCCCACCACCGCACATCCAAGCCAGTGCTTCCAGGACTGTCACTGACCTTATCTCCTCTGGAGATCTCCCCTCTACAGCTTCCAACCTCATAGTCCCGCAATCCCAGACAGCCCACTTCTACCTCCTTCCCAAAATCCACAAACAGGATTGCCCTGGCAGACCCATTTCAGCCTGTTCCTGCCCCATTAAACTTATTTCTTCCTATCTTGATTCCATCTTTTCTCCCTGAGCCACCTACATCCATGACTCTTCTGATGCCCTACGTCATTTCGACAATTTCCAGTTTCCTGGTCCTAACCACCTCTTCATTATGAACGTCCAATCTCTCTACAGCTCCACCCCCACCAGGACGATCTGAGGGCTCTCCGCTTCTTCCTTGAACAGAGGCCCAACCAGTCCCCATCCACCATCACCCTTCTCCGCCTGGCTGAACTTGTTCTAACATTGAACAACTACTCCTTCAACTCCACTCACTTCCTTCAAATTAAAGGTGTTGCTATGAACTTATATGTTACACAGTCCTCTTTGATGGTGAAATCTTTGCAGTTAAATGTCTCAAACATTGGATCTCCCAGACCTTTCTCAAAGTCAATATCCTCTTTGCTTACTTCTCCAAGCACATTTGACCTGGATGTCCATGAATAAGGTGATCCCTGGGGATCCTATTGGTCTTTTTGTCTCTGTAAACTTCAACTTTCAAAACAGATTCAAATTTTTGCAGCCTTTCACTGTATATCTTCTGAGAACAGGTGTTTCCCCCTCTCTCTCTTGAGACTGCCACTGCTGGTTTTATTCCTTTCTTACAGCTTGTCTGCTGTTAGAAAATCTGTTAAATTTATCTGGAATCACAGGTCAATAGCCTATTGTCCTTTTACTTCCTGTTTATGATCCAAAAGTCTGGATGGTGAAACCCAATTGTTCTTCAGGTATTATACCCCTGCAGTCTCTCTTTTTTTCAAAAAGTCTTTGATCTGTGTTCTCTGTTGTCCTGGTAACCAAGATTTCTGTCTTGTCCTTAAGCAGAGTGGATGTGAAGTCACCTGACTTCTGACTCCACCTTAACCTTTTAAAAATCACAATTTAAAAACATAATCATATTACAAAGTCCAGGGTTCATAACAAGGGGGCCATCCTTTCCATGGAGGTGGACGTCAGCACAAATGCCTGAGACATCATGGCACTCATGCTAGAGAGGGACTCCTCCAATCTCTCTCCAAGGGTGTGCATTGTCTCTGGAAATGCTGACAGAAGTACATACATTACCCATTCTTTTGACAAGTTCCCCTTTCTTGGATGATCCCGAGGCTCAGAATCTATATCCAGCTGAGCAGAGCTTGGAGTGTTCTGTGCTCTCCAATGAGTGCTCTCCACTGCTGTGCCTGTTTCCAGCATCTGCTCCTGTTCACATGATATGCTCCTCACCATGTGACAACCTATCTCTCTCTACTACAGTACCCACCGAGGTGTGTGTATCTGCGCTGCTGGAGGATGCCCATGAGTCATGAGAGGTTTTTTTTTTATTAGAGATACAGCACTGTAACAGGCCCTTCGGCCCACTGAGTCTGTGCCGACCATCAACCACCAATATATACTAATCCTACACTAATCCCATATTCCTACCACATCCCCACCTGTCCCTATATTTCCCTACCACCTACCTATACTAGGGGCAATTTATAATGGCCAATTTACCTACCAACCTGCAAGTCTTTTGGCTTGTGGGAGGAAACCGGAGCACCCGGAGAAAACCCACGCAGACACAGGGAGAACTTGCAAACTCCACACAGGCAGTACCCAGAATTGAACCCGGGTCGCTGGAGCTGTGAGGCTGCGGTGCTAACCACTGCGCCGCCCTGTGCCAGTTGTATCCTCAGACTGCTTGGCCTCCTGAGGACTCCTCAGCCTGGTCCCTCATCAACTTCTCCATCACCCTTGAACAACCTGTGGGAGACCAAAGATATGAGTTAATGCTGACATTGAGAAAGGGCACAAACTCAGTACAGTGCATATAATGGCATTTCAGTCAGTGATGACATCAATTCAGCATGAGTGACTGTTTAGTGCCAAGTGGCAGTGCGATATCTAACCCGGTCAGCAGATCTATGGGCCAACTCCATCTCTCCATTGCTAACATCCAATGTCTGTGCTACCCTGCCAATCTCCAAGATGTCCTTCTCAAATGCTGTCAGGCTGGCTATTGCTGCAGGTCCACTCCGGGTTCTCTGCCTCTCCCTGGAGTTGTGTACTCTCTTCTCCTGCGATGTGAGAAAAGAGAGAATTATGAATGTGAGAACTGCAATGTGAGTTGAGGATGGAATGAGAACACTCGTGAGGGTGAACGTGAGGGATAGGTTTGAAATGGCAATAGGATGAGTGTCATGAAAATGTGCTTTATGTCAAATGATGATTTTTAATCCACCAGCTGAAAACCCCAATTGAACTTTAAAAAAGCAGACATTAAAGGTGACTCGGTGCATGCAACTAAAGACGGATACCCCAATTTGCATCACTGTACTTTCCACATTCCAATGCATTGAGATTGAATCAGCATATCTGCACAGACCCATCAAGGACAATGACCTGGGAATCTGAGTGAACAAGCTATCCTGTTCCCATTAGCAAGGCATCAAGGCCATTACCTGAGGTATTCAACTGGTAGAGACAAACCACTCTAACCTAATCACTTGAACAATGGGACCTTAAGCTGCGAGAAGGGGATTCCTAGCCAGGGACTAAATAAGTTGTAAGAGGGAATACACTTGTAACATCCATGCTTGAATCACTGGGTGACAGTCATGTAACAGGCCCACCCTTCATGTGCTTAAGCTTCTGTTTTCTCTGCAGTAAGGAGACAAACAGCTAGATGCTAGCGAGAGAAGACCTGAGTGGCGTCTCTCCTTCATTTCTCCCTCTCCAACCCATCTTGCAAGCTTCGAACCCTGTTTTCTGACTGTGACCACCCAGGAACACCTCTGCAGCAGACTCCTTGAAGCAAATCAGCCGCACTACTGTCTCCAGAAGAACCACCAAATCAGCCATCCACATCTTCAAATTGGAAGCCTCAGGACCACCAAAGGAAAGTCACATGATCACCGAATTCAGCCTGAAGCCAGTCTAGTCACCAACATCCACAGACAGTGTATCACTTTTATTTCTCCAGACTCTCATTTGACCAATCTATTCTCTGCACTCTGTAACCTATTTGAGAAAGTCGGAGTGTATTTTATTATTTTATTAGTTTAAGTACAATAACCTCTTTGTTAAACTCAAGAAAACCTGTCCGATTGGTTCTTTTTATGATCACAGCATGTAAACAGTTACAAAGTCGCTGAATTGGCAAGGGACAAATTTTTCAAAAAAGTAAACCTGTAGTGGTCAAACAAGGAGAGGGAAAAGAGGGGAACCATTTGACCTCCCCTCACCTGATCGTAACAATGAGGGTGAGCGTGAGCTGCTCAGATGGAAATTTGAGGAGGTCACTGGAGAGAAAGGAAGGTGTGGAATTGCAAGGTGCATCAGTCAGAGGAGTGCTACGCAGGAGAATACTGGGGAAGTCAGAGAGATGACAGTCACCTTTCCTGACCTAATGAGGTTTTATACCTTTTCTGACACTGTATCCAGGTCCTGGGCAAGACACCTGCTGCTGACAGCCTCTGCCTGTTTGTTTGGGTGGCTGGTCTCTTCCTCTCATCCAGAGGAAAGAGCCTGTCCATTCTGGCTTTCACCACCTCCAGCAGAACCTTCAGGAAAGAGTCAGAGAACCGAGGGTGGCGGGGTTGGTGTTGCAGCCTTCCCATGACTTCCTTCCACGTCCTTGACTCCACTAGCCTTCATAAGCAACGTTTCCTATAGTCATTCTGACCCCTGCTGGGGTCCCTTTAAATAGAGTGCCTTCATTCACAAAGTGCAGGTTGTCATCATGCCTGCACTCTGGGATTGGTCAGGAAACCCGGTAACAGGGCACTAATGCTATGGCTGAGTTAAAGAGCTATGGCAAAGTCTGCTGATAAAACAAATGGGTTCCCGACCCACTACCGGCCTCCCACCATGTGTGCAGGTCTGTCAAGATAAAATTCCGTCCAGTGGTTTTGGTCTTCCCAATATTTAGTTGAATCAAATTTCTGCATATACACTTCTGGATATCAGACAAGCAGTCTGACAATTTAGAGACAGTGGAGGGGTTGAGAAAGGTGTTGGTGAGATAGAGCTGTGTGCCATCAGAGTACATGTGGAAACTGATGCTGTGCTTTTGGATGATATTGAGGTGGCATGTAGGTGAGATATGAGAGGGGGTCAAGGATAGCTCCTTGGAGGACAGGAAAGCTAACTGTGTGGGAACAGGAGTAGAAACCATTGCAGGCAATTCGCTGGCTACAATTAGAAAAATAAGAATGGAACCAGGCAAATGCATTCCCATCCAGCTGACCAACAGTAGAGAGGCACTGGTGAAGGTGGTATGGTGAACTGTGTTGAAGGCTGCAGACAGATAGAGAAGGATGAGGAGGGATAGTTTATTTGTGTCACGGTCACCTAGGATGTCATTTGTGACTTTGATAAGAGCCATTTCAGTACTGTAGCAGGGGAAGAAACCTGATTGGAGAAATTCAAACATGGAGTTCTGGGAAAGATGGGCATGGGTGTGGGAAGTGACTGCACATTCAAGGACTTGAGAGGAAAGGGAGGTTGGAGATGGTGTAGTAGTTTGCAAGGATGGATGGAAGTTTTCATTTGAAAGAAGTATTACAATCCCATTAGAGACAGTAACTATCTTAAAGAAATTTGAATTCCCAGTTAATAACTGAAAGAATTACACTACAAGATTTCATGTCTTAAACAAAAAGCTTTATTGTACAAGAGTTAAACAAAGCAAGCACTACTAACTTAACACTATATTTTGTAATCACATACTTTAAACACAAAATCTCAACAGAACACTCCCCTTTTGACCTTTACTTCCACCCAAGAGTTCCCCTACACTTTACAGGATCTTGAGGGTTCATTCACTTCTCCTGGGACCAATCCAAGGCATGCCACAGCTCTCAGGAATTCACTCCAATTCTCCTTAGTTTCCCAGCTAGCTTTCAAGTTGAGGCGGTTCTTCAAGATTCTCCCTCTAGCATCCAACTAGATGAATCCTCCAGCCCTACTTCAACATCTCACGAATTTGGAATTTCCCAGCCTAAGCATTGGCCTCAATCACATCCTTGCGTGTTGATTTCAAGTCAGAAAACACTCCTGGCTCCTGATAGCCCTTCGCTACTGGGTCTAGTTGCTTCCAAATACCAACCGACTGTGAGCAATCACAGAGATAAAAACAGCAAGACCAAAAGACATCTCCCTGCATAATCTATCTTCACAGCAAATGTGGTACATCTGGGATGTCCCAGATAGAAATTTAAGCTAATTAACTCCAACACATCCCTTTGATTCTGGGTACCCACATGAATAATTTATATTACCAACAAAGTAAGGGCAATTCTCTTCAGACTTACTGACTTCAGTTCCCCAACCAAACAGATCCACCTACTGTTTTATGGCTCTCACCTCTCTAACTCTGACCCTGTAAGTACACATGGAAAGATTGTTGAAGTGTAAATACCTTGGGTGGTCTCGCAATCTCTAAATTCCAGAGTTTCGATTACCTAAAATTTACAAATTTAATCTCCCCACAACTAGAAGTGACATCTAAACATATTAATATAAAACATGAACTAGATCATATCACCTTCCCCCAGGATAAAATTAAAATGCATCACCATGATGGGTTTTCACTTATACCAACTAAAATAAGTTGACATAACAGAATCACATTTTAACAACTACATTATCACATGCAATACACACAACAGTTTCCCGAGCACCCCCCCAACCCCACATTGACCACAAGATAGCCCATCTTGACACCATTACTCTGTTGATCTGTAGCCAGGAACCATGATCCAATTAAGATTTAAAGTATTTCTTCTTGCGTTGTTTTCTGAAAGTATTTGAAGATCCATTTTGCTGCTAGTATCGTTATCAAGAAATGCATTGTAGTAAATTTCCTTTCTCACTACAAGTATAATCCAAATTTTTATCATGTCCCTGGGTAAATGATGATTGAATGTCCCTCTGGCTTCTTCATACAAGTATATATGAATTGCAATCCATATGGTTCTTATGTAAGAGGAGATTCCTCATTGCTATCCATGTGTGAATTCTCAAGCTCAGTCTTTGAATCAGTCTGCTCAGATTTCACCTTCTGAGCTTTATTCTCCTCCATTTTTACACGCACTCCATCATTTAAGTTCAAACAGAATGTCTTAATTAACTCCACAGTTAAACTGTCTTCCTCCTACTTAACTGTAGGCTTATTTTTTATTTTTTAAGTCCATTCGCCAGATTCAAACATTTTAGACTCTCTTTTTGAGATAGCAAGTTCAAAATGACTTCTTGTTGTGCAAATGACTCATTCTTTTATTGGTCAAAATCTTCTTTAGCCACTTTAAGAAAGTTATTTAAATGATTTTTATGTTCGAGTAGAAATGTTTGATATTCCTATTCCAGTCTTTAAACAGTTTGGTTTGTAATCCTTTAGTTTTTCCATGATCCCACTCAGAATGTGCCTTGTCCAAAACTCTGAGTGAGGTCGATAGCTGCTTCATTTAGAAATTTCACTTTCCATTTTAACACTTTGAGTCTTTCATGCAACTCGTGAATATCATCATCGCAATCACTTTGGGGTTTCAAATGGTCATTTGTAATCTGTCCATTTGCCCAGATTCCTGCTGCTGTATCCTGTGTTGTCTCAGCATTGGCAGGCACCTTTGATTCAGTGTCAGGTCTCATTAACACTTCAGGATTAGTCTGAGGTCTCAGTCCTTCCTGTGGAGACTCTTAATTTGAGATTCTTCAGGCACTTTTGCTGCCTCTGTTAAGTCCATTAATGGGGTGGATACATCTGTATCTTTACTTAGTTTACTCTCTGGCCCAAAAGGATTACAAATAAGTGAGGGGTCTTTAAATACAGGAACAGTTCCTGTACTCTTACCCATTGCCCCAGAAGACGGCAAAACCATATCCCCCGCAAGAGCATTTCATAATATAAAATCAACATGATTAATGGGTAGTTTAGGCATATCAACAATAATAAACCCTTTTAATAAAACACAGTTTAAATTCACTCTACACAATTGGATAGGCACACAATTCCCATTGATACCCTGCATCAATACATTTTTATTCAGCAAACTCTTTAAAGTCTAAATTTTTGCTAACATTAAGCTCTGAGCAGAACCAATATCTCAGGATAATTATCTTTTTGGGCCCTTCCTCAGACAAAAATGGAGGGACTTCCTCTTCAAATATAAACCCTTCATAATCCCTCAGGTCTCTATTTACACCCATGGTAAATACATTAGACGGTACTGGTTTTTCACCAGCCTCACTCCTTGGTGCAGTATTCTCTGGAGAAACAGTACCCACACTCACTAAAGCTGCAGCTTTCAGTTTTGACTTCCAACACTCTGCTTTTATGTGTCTGACCTTATGATAATGAAAACATGTTGGCTTTTTGACGCTTCCTGATCTTCTATACAATCATTTTTATCACCTTGGGGAAAATCTGTCTTCTCATTTCTGCTATCCCCTTCTCTGTAATCAGGAATTTGTTCGTTATCACTTGCCGATCCCTCCAGTTCCTGTGTAGGTTTGCAAATGAAGATTTGCTGCCCCCTAGCTTTTTATGGGAAACATCATAACCATCTGCCATAACAGCAGCTTCTCTTATATTAGAAACTTTAGTCTTCTATGTGTGTCCTAATACCTGCTGGAATACTGTTTTTGAATTCCTCCATTAACACCTCTCACATTTTCAAAACTCACTTCAAGTTTCATTGAATAGTACCAATGGTCAAAAATCATTTCATTTTCTCTAGCAAATTCCACAGATGTTTGATTCTGTCTCTTCCTAAAATTTCAAAATTTTATTCGATAAACTTCTGGAATCAGCTCATACGCATTAAGTACCACAGTTTTAACTATCTCAATGTGCAGATTGTTCATCCAAAAGGCTTGAATAGACATCCAACACTTTTCCTATTCGAACATTTTACAAAAGAATGGCCGATATCCCTCGTGGCCAAGCTAGCATGTAGCAATTCTCCCAAATGAGACAAAATGACCTCACTGAATTTAGGCACTAGGCAAATATTTCTTGTTAAATTAAAACCCGGAGTTGAACTCGAATTATTGTCCAAACTACCAATTCTTCCTTCACGACGTAACATAAGCCCCTCTTTATCCAGTTCATGCTGCCTAGCTTCTTTCTCTCTTTGAAGCTCTCTGACTCTTTCCTTATCCCTTTCCTCCCTTGCTAACTTTTAATTCAAGACTCCGCATTTCTCTTTCTTTTTCATTTCCATTTCTTTTGCTTTCTTCTTCCTCTCCTTCGAACTTAAGTTGCTGCATCTGCAACTGAATCCTAGCTAACTCAATCTGCATTTTATCTGGGTCAGCCTTTTCCTCTTCAAATTCCAAATGTCTGCCTTTTCCTCTTCAAATTCCAAATGCCATGCTAAAGTCTCCACTATTTCTGCTTTTTTAGTCCCTGATTTTAACTCTATGTTCAAATTTTCTGCTAATGCTGCCAACCTAACCTTTGTTGATTGTTGCAAAACAGTCAGGCCCTTGACCTCTCACCATAGATGCTGCCTGATCTGCTGAGTGTTTCCAGCATTTTGTTTTTATTTCAGATTTCCAGCATCAACAGTGTTATGCCTTTTTAAAAAAAAACTAAGCTTGTTCTGTCCTTTAACATTCTTCAACTTTGCTGAAAAAATTGTTCAGTCGTTAGTCCTTGGCATAAAATTAAAATGATCGCCAAACAGTCCCCATCAAAATAACATTTAATAAAGGCACCAACAGATCAGTTTAATTTTAGTCCTGAAGACATTAACTTCTAAATGAGCTGAGATTTTGAATGTATTGCTTTCCTAAAGTAGACACTGCTAAATGCTGAATATTCTTAGTTCTAAATTACACTGGCAGTAAAACATCTCAACACAGCATAATAGCTTTCATATGAACTACTAGTTTGACAAATTAATCAAGGAAACTATATTATATTCACACTGGCAATAGGAAACAATTTTGAAATAAGTCCTTCTCTTGTAAAAATCTGTAACAGGAAAAAAAATTAAACTACACCTGATGGATTTTCTGTGAATTTCTAATCTTGATTGAGAGAATTCAGAAATACGACAGAATGAAAGAACAAATCTCAAATTATGATATTCTTGGGAAAATAATATTGTAAACATTTACTTTGGTGCTGAAATACTATTGCGATCCTTAATCTAAGGATCTGTAGGTATCTTCAAATGAAATATATCTGACCCAGAGAATTGCTTTATAAACACACTTTATGCTGTAGTAATATCGTAAATAGTTCATTCCTTTTCGAACTTCCCGGCATGGACTCAATGGGCCGATGACCTCCTCCTGTGCCATAAATGACTCTGACTCTATAATTCTTGAACCTCGCCTCCAAGCTCTATATCCTAAAAATTGAAGGATGCTGATAATAAGGCAGCACGCTTGCTCAGCTTCTAACCACTCAGCCACCAAAGCTGCACTCTCACCTCTGGTGACTTCGGATTGGCGACCATTGGGCTGAACTAATACAATATTTGTCTCTCATTCAAAGTTGTGCATAACAACCCCTCATCTGTCTCATGTGACAATTCCCATCTCTGATACACAAACTAGGAAACAAGTAGTAGTGTCGAAGGAAGTTCTGCACAGAGGACTAGAAAGCCAGTGCTTGCAGAGTTGCATTTTCATTAATATCCCTTCTACCCTCTATGCACGGCGCTTTAGGAAACAGAGTTCCTGAAGATAACTTTAAATTCAGTATTTACCAGTTACTCACAACTGAGCCCCCAATAACAGTTTTGCTCTTGCATCCCTGTTTTACTATGGTTTGTTGTACAGTCTGTGTGGGAGACAATAGGCAAAAGCCTATTAATACAGATTCAATTAATACAGAAATCACTTTTGCATTGAGCATTTTAAAAGTTCAGGAATGACTTAATTCAAGACATTCCATCCCATTCACAATATACAATGAGTCAATACAATGCAACATTGCAAGCACTAACTTTCTAGTCCTCTGAGGCTTGGGGTTCAGTCCCTGGCATCTCCACCAGATTGGCAGGGGTCTGGAACTTACTACCTTAAAGGGTGGTAGAGGCAAAAACCCTCATTGCATTTAAAAAGTACTTAGATATGCAACTGAGGTGCTGTAACCTACAAGGCTATGGACCATGAGCTGGAAGGCAGTATTAGATTGAATAGCTCTTTCTGGCTGGCATGGAGGACGGGCCGAATGGCCTTCAGTCCTGTCAATCTATGTTCCTATATTGCAATGTTACCATCTATTCTGTTTGCATTATTACCCAGTAAGAGCTAATGAGAGGTTGGAAGGAAGCATAGTTTGCAGCTTTCCAAAGAGTTACAATGCAGAAGAAAAGCAGCAAGTGGAATACCAACTTAGTACTCAGTGGTACAAAGTTTACTAATTGAATAACGCCACACTAGAACAAACTCTTGCCAACTAATCTGTTTCAATGAGGAATCAGCTCAAATGATAGAGCACTCGCTCAGCAAGCAGGATTGATGCCCTCATTCCAAGAACACAAGAAATAGGAGTAGACCACATAGCCCATCGAGCCTGCTCCGCCATTCAATACGATCATGGCTGATCTTGGGCTTTAATTCCACTTTCCTGCCTGTTCCCCATATCCCATGATTCCCTACAAGATCAAAAATCTATCTATCCAGCCTTAAATGTATTCAATGATGGAGCATCCACATCCTTCTGGGGTAGAGAATTCCAAAGATTCACAACCCTTTGACAGAAGTAATTTCTCCTCATCTCAGTCCTGAATGATTGACCCCTTATCCTGAGACTGTGTCCCCATGTTCCAGATTCCTGACCAGTGGGAACAATCTCTCAGCTTCTACGCTATCAAGCTCTTTCAGAATCTTGTATGTCTCAATTAGATCACCTCTCATTCGTCCAAACTCCAGAGAATATAGGTCCAATTTATCCAACCTCTCATCAGAGGACAACCTCCTCATCCCAGGGACCAATTTAGTAAATCGTCATTGCACTGCCTCCAGTGCAAGTATATCCTTTCTTAAATGTGGAGACCAAAATTGCACACAGTATTCCAGGTACAGTCTCACCAAAGCCCTGTACAATTTTAGTAAGACTTCTTTATTCCTGTACTCCAATCCCCTTGCAATAAAGGCCAACATGCCATTTGCCTTCCCAATAGCCTGCTGCACCTGCATGTTAACTTTGTGTGTTCCTTGTATGAGTACCCCCAAGTCTCTGAACATCAACACTTACCAGTTTCACACCTTTGAAAACATATTCTGCTTTTCTATTTTTACAAACAATGTGAACAACTTCACACTTCCCTACATTATACTCCATTTGCCATCTTGTTTCCCACTCACTTAACCTGTCTATATCTCTTTGCAGCCTCTCTACATCTGCCCCGCAGCTTACTTTTCCACCGAGCTTTGTATCATTAGCAAACTTAGATACATTACTCTCTGCCTCTTCATCCAAGACACTAATAAAGAGAGTAAATAGCTGAGGCCCAGCACTGATCCTAGTGGCATCCCACTATTCACTGCCTGCCAACTTGAAAATGCCCCATTTATGCTCATTCTCTGCTTCCTGTCTGTTAACCAATCCTCTATCCATGCTAATATGTTAGCCGCAACATCATGAGCTCTTATCTTGCCTATTAACCCAGTATGTGGCACCTTATCGAATGCCTTTTGAAAATCCAGGTACATCCTCAAAAAACTCTAATAAATTTGTCAAACAGGATCTCCCTTTAGTAAAACCATGCAATGATTTTTCAAGTGCAATGTTAAGACTTCCTTAATAGTTTCCAGCATCTTCCCAACGACTGATGTTAGGCTAACTGGCCTGTAGTTCCTGGTTTTCTCTCTACCTCCTTTCTTGAAAAGCGGCATAACATTTGCAAACTTCCAATCTGATGGAACCATCCCTGAATCTAAGGAATTCTGGAAAATCTTAGCCAGCGCATCCACTATCTCTGCAGCTATCTCTTTAAGAACTTTAGCATGTAGGCCATCTGGTCCTGGGGACTTGTCAAATTTTAGTCCAAGTTTCTCCAATACTTTTTCTCGACTGATATCAATAGCCTTAATTTCCTCACTTTTTAGCCCCTAGGTTACTGCCGATTTCTGGTATGGAACTTGTGTCTTCTACTGTGATGACAGACACAAAATATTTGTTCCATGCCTCTGCCATTTCCTCATTCCCCATGATCATTTCTCCTGTCTCTGCCTCTAAGGGACCAACATTTACTTTAGCTACTCTCTTCTTTATGTACTTATAAAAGCTCTTACAATCTGTTTTTATATTGCTGGCTAGTTTACTCTCATTCTATTTTTTCCCTTTTCATCAGCTTTTTGGTGGCCCTTTGCTCGTTTCTAAAACACTCCCAATCCTCAGACTTGCTACTATATTTTGCAACATTGTAAGCCTCTTCTTTTAGTCTAATACTCTCCTTGACTTCCTGAGTGAGCCATGGATGAGCCTTTCTGGACAAGTTTTTATTTTTGAACGGAATGTACTTTTGTTGAACCCTTTGAATTGTTTCGTTAGATGTTTCCCACTGTTCATTTACCGCCATACCTTCCAGTCTATTTACCCAATTAACCTTAGCCAATTCGCCCCTCATACCTTCATAATTGGCTTTAAGTTTAAGGTTCTTGTTTGTGATTGAAATGTGTCACTTTCAAACTTAACATGAAATTCAATGGTATCATCACTATTTCCCAGTGGATCTTTTACTATGACATTGCTTATCTTCATTACACAATACGAAATCTAAGATAGCTTTATCCCTAGACTGTTCTACAACGTATTGCTCCAAGAAACTGTCACAAAGGCATTCTACAAATACATCTTCTGGACTACTTTTGCCAATTTGATTGTCCCAGTCTATATACAGATTATAGCCCCCCTCAATTAATACATTTTCATATGCTCCAATAATTTCCCATTTAATGTTCTGTCCAATAATATAACTCATGCTATTCTTAATTTCCACCCAAACTGATTCTACTTCATTATCTTCTGAGGCTAGATCCCTTCTTATTAATGTCCTTATGTCATCCTTTTCTATCAGGGCTACCCCTCCTCCTTTACCATTCTGTCCGTCTGTCCGAAATATTGTGAACCCTGGAATATTTATTTCCCAACCTTGATCTTCTTGTAACCATGTCTCGGTAATGGCAATTAGATCTAGATCATTTACCTCTATTCGTGCCACTAGCTCATCTATCTTATTACAGATGCTTCATGCATATAGATAAAGGAACTTCAATTTCTTTCTTTTTTAACCTCTATTCCCTGCAATGACCTTATTTGCCAATGTACAATTTTTGTTAAACACTCTGTCCCTTCCTGTTGGGAGGTTTTTGTTTTTTTTTTTAGAGATACAGCACTGAAACAGGCCCTTCGGCCCACCAAGTCTGTGCCGACCAACAACCACCCATTTATACTAACCCTACAGTAATCCCATATTCCCTACCACCTACCTACACTAGGGGCAATTTACAACGGCCAATTTGCCTATCACCTGCAAGTCTTTGGCTGTGGGAGGAAACCGGAGCACCCGGTGAAAACCCACGCGGTCACAGGGAGAACTTGCAAACTCTGCACAGGCAGTACCCAGAATCGAACCTGGGTCCCTGGAGCTGTGAGGCTGCGGTGCTAACCACTGCGCCGCCCAATTTACCCAGGTCACCATCCTGCTCCAATGCCCTGACCCCTCTCTTTGGATTTCTAAATTTCCCTTTACCAAAACCCTCCCAGCTATTAGTTTAAAGCCCTGTCCACAGCCCTAGTTATGCGATTGGCCAGGACACTAGTTCCAGCCCGGTTCAATTGAAGCCCATTCCAACAGAATAGCTCCCTCTTCCCTGCGTACTGATGCCAGTGCCCCAAGAATCAAAATCCCTTCTTCCCATATCATTCTTTGAGCCTGCGTTTAGTTCTCTAATCTGCTTGACCCTGAGCCAATTTGCGTGTGGCTCAGGTAACAATCCAGAGATGGTTACCTTTGATGTTCTGCATTTTAGTTTGGACCCTAACTCCTCAAATTCTCCAAGATGATCATTTCTGGTTCTCCCGATGTCATTGGTTCCCATATAGACCACGACAACTGGATCCTTCCCCTCCCACTCCAGGTCCCTCTCCAGCTGCAAGGAGATGTCCTTAATCTTGGCAGGCAACACGGCCGTCGGAGCTCCTGATCGCGGCTAAAGAGAACAGTATCTATCCCCGGCTATACTGTCCATCACTACCACATTCCTCTTCACTCCCCCCACTGGAATGGCATCTTTCACCATGGTCAGTCCGCTCATCCACCTTGCAGTCCTTCTCTTCATCCACACAGGTAACAAGGACCTCGTACCTGTTGGACAAGGTCAGGGGCTGAGGCTCCTCCATCACTACATGCTGATTCCCCCTACCTGCCTCACTTGCAGTCACACCCTCCTGACCACTGGCCATCTTTAATGTTCTTCCCTTCTCTAAGGGGTGTGACTGCATCCTGGAACAAAGTGTTCATGTAACTCTCCCCTTCCCTGATTCTCCGCAATGTCTGCGACTCAATCTCCAGCTCAGCAATTCTGAGCTGAAGTCGTGCAAGCTGCAGACACTTACTACAGACATGGTTGCCCGGGACTGCGGTGCATTCCACAGGTTCCCATATGCTGCAGTTGCAGCACACTACTGGCCCTGCCATCTCTGTACAATTTCTTTTAGTCAATTAGTTAATAATTCAAGCTGAAGTAATGGAAAATTGCACTCACCTACCTTGGAGTAAGATGACGACTCACCAACTGGAGGCTGAAAAAGATAGGAAAAGGAGCCCCTCTTTCCCCATTTGCAGCAAATTCCCACGTGCAGCAAATTTCCAAATTCTCTCGGGCAAATGTCTCTTCTCAACTGTGTCCCTGGTAGTTGCTTTAGGATTTGGGGGAACAGTAGCATAGCGGTAATGTTAATGAATTGTTAATCAGAAGCCTGGACTTCAATACCCACAATGGCAGTGGGGGGAATTCAAATTCAATTAATTCAATAAATCTGGAAGATAAAACTAGTCTCATTAATCATGAACCTACTGTTTTGTCATTAAAAACCCATCTGGTTCACTAACGCCCTTCAGGGGAGGAAGTCTGCCATCCTTACCCGGTTTGGCCTGCATGTGACTCCAGACCCACAGCACTGTGGTTGACTCTCAACTGCCCTCTGAAATGGTCTAGCAAGCCACTCAGTAGGCAGCTCACTACCACCTGCTCAAGGGCAATTAGGGATGGGTAATGAATGCTGGCCTTGCCAGCAACCCTCACATCCCAAGAATATTAAAAGAAACCCTTTGATACCCACCTCACTGGCTTAGCAGGTAAACGCACTATGGAGTGGAGCACTGACAGCGAAACTTATTTCAGCTCCTGGTCTGTGCTCAGTTAGTTGATCTTACCCAAGATAGCAATGGGCTGTCTAATTAGCCTCAGTTATCCTTGACCTTGGGAGTGTAAAACTAGTCAGCATTCCAGCTTGTATCTGGTGAACCTTGATAGACTGTGCATAAGCTTGATCTTGGTTAAGAACAAGGTTGGGCGTGACTGTTATGATTCCCCACATCGCCTACTGTTAGTAATCACTGACTGAGCTCACATACTGAGTTGGTGGTACAGGAGGGTATGCCAGTGCTCAGAGAACTGTACCCCTGAATAAGCTACCATCTTCATAGGAGGATAGAAAGATAAAATTGAGAAAGCAGCAGCAATATCCTTTATCAGTTGTTTTCAACTTTTGGCAAATGATTTAAAAGTTACTCATCAGTCTAACTTTTGAAGTAAATTCTGGAATAAATTGAGTTGCATTGAGTCTACAGCACAGAAACAGGTTTCTGGCCCAAATGGTCCATGCTGTAGTTTATGGTCCACATTAGTCCCCTCCCATCCCTCTTCATCTAAGTCTATCCTCCTATTTTGTGTTCTCCCCCATGTGCTTATCTAGTTTTCATTTAAATACATCAATAGTATTACCCTTAACTACAACTTGTGGTAGCATGTTCCACATTCTTACCACTCATTGGGTAAAGAAATTTCTCCTGAATTCCCGATTAGATTTATTAGCAGCTATCTGGTATTTATGAACTCCACTTTTGGACTCCCCTCCCCACCCCCCCCCCCCCCGCCCCCCCCACCCCCACAAGTGGAAATATTTTCCCTATGCCTACCCTATCAAACCCTTTAATAAGCCTAAAGGCCTCGACCAGGTCACCCCTCTTCCTTCTCTTTTCCTGAGAAAAGAGCCCCTACTTGTTCAGGCTTTCCTGACAGGTACACCTTGAGTTCTGGTAACATCCTTGAGATCTTTTTTTTATAATAGAGGCCAGAACTGCATGCAGTGATCTAACCAAGGTTTGATGCAAGTTTAATATAACTAGTTATGATGTGGTAAATAAGGTTGATGAGCTGCAGGTACACATAGCCATGTGGAACTATTATGCTGTGGCAATAACAGAGACCTGGCTCAAAGAAGGGCAGGACAAGGTCCTAAATATTCCTGGATACCAGGTGCTCAGGAAAGATAGGAAAGAAAGGAAAGGAGGAGGGGTGGCAGTTTTGATTAAGGAGAACATTGCAGTGCTGGACAGAGAGGATGTCTCAGAGGGGTCAAGGACAAAATCTAATTGACTGGAGCTGAGGAACAAAAAATGTGCAATTACATTGCTCTGTATAGTATATAGGCCACCAGTGGGGAAAAAATGTAGAGGAACAAATTTGCAAGGAAATTACAGAGGTGCAAGAATTTATAGTGTTACAATGGTGGACTTTAATTATCCGAATATAGACTGGCATAGTAGTAGTGTAAAGGGCAGAGAGGGGCAAGAGTGCCTAGAGCGTATTCAGGAGAATTTTCTACAGTATGTTTTCAGTCCGAGAAAAGAAGCATTGCTGGACCTGATTTTTGGGAATGAGGTGGGCCAAGTGGATCAAGTATAAGTAGGGAAACATTTAGGTGATAGTGATCACTTTATCATGGGGTTTAGGTTCGCTATGGAAAAGGATAAGGCGCAATCCAAAAAAAGAATAATGAATGGGGGAAAGCCAGCGTCAATGGAGTAAGAAATGATCTGACCCAGATAAACTGGAATTAAAGGTTGGCAGGAAAAACGGTAACTGAACAATGGCCTGCCTTTAAAGAGCTAGCTTGGGCACAGTCAAGGTATATTTCCACGAAGGGGAAAGGTAGGGCAAACAAATCCAGAGTTCCCAGGATGAATAAAGAGATCGAGATTAAGATGAAAAAAAGTGTGCTTATGACAAATGTCAGGTGGATAACACAACTGAGAACCAGGTGGAACATAGAAAGTTCAGAGAGGAAGTGAAAAAAGAAAATAAGAGTGAATAAGAGAAGTAAAGAGAAAGTATGAAGAGATACTGGCAGCTAATATAAAAGGGAATCCAAAAGTCGTCTTTGGGTATATTAATAGGAAGGCTGCGTTTGCTGACAACGCTACCAGTAGGTGGCGCTGCAGCAGTACATGCACAAATGCAGTATGTGCCACTAAAACATCACAGTCTGCGACTTCAGGCAACTGCCAGGACTAAAGATGGCGCTGCTCAAATAATCACACGAAGGCAACCGAACCTAAACACATGGCAGCACACAATGGCGGGAGGGAGAGCGTGAGCGGGGCCGGGGGGAGCGGAGCGGGCCAGGGATTGGTGGGGGTGGGGGGTGGAGTGGAGTGGCTGGAGAGAGCAGCGAGGCGGGGGGAGCGGAGTGGCTGGAGAGAGCTGAGAGGGGGGAAGCGGAGCTGCCGGAAGAGCAGAGGGGGAGGAGCGCAACTTGATGCATGCGTGAATTTCCGTTGGCGTTGCAATTGCTGTACGTGTAAAGCGCATGCGCAAAGGCCGACCAGGTGCATTGCCCGAAAATGCACATGTCACACGATGATGTCATCGGCGCATGCGCTAACCAGTCCTGGCAGGTCGGAATGCAGTGCACGCGCAGAGAGCAGGAGCACGTCTGCGCATGTGCGCACCTTGGCGTAGCCTGATGACGTCAGTGGCCGGCTGTGTTGTCAGGAATCACTTTGTAATAGGAAAAGGGTGGTAGAAGGAGCGGCGGATTCGGGACCAAAAGGGGGATTTACACCTGGAGGCAGGGGTAATGACAGATATTAAATGAATACTTTGCATCTGTGTTTACCAAGGAAGAAGCTGCTGCACAGGTCAGGGTGAAAGAGAAAGTAATTCAGACATTTAAAGGATTTAAAATTGATAAGGCGGTGGTATTGGATAAGCTAGTTGTACTTAGAGTTGACAAGGCACTAGGACCAGATAAGATGCATCCAAGAAATTGCAGAAGCAATGGCCATAATTTTCCCATCTTCCTTAGATTCAAGGGTTGTGCCAGAGGGCTGGAGAATTGCAAATGTTACACTCTTGGTTCAAAAAAAGGTGTAAAGATAAGCCCAGCAACTACAGGCCAGTCAGTTTAACCTTGGTTAACTTGCCCAACCCCCACCTCACTTGTTTATAATCTGTGACTTTTCTAATATTTGTCAGTTCCGAAGAAGGGTCACTGACCCGAAACGTTAACTCTGCTTCTCTTTCCACAGATGCTGCCAGACCTGCTGAGTGAATCCAGCATTTCTTGTTTTTGTTTCAGATTTCCAGCATCCGCAGTATTTTGCTTTTATTTCAGTTTAACCTTGGTGGTGGGGGAAGCTTCTAAAAACGATAATTTGGGAAAAATTAATAGTCACTTGGGCAAATGCAGGTTAATTAGGGAAAACCAGCACAAATTTGTGAAGGGCAAATCATGTTTAACTTGCTAGAGCTTTTTTGATGAGGTAACAGAGAAGGTTGATCAGGGCAATGCTGTTGATGTGCTGTACATGGACTTTCAAAAGAGCATTTGATTAAGTGCCACACAACAGACTTGTGAGCAAAGTTATAGCTCATCGAATAAAAGGGACAGTAGCAACACAGATACAAAATTGGCTGAGTGACCCAAAACAGAGTAGTGGTTAATGGATGTTTTTCAGACTGGAGGAAGGTTTGTGGTGGAATTTGTCAAGGGTCAGTGTTAGGACCCTTGCTGTTCCTGATATCTAGTAATGCCCTTAACCATGGTGTATAGGGCACAATTTCAAAATTTGCGAATGATACAAAACCTGGACGCACTGAACTGTGAGGAGGATGGTATAGAACTTCAAAAGAACAGACAGGTTGATGGAATGCACAGACAAGTGGCAAATGAAATTTAATGCAAAGAAGTGAGAAGTGATTTATTTTGGTAGGAAGAATGTGGAGAGACAATATCAAGAGTGAAATTCTAAAGGGGTGTAGGAGCAGAGGGGACTGGGCGTATATGTGCATAAATCATTGAAGATGGCAGGACAGGTTGAGAGCAGTTAAGAGAGCATACAGTATCCTAGGCTTCATTAATAGGAGCATAGAATACAAAAGCAAAGAAGTTATGCTAAACTTGTATAGAACACTGGTTCGGCCTCTACTGGAGTACTGTGCCATACCTTACGAAAGATGTTGTTACGAGTCAAGTCAAAGCCCCCAATCAAAATATATGATTCTGATTGCGGTGGAGAAATGCACTGTTGATTCAATCCCAACCCTCCACAGATCGCCTAACATATCATTTTAAACTTTCCAAATTAAAGACCGACCCAGCCAAATTGTACCATCTATTAACCCCTGAATGAGGCTAACAAAACCAGGTGTCTTTAGATCAACAAACTAACTGTTTAATTAGAAAAACTAAATTCTTAAACACTACTAAGATATAAACATTTAAAATAGGAAAATTAGTGTCCTTGCATATTTACACCCCGAAGTGAAATCTTCCAATGTGGAATAGTCCAAGGTTGCTTGAAGTCCTCACAGCCGTCTGATGGGTAAAAAAAGGTTCAACAGTAGAACAGTCCATAGTCTAATTCAGCAGTTGAATTGATGCTCTTTTCCAGTGATGAATTTCAACAATTGCAGTTCAGTAGTTAAAGGAATTTGGTTATTTTCTTTTAAGAAATTAATCTGGCTTGACATCAGAATTCTGAGAGTATGATAAATAAGATTTAAATAAACAGAGAGAGAGCTCTCATTTCCTTCAGTATATGTTGGTCCAGCTGTCTGTCTGTGTCTCCTATAAGCCAGTTCAAATATAAATTGTAACATTGTATCTCTCAATCTTCAGTCTGAGTGGCTGTATCCCGGGGCAACGAGAATGCATTCTTTGACCCAGTCTCTGGAGCTTGTTGCCTTAAAGCAGTACTACTCCTTTTCCAGCCTTAAAGGCACACTGCACTCTTCACAGAAAAAAACACTACGGGATCATAACAATGTGAAGGAATTGGAGAGTGCAGAAAAGACTCACGGGAATGGTTCTAGGGATGAGGCACTTCAGTTACATGGATAGATTGGAGAAGCTGGGTCTGTTTCCTTTGAAAAGAAGGTTGAGGGGAGATTTGATAGAGGTGGTAAAAATCATGAGGAGTCTGGACAGGGTAGACAGGGAAATCTGTTCCCATTGGTGGAGAGATCGAGAACAAGAGGGCAGAGGTTTAAGGTAATTGGCAAAAGAAGCAATAGTGACATGTGGAAAAATATTTTCCATGCAGCGATTGGTTAGGATCTGGAATGCACTGCCTGAGAGTGTGGTGGAGGCACTTGAGAGAATTGGATTATCTGAAAAGGGAGAATGTGCAGGGCTATGGGGAGAAGACCAGGGAGTGGCACTAGGTAAACTGCTCTTTCAGAAAGCCGGTGCAGACATGATGGGCTGAATGGCCTCCTTCTGTGCCGTAACAATGGTGATGCTGTAGTTTTCTTAATTACTGGATAACTAGATTTTAATACAAATTGCTATTCAGCAATGTATATTCAACTTATCCTGGACTATAACCCAGACTGAGGCAGGATTCTTGAATTCAGTGACAGTTGCTGGGATTTGCATTCCAAATATTACTCAAGGTGATGCCACTAAGTCAATGAACATCACAAACCAGAGATGAATTAAAGTTCCTACTTTAAAAATCTTGTCCAGGCCGAACAGCATCACAAACATCAGCAAAGGACCAAATAGGCATTTTCGTCATCTGAGGTTAAGATACCCAGAGAATCAAAGCCACACACACTATTCTGGATACTGAAGAATTGTCAAAAATAAGGCTCAACTACCACCTGTTACTTTTCTTGTAGCTCCCAGGATCCTCAGCTACTAGTTTCCTATAGCTATGGCTTGAGACTCTAGAACAGCTTACAATTCTACAGCAGAATTGTTTAGTTGCTTGTCATTATTTTCTTTGGCTTTGGACTTCAGCTTCCTCTCACTTGAGCAATGTCTACTGAAGTAGCAGCTTACCTGGCCCATCCCTGCCAACACCACAGAAACCCAAGTTCAGTCTATATTTTTTTGAATACTCAGACTATTTCAACTTTATGGCTGTATGTAACAGATCAAGACCAATCTGGAGAAGAAAACAAAGCTAGAAAATTACAGGACCAATCATTAAGTTGTCAAAACTGAATGTTCCCAGCAACTTGCTTTCATTATCTTGTGACTATAGAGACAGATTTGAGCATAAATAATGAAAAAGAAACAGGAATGAATAGATTGGCATTTATTTAAAAAAGTACACAGGATTTCACATCAGTCTCATCTGCTGAAACTTCAATTAGCCGAATCTAAGATTTATTTAAATATTACGAGCAAATATTACGAGCAAATATTAGTGTATCATTCAGCAGGTATTTGACTCTGACAGTTCTTGAGAATACATGGATATTTGGCATATTGTGCCATTAAAGAGGTCCCTTTAAAACAGAACATCTCTGGACAGGAAAAAAAAAAAGCTAACTTTGTATAGCAGATCGGAACTACAGTAATATTTTTGGTCACTAGTTATTCCACTTGGTTTCTCATGGTTTGACAGTATTGTAGCATTTGCAACTTGTTTCACAATTCCTTCATATATTCACTAGAATGCATTTTACATTATCCTGTCTTGTCCAATACAATGTGTATTACACTACTCCTATTCAGTAAAGTAGTCACTGGTTGCAGTATCTAATTAACAGGATGTATGTACACCACCACATACATAATACATCCCCATTCGTGTGCCCAGTTATCTCAAAGTCTCAAACAATGTCTGCATTTGAAAGACAGTATCTCATTAAGTCAATCAGTCTAGCAAATCATATGTAGAAGATTTCCAACCTCCTAAAACACAAGCCACACAATATGGCTTTTTAGCAGACATTCCATGCACTTTAAAGAAAACCAATTTATGTCTCAACGCAAGATGTAAATCCAATTAGAAAATGTCTATAAACCTTAAAATAATTAGGCATCCATTTCTTAAATTTGTAAAAGTATACCTTTGATGCCACCCTGAACAATTTATACTCAGGAAGTGTTAAAAATGTCAAGATTTAAATGCAGAAGGCACTTTAAAACACAGTCGATACTGTGTGAAATGTCTCTCGGGTAGTCATTCCTCAATGTACCTGTCTTGTAACAAGATTGTTTAGTTATGTTAAACAACTTTTTAAATATAAACACACAGACCAAGAACTTCAGGCAGATTGAGGTCAGAAATCGATCACAGGTTAAAAAAGTTCTGCAGGGGAATTCATCCCAGTGTGGTACATTTAATAAGCTTTCTAAAAAATAAATAATTTATCAAGAGTTGAATTTTTGGACACGCTAAAACTATCTCTATATTTAAAAAAAAAGAGTACAAGCTGCTGGTTCAGCACACGTTTGATGTCAAGTGCAGCAATATCATAACATGACAACATATTGAATGAATACCAGCTGTCTCTAACGGTATTGTCAGCCAATGAACTGAAGAGAAATCAGAGCTTGCCCTCTGGCTACGCAAATCATGTAGACTGCACTGTAACAGCTCCACGCAGGCAGCAATTCAGTCCAACTGCTGTTCCTTTTTTGATTTGATGACTGATCTAAAACAAGTAAAACTGACTAACCTGTGCGACAACCCCACACGGGTAAATGCAAAGTTGTTTCATCATTGCCAACAGTATCATCCATATTCCACACTGCAGTGACTTTCTGGGAGTGGGACTTTGCAGCGCTAATTGACACTGAAGAATTTACATAAACTACAGTTGTTAACTAAACTCCAAGCCATTAAACTATTTGCTATGTTTGTCCATTTGCATTCACTTGAACACAGCTCCCGGCAAAGCCTATAGAACATACATGGATGCAATTGCTGCTGAAACGGACACAGAGCACAGTTCATTAGAATACGGGGAAAAAAAAGAAACAATGGATTACATAGATGTCTAACTAACACTATCACACCATTGCACTAGTCACTCAACCCCATGAGCCCCAAACTTCTACTTCATTAAAAACTGAAAACCTAAAATGGTGAAAGTCTTAAACAAGTCTCCCTCCTGTAATGTTTCTGTAAAAACTAAAAAACCAAAACCTTTCAGCTATAAATTCAGAATTGTAGCTAGATTTCCTTCCATGCAAATTAGGAAAGGACTTCCTTTATTTTTTACCTCGCTCCCCATTCTGGGAAATGCCAACCCTCTGGTACTTGCCCTAAGTGGTCATTCTTCATGTGTGAGCATGGACAGTTAGTGTTAGTGGGGCAAGTGAAACATGGAAATGATCACAGCCAAGCTTGACTCTGTCCATGCACATATAATTCCTGCAATGGACTACTGGATAATCATCAGGGATGAGAGTCCAGACTAAATCTCCTTCACTCACCTGGGATTCTCAGGTAATTTGTCAGAACCTCACCACTGCCCCTTGTAAGGATAGGGAGAACCAAGTAACAATTTGCTTCAATTAGACAGTTAGCTTAAATATCAGCACTTAAAAATTCAACAAAAAATTACACTGAAAATGAAAAATGCTGTATATTTTACTGAAACATGAGATTTTTATGAAGGTTACGACTTGTTAATGTTTGGATCTGAACTAAAAGCTCTGAATTTTATGGTTTTAATATGGTTGCACAAATTTATTAAAATCAAGCCCGTGTTAAGTCAACCGAGCAAAGATCTCAAAAAAAGGCATTCTACGAAAAGCAGTTAAGAAAGCCTCTTTGGATTCCAATGCGTCAGAATTAAGAATTTAAAATGTAAATAATGAAGGTCTGCAGCACTTTAGCACTGCTAGTCATTTTCAAAAGTTGTCATCTTCAATACTATGGAGGCAAAAAATTAGGCAAGATATAAGAAGAAGCCAAGTAATCCTGAGGTAAATGTCTTGCATTTATGCTGATCTACGAGAACAGCAGGAGGTATTTATTATTCTGTTTCCCTTCTGTGAAATCTCAAGAGGCCTTAATGAACTTTATCACTGAGAATTTTACCCTTGTATGTGCCCACAGGACTCTCACCTAGTTTGTTTGGTTGTGCCAGCTCCCCACGTGCACTTGCGATATAACCCAGCCGATTTCTCTTGTCCTCTTATTAAGCAGCCAGTGTTGAATCCAAAAGGTTTAAATATCAGTACTATGCTATTAATCTATCCCCTAAATAGCTCTGCGTCTAAACTTATGATTTTCAGTAGGTTACCTTTGCTAAAGAGCAGTGATATATTGAACCAGTCAGTGCACCTTCCATACCATGCACCACCCCCCCCACCACAAAATGAAAAATATTAATACACAAATACAACAGGCAATCATTGTCTGAGATGGTTACAGTTATTAACGTGATTAGCAGCAGTCTTAATGTAAAAAGTCAATTGCTGCGACATTGCTTTGCCACTTATACAACTGAAATGGGATACAGTGCTGTAAACAGTATAAAGTGAAGGTACAGCTAAGACACAAACCATATTGCACTTGGAAATGTCTCACAATACTCCCTGGGTAAAATACCAGAACATCGCAGGCAGCCAGTGCTAAATTAACACAAGTGGGGATAATGGCATTGCCTTCAAGTAAAAAAAAAGTGCCCCTCCCCATAGCTTCCATGTAAACAATATAAAAATGTCACAGTAATAACAGCCCTTTATGTGAGTTAAGGCAGCAGCTTAAAAATTCTCTTCAAAAAAGTATCTTTTTCTTCTCCAAATCTATCAAAATATTTTCATATGGCTTCCTGACATCCCATTGGACTCTTCAGTCTCAAAAATGTTCATACAGAATACCAACGCTGGGGCATTCGCATAGTCTAAAACAATTAGTATATTTCCATAACAGAAATTGTAACAAGAAAAGCTACACTGTAAATCGCTCTTTTGCATATCCAAAATAAAAAGTTAAATCGATCTAACAAATCTCATGTCTTCTGAGAGACAGCTTCCACGGTCGAAAAGTAAATGATATTTACCAGTTCCGGAGGATGGTCAAAAAAAATTGCATTTACTGTCATCTGTCAAAACAGCCAGTTGCATATGCGTGATGTCCGCTTAAAAAATTACTACCATAGGCCACGGTGATGCAGTGTCTGGGCTCTGTAGTTATGGCTACCTGCATAGCAATGGGTCCCTGGACAGGCAGAGCCCTTACTGTGGGCTGTAGGCTGGCCTGTAAACCTGGGTACGACTGTAGTGTATAGCTGCTGCCAGTACTTCCTGAGACAATAGTAGCTCGACGACCCTGCATGTGGCTCCTATGGGCCTGAACTGAAGCCTGAGGTTGCAAAGGTGAATGGAACTGTACGAGCTGTGAGGGGTTCTCGGTGAGGTGTTGGTACTGAGCCTGCTGGAACAAGAGCTGCGGTGATGACTGGTGTTGATGTTGTTGTTGCACTGTTTGCTGCTGTAGAGCTGACTGTTGTCCTTTGGGCTTGTTGGCTTCTTTGACATCATTATCATGGGCACTAAACAACACAAAACACACCTCAGATCAGACACTTGCTAATATATTGCCCTCTAACTTTAACTGTATGTACCAAGGCAAGCAAATAATGTCAAGTTGCATTTAAACCTTTGCGTTTACAAGTCAAAACTTTTGTTAATTTAAATTGTGATCAGCAGCAGTCTTAATGTAAAAAGTCAATTGCTGAAATAATACACTCTGGAATAAAGTAGTCCACTACTTCAACTACAAAGGATTTGAGCAGGAATAATCCAGAACCAAGTGTTATATAACATACAGCACATTTCTTTCATCGTCCAGCTATCTCTTCTCTCAAGACTAACTTATTATGGTACCTCATCCAAATTACCCTGTCATATAAGACCAGACACCATCTGTGCGCAGGCTATTCAACCATGGAAAGCATTATAAGAATCATTCTTGTCAAGTAAAATGCACATTGAAACCTTGATGCAAGCAAGTCAATGGACAGTAAACAGACAGGAACCTTGGCTAACTTCGCAACTCACTGGTCCAGAGGTGGTGTCAACTGTCCAAACCAATGAGCAAAAACAAAGACCAGGGATCAAACTTTGGAACTTACTGGTCTGTATGGCCCAGTTTTATTCTAGTTAAATGCATTAGGGAGCTATGTATCAAATTTCTTTCAAACAAATACTGCAACTCCAGATGTTTTTCAGCATGAGGCCAACTCCCATGGCATTGCTCATAGGCAGAAAGAATGTGATCAAGTGGTGGCAAAATCCAAGAACAGGCTGAATTTGAACAGAATTTGCCAACATGGAACTGGACCCCAGGACTTAATGCCTTCAGCAGAGAAGCAGGGAGAACAATGGCAACACTTAATATAAAGATATTAAAAAAATATATAGAGCACAGTATCCAACTGAATCTAGATATCATCAGAACTAGACTGCCAGGAAGAGTTACACCAGTGTCAGGATTTGCTGATAAAATTACTTTACAAACCTTAGCACCAACTGCTCATTTAGAATAATCCTTAAATCGATTCAACTTACACAATATTACCAGACATCCAGCATATGCTCCTGTCATTTGAGATACTTATTGCACTAAATAAGGCAAACTGGATAAGTGAAGAATGTTTTCTGCTGTATAATGGGAGTAATTTAGTCCTCTGGAATCCTTAGGCTGGATTGACTAGGAGTAGAGATTATATAGCAACAGATTAGAACATTAGAACATTACAGCGCAGTACAGGCCCTTCGGCCCTCGATGTTGCGCCGACCTGTGAAACCATCTGACCTACACTTCTATCCTTGTCCTTTTCCATAATTATGTTAAAACTGACTGAATTATGATCACTACCACCAAAATGCTCTCCCACTGCCACTCCTTCCCCTGCCCAGCTTCATTTCCTAAAACTAAGTCCAAAACTGCGCCCTCTCTTGTTGGATTTCCCACACACTGGCCAAAAATGTTCTCCTGAATGCACCTCAAGAATTCTGCTCCCGCACTTCCTTTCCCACTAAAATTATCCCAGCTAATATTGGGGGTAGTTAAAATCCGCTACTAGTACTGCCCTATTGTTTGTGCACTTCTCAGATATTTGCCTACATATTTACTCTTCTATCTCCCTCTGTTTGGGGTCTCTAGTACACTCCCAGCAATGTTCAGCACCATTCACGACTCCTCAGATACTGAAGCAGTCCGTGTAGAAATGCAGCAAGACTTGGACAATATACAGGCTTGGGCTGATAAGTGGCAAGTAACATTTGCGTCACACAAGTGCCAGGCAATGACCATCTCCAACAAGAGAGAATCTAAACATCTCCCCTTGACATTCAACGGCATTACCATCGCTGAATCCCCCACTATCAACATCCTAGGGGCTACCATTGACCGAAAACTGAACTGGAGTAGCCATATAAATACCGTGACTACAAGAGCAGGTCAGAGGCGAGGAATCCTGAGGCGAGTAACTCACCTCCTGACTCCCCAAAGCCTGTCCACAATCTACAAGGCACAAGTCAGGAGTGTGATGGAATACTCTGCACTTGCCTGGATGGGTGCAGCTCCAACAACACTGAAGAAGGTCGACACCATCCAGGACAAAGCAGCCCTCTTGATTGGCACCCCATCTACAAACATTCACTCCCTCCACCACCGATGCACAGTGGCAGCAGTGTGTACCATCTACAAGATGCACTGCAGCAATGCACCAAGGCTCCTTATACAGCACCTTCCAAACCTGCGACCTCTACCAACTAGAAGGACAAGGGCAGCAAATACATGGGAACACCACCATCTGCAAGTTCCCCTCCAAGTCACACACCATCCTGACTTGGAACTATATTGCCGTTCCTTCACTGTCGCTGGGTCAAAATCCTGGAAATCCCTTCCTAACAGCACTGTGGATGTACCAACCCCACATGGACTGCAGCGGTTCAAGAAGGCAGCTCACCACCACCTTCTCAAGTGCAATTAGGGATGGGCAATAAATGCTGGCATAGCCAGCAATGTCCACATCCCGTGAATGAATTAAAAAAAAAAATGTGACTGCCCCTTTTTTGTTCTTTAGCTCATTTGGACTCATTTGATGAGCCTTCTAACATAGCTCGTCTGCTTTATTTGCTGTAGTCCTTGCATTGAAATAGATACCCTTGAGCGCAAGGTTCCGTGGAAGTTGTCACAATGCATACAAAGAACATAGAACAGTACAGCACAGTACAGGCCCTTCGGCCACGATGTTGTGCCGAACCTTTAACCTACTCTAAGATCAAACTACCTATCTACCCTTCATTCGACCATCATCCATGTACCTATCCAAGAGTCGCTTAAATGTCCCTAATGTATCTGCTTCTACTACCACCACTGGCAACGCATTCCACGTACCCACCACTCTCTGTGTAAAGAACCTACCTCTGACATCTCCCCGAAACCTTCCTCCAATCACCTTAAAATTATGCCCCCTGGTGATGGCCCTTTCCGCCCTGGGAAAAAGTCTCTGGCTAACCACTCTATCTATGCCTCTCATCATCTTGTACCCCTCTATCAAGTCACCTCTCATCCTTCTTCGCTCCAATGAGAAAAGCCCTAGCTCCCTCAATCTTTCTTCGTAAGACATGCCCTCCAGTCCAGGCAGCATCCTGGTAAATCTCCTCTGCACCCTCTCTAAAGCTTCCACATCCTTCCTATAATGAGGCAACCAGAACTGAACACAATATTCCAACTGTAGTCGAACCAGGGCCTTATAGAGCTGCAGCATAACCTCGCGGCTCTTAAACTCAATCCCCCTGTTAATGAAAGCCAACACACCATACGCCTTCTTAACAACCCTATCAACTTGGGCGGCAACTTTGAGCGATCTATGGACATGGACCCCAAGATCCCTCTGTTCCTCCACACTACCAAGAATCCTGTCTTTAAGCCTGTATTCTGCATTCAAATTCGACCTTCCAAAATGAATCACTTCACACTTTTCCAGGTTGAACTACATCTGCCACTTCTCAGCCCAGCTCTGCATCCTGTCAATGTCCCGTTGCATCCTACAACAGCCTTCCACACTATCCACAACTCCAGCAACCTTCGTGTCATCGGCAAACTTGCTAACCCAGTCTTCCACTTCCTCATCCAAGTCATTTATGAAAATCACAAAGAGCAGAGGTCCCAGAACAGATCCTGCGGAACACCACTGGTCACCGAGCTCCATGCTGAATACTTTCCATCTACTACCACCCTCTGTCTTCTATGGGCCAGCCAATTTTGTATCCAGACAGCCAACTTTCCCTGTATCCCATGCCTCCTTACTTTCTGAATGAGCCTACCATGGGGAATCTTATCAAACGCCTTGCTAAAATCCATATACACCACATCCACTGCTCTACCTTCATCGGTGTGTTTTGTCACATCCTCAAAGAATTCAATAAGGCTTGTGAGGCATGACCTGCCCCTCACAAAGCCATGCTGACTGTCTCTAATCAGACCATGCTTTTCCAAATAATCATAAATCCTGTCTCTCAGAATCCTCTCCAATAATTTGCCCACTACCGACCTAAGACTGACTGGTCTATAATTCCCAGGGTTATCCCTATTCCCTTTCTTGAACAAGGGAATAACATTTGCCACCCTCCAATCATCCGGTACTACTCCAGTGGACAGTGAGGACGCAAAGATCATCGCCAAAGGCGCAGCAATCTCTTCCCTTGCTTCCCGTAATATCCTTGGGTATATCCCGTCTGGCCCCGGGGACTTATCTGTCCTCATATCATTCAAATTTTCCAGCACATCCTCCCTCTTAACCTCAACCTGTTCGAGCATATCAGCCTGTTCCACGCTGTCCTCACAAACTACCAGGTCCCTCTCACTCGTGAATACTGAAGCAAAGTATACATTTAGGACCTCCCCTACCTCCTCCGACTCCAGGCACAAGTTCCCTCCACTATCCCTGATCGGCCCTACCCTCACTCTGGCCATCCCCTTGTTCCTCACATAAGTGTAGAACGCCTTGGGATTTTCCTTAATCCTACCCGCCAAGACTTTTTCATGTCCCCTTCTAGCTCTCCTAAGTCCATTCTTCAGTTCCTTCCTGGCTACCTTGTAACCCTCTAGAGCCCTGTCTGATCCTTGCTTCCCCAACCTTAAGTAAGCTTCCTTCTTCCTCTTCACTAGCTGTTCCACATCTCTTGTCATCCAAGGTTCCTTCACCCTACCATCCCTTCCTTGCCTCATTGGGACAAACCTATCCAGCAGTCGCAGCAAATGCTCCCTAAACAACCTCCACATTTCTGTTGTGCATTTCCCTGAGAACATCTGTTCCCAATTAATGCTCCCAGTTCCCGCCTAATAGCATTGTAATTCCCCCTCCCACAATTAAATATTTTCCCTTCCCGTCTGCTCCTGTCCCTCTTCATGACTATAGTAAATGTCAGGGAGTTGTGATCACTATCACCGAAATGCTCTCCCACCAAGAGATCTGCCACCTGGCCTGGTTCGTTGTCAAGCACCAAGTCCAACATAGCCTCCCCTCCTGGACACACCTGACAAAAACTGCTCCATCCAAACGATTTGCACTACATGGCGAGGCAGTCTCAGGTGCTTCAACTCTTCGCACCGCAGAGCCTCTGTGGATGGCTCCTGGCTACCAAGGGCTATCCACTAAAGGCATGAATCGTGCCTCCAATGTGGAACCCCATGACAGAGGCAACAACCGCAGCACTATCTCCACCAGGGAAACCATCGAGCCAGTCATTGGTCTTCTGAAGATGCAGTTCTGGTGCCTTGATCGATCTGGGCCAGCCCTCCAAAGGTCTTGTGCATTGTAGTATGCTGCGTGTTGCACAACAAGGCGATGCAGAGAAGAAAGCAACTTGAGCAACTGAAGCAAGAGAGGAAATAGCAGAAAGTCTGACCACCCCTGAAGGTGGCAACGCAGGTCAATAGAGTGGTCAAGAAGGCATACGGCATGCTTTCCTTCATCGGATGGGGTATTGAGTACAAGAGTTGGCAGGTCATGTTACAGTTGTATAGGACTTTGGTTCGGCCACATTTGGAATACTGCATGCAGTTCTGGTCGCCACATTACAAAAAGGATGTGGATGCTTTGGAGAGGGTGCAGAGGAGCTTCACCAGGATGTTGCCTGGTATGGAGGGCGCTAGCTATGAAGAGAGGTTGAGTAGATTAGGATTATTTTCATTAGAAAGACGGAGGTTGAGGGGGAACCTGATTGAGGTGTACAAAATCATGAGAGGTATAGACAGGGTGGATAGCAAGAAGCTTTTTCCCAGAGTGGGGGATTCAATTACAAGGGGACACGAGTTCAAAGTGAAAGGGGAAAAGTTTAGGGGGGATATGCGTGGAAAGTTCTTTACGCAGAGGGTGGTGGGTGCCTGGAACGCATTGCCAGCGGAGGTGGTAGACGTGGGCATGATAGCGTCTTTTAAGATGTATCTAGACAGATACATGAATGGGCAGGAAGTAAAGAGATACAGACCCTTAGAAAATAGGCGACAGGTTTAGATAGAGGATTTGGATCGGCGTAGGCTTGGAGGGCCGAAGGGCCTGTTCCTGTGCTGTAATTTTCTTTGTTCTTTGTATCATTTTCCAGACCTCACTGGATACAGCTGTGGTGCCGGAAGATTGGAGAATTGCTAACATTGTACCTCTGTTTAAAAAGGGATCGAAGGATAGACTGAATAATTACAGTCCATATTCTTATTTTCTCCATTATCTCAGTAGCTCCTTACTAAATGGGATCTTCGTTAATGGCATTTGATTGTAATTAGTGTAGACAAATTACAGGCTCTAATTTACTTATTTGGAGTCAATTTTTCATTTGTCTGAATAAGGAGTTTATCTAAGAAACATGCACACAAAATGTGGGACAGGGATAGAGAAAAAAAACACCTCTTGGGAGTCAACTAATTTTTCAAACTAGATCTCAGTTGTGGTAGTAGTGGGGTGTTGTACAAGTCAGTGCCCCTTTTGGTGGGGTGGGGGGTAGGAGGGGGAAGCTAGGGCTCCAGTATTTGTAACCTTTGCTGGAAAATGTGCACCTGTAAATATCAAGTGAGGACATAAATCAAGCTCGGCTATGATGCTCTCCACAGGAGACTAGCCTGCTGGCAGTCAATATCTAGGCTCACATGAAGATGGTCACTTTGGCACACCACCGAAGGACATGGGGCACCCATGAGATAATATCCCAGCATGAATAAACACTTTCAGAACTGGGGAGAAAAACTGGAAGGGAGGTGGGGATGAGATAGATTTGCTTTTTATTTTGATAAAAACCTTATGATAGAGGAAGAAAAAAACAATTCCTTAAGAGTACACAGTTTGTTGGTGTAAGGATGGAAGTTACTTTTTCTGGCATTTACATGTCCCTGATGCAAGGTAGCTTAGCTATTTTGGCTAAATCAGATGTTAAACTTGGACTGCTGGGCTGCAGCAAATTCAGTTTACAATAGCAGTGGAATAAGGAGCAAAACATCAATAATTTTAAATTCTACCTCATGACATTTTAGCCATTAACTCATGTTAATTGGTCACATATCCATCAAATGCAGAAGAAAAACCCCTCAATATTGAGAACACAAGTCAGCACTATCCAGCTCTACGGCAGTTCAATGCTCGTGTGATTTGACAATCATTTTAATAGCCACTTAAGGAGCAAATGCAATTTCAGTAATAATGCAAGATGAAAGATCAAAGAAGCAATGACAATTAAATGGTGGGAAGAGGTTCCAGGGCTGCAGTTTTCAGTTCTCTTTGATCGGAGTTCTACTGAAGGGCCCCAATTTCCAAGATGTTTAATAGAGTTCAAAGCATTTCTAACATTTCATCTTCCAATTACTTATAAACCTAAAATTAAACCAATGAGCAAATCGAATATTCTGCATCAGCAAAGAACCGACTGAACTCAATACTCAGGCTAGACCAGCTGTCTTCCTTAACATGGCATTTATTTGGAAGCAGCAGCTCAGAGACCATCAAATTCCATGAAGCTTTCAATTATTTCCATCTGCAGTTAATCATATAACTGTCAGTCCTATTCCTAATCAGCCAACACCATCAAAAAGAAAGCTGGGAGAAGAACAACTGCTTTATTTAAGAGTAAGCTCCATGTAGAAGAATTTTTGGGAACAGAAAAAGGAATTACGCTCAACAAGTCAGTCTTTAATTCAGACATGAACCAATTTCTACAGGAGGAGAGAGGGCGGGCAGGGATTCAGAGGGCCGGGCAGGGACGCAGAGGGCCGGGCAGCTCCGGTGGTAGGGAATATGGGATTACTGTAGGGTTAGTATAAATGGGTGGTTGTTGGTCGGCACAGACTCGGTGGGCCGAAGGGCCTGTTTCAGTGCTGTACCTCTAAATAAATAAAGTCGTGGATCAACAGGTGGTCACGTAAATGAAGTCCACGATTGGATAATTGCACATGGTTGCTAGATGGAATGGGTTTGATGGGCTAAACCTCTCTCCCCTGCTCCAAACATTACATTTTCAAAGAATGATTTTTATCCAACTTGAGAATAAAGTACCATTGGGAAGCTCGCTATCCAACAAGATCTCAGCCATTATCGTACTTATCTCGATATTACAGCAGGACAGTTGAATAAAGCAGGCATTCGTTGAAATGTCTGTAACCAAGGTATCCTTTTTTATTCTAGTGCCTTTAATAGTGCCTCTCTGGACTGTGCTACCAGGAGACAACTATAGATCACAATACATAAGTACCTGGAGAAAATTATGAGATTACCCCCAAAAAGTATTGAGACATTAAATTCCAAATATTTAAATATATAATTAGATTCAGCAACATTCCCAGAATGTCATTTTTTTTTTAAGATTCGATTTTGAACTTTAATCCGCTACAGATGTCTTTTAAGAATATTTGAAAAGGATAAAGAGAGGGTTTTACAGCATCGTTGGAACTCAATTTGGGAAGAACACAAATCACAATTGCACAATCCAGGAAAACCATTGCCCTTGATTTAAACAGTCCTCCCTTTTTAATGTTGTATTAAAAAGTGAATGTATCTTACATCAGCATGAGCTCAACACAGGCAGTCAGGTGCTCCCACGTATATCCAGTCAGCAGGTGAAGGTGAGTGGTCAGGGATGGGCTGATGTGTAAACAAATGCGGGATGCTGTTATACAGGCAGCTGCTACCAGCGATGGACGAAAAGTCAGAAAGCTGTGATCTATAAGAACAGCAGCACAAGATCAATCATTCTTAAAGAATGTAACATATTCCATACCAACTCTTCCCCATGACCTGATTCTCTGTGACTTACATTGACTCCCATTCTTCCAACACCTGCAAGTTAAAATTCTTATCCTTGTGTTTAAATTCCTTCATGGCCTCGCCCCACTTCTCATCTCTAACCTTACTGCCACTCCCCATCCAACTCCAATTCATAATGTAAAATAAAAACATTCATTACATTTTTGCCACCTGTGCCAGCAAGTCCCATTTCCAGCATTCAATAGAAGGAAAGGCAGAAAGAATGAACAAACTTGCACTTACCTAGCATCTCATTACATCTTAGCTATATCGTTGTTTAGAAAGGAACTTTTGTTAGACTCCCTACTCTTTAAATGGTGGCATGAAATATTTTACTCCTTGGAACAATCAGATCTGGGCATAAGTTTCATGTAAGATTGCACTTACTATAATGCAGCAATCTTCCAATAATCAATGGGAGTACCCAGACAGCCTTTTTCCCACATTACTTCCACTTAGGAGAAAGCAGGAGAACCTATTTGGAAACTCATTTGTTTTAAAATTTGATGCACAAATTACTGTATGGCCTAAAGGTTGCCTACTTACCCTCTGATCTTGTACTGAATTAGCTAATTGCAGCTAAGGTGGCAGCTGCAAAGCTACAATTGGTCCCATGTCCCTATTCCTGGCTGCTATTCCTCTGGTGGGTGCACAACTTGGCTGAGAATAGGATTGACCTCACCTGCGGTGCTTATCCCCCCTCCTCTTCACCCTCCATGACACTGTCTGGATCACATATGACAAGTGACCATTTGGGTGAAGTATCAGAGTTTACCTAATGCCTGTGGAACCACATCCTAGTGCAAGTCAATGCCTTAGGAGAGGGCGTAAAAAATTTTTTTTAAACTTCTGTCACTAGGATGGCACAATAGGGAAATGTAATTTCCTGTTCTAGGTTGTGCTTCAAATTTTGGGGGAAGGCGTTGGGGAACAGGAAGATCATGCACAGAGGTGGTTTCCAAATGACACTCCAGCATAAACACAACTGAACCTAGAGATTGTTACATTCACAGTTTCGTTTTTGACAAACATACCTTGAAGAGAAACTTCTAAAAAATAATGGGCATATTTTTCCATGAAGGCTTTGGTCTTGGCAATAGAGGTGAGCGGCCAGCCATTGTGAAGGTCACTCTCGTGGACAGAGCCAGAGAGGTAGTAGTCAATGAAGTGTGCCGCTGTGGGCATACAGAGGTTCCAGTTGAAAGTCTCCAGCAGCAGCAGCTCCATCTGCAGCAGGTCTCGTTTGTTCAGCACCAGGTGCAGGCTGCTCATGAAGCCCAGGCTGTTGAGCTGTTCCAACTTTGGCACTCGATCTTCTTTCTCTTCAAATTTGCCTAGAAATAGCAGCAATAATAATGAACCTTTCGCTTTCCGACACTCCTCATCACACAAGACTCACATAGAAGGGAGATTTAGAGCTGGCAACCAGCTTACTTTCTAGCCAATCATATTTAAAGCTGATTAATGAATTTTAGTGTGCACTAATTTCAGAAATCCCTGCCACACTTCTTGTTGGAGCTAAAATGTCTAGTCAATTTCATCCAAATAGTGTGTCCATTGATTATCAATCCATGATTTTAAAGAAAAATAAATAACTTTTTCTTAAAATGCATGGGTTAAACAAAACAAAATGTACTTAAAGCAGTACGAAGTCATGGCATATGGAAATTGTTAAAGCAATAGGGTGCAGTTTCAGGCCCATAATTCCCCATACTATTGCTTTAACAATCTCGCCGTATTGCATTTGGGAAGAACTGAGAAGGATGGAAATAGATAATTAAAAGCTGAATTCAAAAGTTTACTGTGAACTGAATTAGTAAGAGCCAAGCACATGAAGTTCCTGATCTCCTGCCTGATGCCACGGTGAGCACAGGTGAAGCATTGTCCATGGGGAGGAATGCACCAAGCCCTGCTATTCATAAATAGCTTTTAATGGGATTCACAGAAGGTCTGGAGCAGGGCTATCCAAAGATAGTGACATTAAAAAAGATAAGCTAACATAAAATAATGATGGTAGATTCAAGGGAAATAAATGTACCTCCTACTAGTCACATCATGTGAAGCACTAGTTCAGGCCTTAATTAAAAAATTAAGACTGAAGCAAAATTGAATTTATTATTTTTAACCAGATGATCAGCTTTAACAGTACATGCAACTGGGACAGAAAGACATGATGCAGCACTTCCTAAAAAAAAAAATTGCACAAGACAAGCAGGCCAGTGTTTGTTGACAGAGTAAAAAATAGAGTAAAATAGTTTCAGAGAAAAGTAACCAATCTGGTTCTGACCACTGAACTTGACAGACAGACATCACTAATAAACACTATCAACTTTACTATACATTAATGTGAGGGATATGCTAGTTACAAAATGAGAGATCACATGAAGGTGCAAGAGAGGAGAGCACAAGAAACACCTCTCCAAAACAGTTTCCTAGATTTAAAACAATCTTTGCAGAATTGCCTTGCTAGTCATTGTTCCTCAATTTGTCCCTCCACGTTTTTTCTTCTAGTACTCTCCATCTCAATGGCTTCATGATCCATGCTCAGTTGTTGCTACTTACCTGATGTTCCCTTACTATGGTTTACTTGTCATCAAATTGGACTGTATGCTTGAATGGGGAACATAGTTCCTTTACAATTTATTAAAATTGAACTTTCATACTTCATAATCACAAAAAGCAGGACAGCTGCAGTAATTGTATTACACATCAATAGCCTCAGCTCTACATATCTGCATTTCTTCCTCCATCACTGTTTGACGAGATTCATTTTGAATGCCATACATTCTTGATAGCATTTCACCACATTATACAGAGCAATAAAAGTATTAATAAAGTTCTTACTCATGAATCAAGCCTAACTGGCAGTGAACCAGATAGCACTTCTGAACATTTGCAGCAGCCTCAATACAAATAAAACTACTCTATGTTGGTGTCCTTTAGACATAGGAACATAGAAAATAGGAGTAGGCCATTCGGCCCTTCGAGTCTGCTCCGCCATTCATTATCATGGCTGATCATCCAACTCAGTAGCCTGTTCCCGCTTTCGCCCCATATCCTTTGATCCCTTTAGACCCAAGAGCAATATCTAACTCCTTCTTGAAAACATACAATGTTTTGGCCTCAACTGCTTTCTGTGGTAGCAAATTCCACAGGCTCACCACTCTCTGGGTGAAGAAATTTCTCATCTCAGTCCTGAAAGGTTTACTCCGTACCCTTAGACTATGACCCCGGTCCTGGACTCACCCACCATCGGGAACATCCTTCCTGCATCTACCCTGTCAAGTCCTGTTAGAAATTTATAGGTTTCTATGAGACTCCCCTTACTCTTCTGAACTCCAGCGAATAGAATCCTAACCGACTCAATCTCTCCTCATACGTCAGTCCTACCATCCCAGGAATCAGTCTGGTAAACCTTCGCTGCATTCACTCTATAGCAAGAACATCCTTCCTCAGATAAGGAGCCCAAAACTGCATACATATTCCAGGTGTGGCCTCACCAAGGCCCTGTATAATTGCAACAAGACATCCCTGCTCCTGTACTCGAATCCTCTCGCTATGAAAGCCAACATAGCGTTTGCCTTTTTTACCGCCTGTTGCACCTGCATGCTTACCTTCAGCGACTGGTGTACGAGAACACCCAGGTCTTGCTGCATATTCCCCTCTCTCAGTTTAGAGCCGTTCAGATAATAATCTGCCTTCCTGTATTTGCTACCAAAGTGGATAACCTCACATTTATCCACATTATACTGCATCTGCCATGCATTAGCCCACTCACTCAACTTGTCCAAATCACCCTGAAGCGCCTCTGCATCCTCCTCACAATTCACCCTCTCATCCAGTTTTGTGTCATCTGCAAATATGGAGATATTACATTTAGTTCCCCTCATCTAAGTCATGAATGTATATTGTGAATAGCTGGGGTCCTAGCACCGATCCCTGCGGTATCCCACTAGTCACTGCCTGCCATTCGGAAAAAGACCCATTTATCCCTACTCTTTGTTTCCTGTCTGCCAACCAATTTTCTAGTCATCGCAATACACTATCCCCAATCCCATGCGCTTTAATTTTACATGCTAATCTCTTATGCGGGACTTTGTCGAAAGCCTTCTGAAAGTCCAAATAAACCACATCCACTGTCTCCCCCTCATCAACTCTACTAGTTACATCCTCAAAGAATTCTAGTAGAGTTATCAAGCATAATTTCCCTTTCGTAAATCCATGCCGACTCTGCCTGATTCTACCTCTGTTCTTTAAGTGCTCTGCTATAAAATTTTTGAAAATGGACTCTAGAATTTTCCCCACTACCGATGTCAAGCTGACTGGTCTATAATCCCCGGCTTTCTCTCTACCTCCCTTTTTAAATAGTGGGGTTACATTAGCTACACGCCAATCTGTAGGAACTGTTCCAGAGTCTATGGAATCTTGGAAGATGACCACCAATGCATCCACTATTTCTAGGGCCACTTCCTTAGTACTCTGGGATGCATACCATGAGGCCCTGGGGATTTATCGGCCTTAATCCCATCAACTTCCCCAACACCATTTCTCTACTCATACTGATTTCCTTCAGTTCCTCTCTCTCACTAAGCCCTGTGTTCCCCAACATTTCTGGTATGAGTATTTGTGTCCTCCTTTGTGAAGACAAAACCAAAGTATGCATTTGGTTGGTCAGCCATTCCTTCAGTCCCCATAATAAATTCCCCTGTTTCTGACTGTAAGGGACCTACATTTGTCTTCACCAATCTTTTTCTCTTCACATACCTATAGAAACTTTTACAGTCAGTTTTTATGTTCCCCGCAAGCTTGCTCTCATACTCCATTTTCCCCTTCTTAATCAATCCCTTGGTCCTCCTTTGCTGAATTCTAAACTGCTCCCAATCCTCAGGTCTGTTGTTTTTCCTGGCTTGTCCTTCGAAAAGATGCCTACATGTATATTTGTTTCCTTCTCCTCCTCCAAAGGTTAGAAGGAATGGCACCATGAGAGTATGCCATTACTTAAATAGCAAAAGACCACAGTTTTTTTCTGTCAGACATATATTTTAAGCAGAAAAAAGAATAATAAACCCAGTGCTCCTTGTGGAGGCACTTAAAACAAAAGCAGCTTCCTGGGCTGCAGTTCTCACAACTCACTTTAGGAGTTCTAGCCAGCTCCATGCAATCCATCATTAGGCCATTCGGAGATGACAGTAAGTAAGGAGCATGATCTTCATGGACTTACCCAATACCCAGCTGGTTACAAAAAGGAGCAGCTGAGCCAGAGGGACCTGCGGCTTCTAGGTTTAACCTCCATTCTGTGCCAAGTCAGTTTTTCTCAGCCGGACCAGCAGTAAGGACACAATTGGCCTTGGTGGGAGCAGGGAGAAAAAATAAGGGAAAAAAACAAGCAGAGTTTTCTTGATCACTACCAGCAATGCTGCCAGAAGTATGCATCTCTAGATGACAAGCGAGACCAAGATTGGTCTAGTGTCTGATGCCCCCGACAGCTGAACAGCCTGTTTCATTCTTAATGAGTCAAAACTAAGTGCAAATTAAGTACGAACCTTGAGCCATTCGATACAGAATTAAAGACAGTGAACGTGCATAGCTGACAAATTCTGAGTCTCATTGATTTTGGCACCAGAAAGTTCAGTTTCAATAAATAAAACTGTTAGAAAAGTATCACCCCTATAAGCAGGAATGGCATTGTGAAAATAATTTTCATAACGGGCGGTACCAGTGGCGCAGTGGTTAGCACCGCAGCCTCACAGCTCCAGCGACCCGGGTTCAATTCTGGGTACTGCCTGTGTGGAGTTTGCAAGTTCTCCCTGTGTCTGCGTGGGTTTCCTCCGGGTGCTCCGGTTTCCTCCCTCAGCCAAAAGACTTGCAGGTTGATAGGTAAATTGGCCATTATAAATTGCCCCTAGTATAGGTAGGTGGTAGGGGAATGTAGGGACAGGTGAGGATGTGGTAGGAATATGGGATTAGTGTAGGATTAGTATAAATGGGTGGTTAATGGTCGGCACAGACTCGGTGGGCCAAAGGGCCTGTTTCAGTGCTGTATCTCTAAATCAAATCAAATCAAATAAGTAATTGATAGTTATTTATTTCCTCATTACAATAGCAATGTTTCACAATCCTTCCACGCAGTTCATTTCTGGTGTTGATTCGAAATTCTTAATCAAAAAAATGAAGCAGAGGGCTTTCAGCAACCACAGAACTGTAACCCAGCAGGAAGCCAATTCCTTCAGGAGAGTGGCTGAGGAGAAAATCAAGGGAAAGCATAAAAAAGGAAATAGAAATATAAAGCATCTTTAGTTGCAGCCTATAGAAACTTCAGCTTCTCCTCAATTCAGGCCCAAGTATATCGCACTAATGCATTATGCTATACAACACTAGCAGTAATGCAATTAATGGTATACTTCATGACGATGCAATAAAAAGGGTTTAAGGTCAAGGCTTTTTACTTGAAGCAAATCAACAGAAGGAACTCAGCATCTATTAGGACTGCCACCACATTATTAATCACAATATGCGGGAAGCTACTAAAGCTTCTATATTTATAATGGAAAATATACTTTACCTAATTCTTAGTTATTGTGGTAATTCAACCAGAAATCTAGGTTTGCAAGTTATATTTAAAAATTTATATTATGTCCCTTTCCCATAAACTAAGTTCAGTATTTTTCACAGGCCTGTAGGTCCTTAATGTGTGTCGAACACTGATATTCAGTTTACATGTCACATACAATGCAATCATCCCATCCCCACAATGTACATCCAGAGTGTGAAAGACAATGTTGATTTGCTAAGGAATACCATTCACAAAAACACTAACTGAGGCTCGTATGCCTTATTAAGACCAGCAATCAACTCAGCTTTAGTTTGTTTTTCAGAGCACATTTAAACTCAACTGCTAGTGACTTTAATTTAACATAAGCAGTGTTAGCACAAGTAGCAAAGCTAGACCAGTAAGAAAAATAGGCTTCTGCCTTACAAACTAACTGGTGGGAGGAATGCACACTCTGGAGGCTGAGTCCCACCAAAGGAGCTCTTTTGTTCAGATGCCTCTCATAGTCACTGCTATGCAAACAAAAGCATACCCTTAAAGGGTCTTGCCATTGGAGATGAACTTGAACACCCTGTAAAGAAACAAAGTGGCATTCCCTTCACGAGTACTGAGTGGAGATTCCGCAGGTGCTGGGGAAGATATGGTGGCAAATCCACAAAAGACCCGTAATTTGTTGGCTTACATTTGCACAATCCAATGTAAATATTGTTGCTTAACCCTTTGTCAGAACATGGAGATTTGACGATTGGCATTTGAAATGCTGTTATGCGTTCATGGCTTAAAATGAAATTTGGTACTTAAAGCTTTATAGTAGAGTATGATTTTAAAGGAACTGATGATTTTTCCTGGATAAATGGGAGTCCCCTCGAGAACAGAGAGAATTCTTCCACCCACAGTCTTTGCATGTTTATCATTGCCTTGTTTTCCAGCCCGAGCAACAGCCTTATGATCTCATTACTTTGAACCAATCGTGCAGGGCAATTACACTGGTTGCCCACTGCAGAGGGAGCTGGATCCTTTTTCCTTGCTCAGTAGGGGGTCAGGTTACAACTAGCAATCCTTTCACCAGCCCTCACTGGTGTGAGCATTCCTCAAGGGTGCATCATTATAATGAAAATGCTGAACTAAAACTGTGTAGCATAATCGGAACACAGGGTGTTAAACTAAAACAAATCCAAAATATACAGCCAACCAAGTGAAGGAAGCACAGAGAAATGTGTCTAAAATATGTTAGGTTTTCCAGCCTCAGGCCTGGGAAGGGATTGGATTCTTCCTCCTTTGAAATTATATAGCTGATTTAAGCATGTGACTGGCAGCTGCAATAGAATCTAAATAGATAAAAGAATAAATTGAGGCAGTTGGGAGGCTGCTCCTTTCTTTGGCTGCATCATGTGTCAGTCATCTCTTAGCTTGCAGGCCTCAAAACCCTCCACACTGCCATGAGGCACAAATTGGAAGTTTTGCTCATCACTTGCAAAGATATTGTATTTAACAAGTGCTTTATAACAAGTAGAGTCATTGCTTACAGCTTTGAGACACCTTTGCCCTTTTCTCCTAATCATTAAGGTTTAAGGTAACTACTTTAGCTAATTTTTTTTGCTGATTAAGGACAACAACTTGCATTTAAGATGCAATTAGAGGTAACTAACAAGGGCAGATATCGCGAATATTATTTTCTGGTGCTTGCTGGGAGCAGAGAAAGATGTGTAGAAACTAGTGTTATACCAAACAAGGTGAGTTGCCCATGTTTTAACATACGCTCTCAACATGTAGATACATACTCCTCTTAATTTTGTCAATTAATTCAATTTTTTTTTAAAGCATCAAGTTCACACTTTACTGTTATTTACATTGCTTAAATAAAAGTATTAGACAATTCAAATTATCAGTAGACTTATTTACTTTACCAGCCAACCCCACAACCCTGGGACATTATTCGATTCATGTGATGGGACAGTTCTTTAAACACCATCACTAGTCAAATTCTGGCAATTACAGCTTATTTCCATCAAAACTGAAGAAAATTGCAAGTTAACCATCATTGCCAGTATCTTCACCATGCACACAATGGTTCACAAAGTTAGGTCCTGAGTGTCTAGTAGATATTCAAAAATGGGAAGCATCACCAATGTTCTCACCTAATGCCAACACATGCACACCTGAAGCTGGACTTGCTAGATATAGCCATGAGAATATTGACATTCAGCCCATCAAATCTGTACTTTTGCTTTTCTCCACGAGCTAGTCGAATCCAACTTTCTATTCACACCCTATTCTCGATCATCCTTTTTCAGGAAAATATCTAACATCCTTTTAAAACAATCTATGGATGCTGCTTCTGCAATGAATTGTGGCAAAAAAACATTTTAACTAATGTGTGAAGAATTATTCCTCTATAATACATTTGTGTGTCGTGCCATCTTAACTAGTGGAAACAGTCACTATCTACCACATCGCGACCCTTCATAATCTAAGACCATCAAGTCACCCTTAACATTCTCAAGGCCAATGATAAAAGTTCTAACTTCAAGCGCCACTTCATAACTGCAATCCTTATTCCTGGCAAATTTATACTGCATCTTTTTCATTTCTTTTATTTTCTTTTCCAGAATAGGCTTTATGCCTATGTAAACACCAAGTCAGATGCATCCATTTTTCGATTGTTGAATTGCCCGGATGATTTCCCCCTTTCCAATGCAGCGGCACCAAGACATAGAACATAGAACAGTACAGCACAGTACAGGCCCTTCGGCCCACAATGTTGTGCCGAACCTTTAACCTACTCTAAGATCAAACTAACTACCTACCCTTCATTCTACTATCATCCATGTACCTATCCAAGAGTCGCTTAAATGCCCCTAATGTATCTGCTTCTACTACCACCGCTGGCAGCGCATTCCACGCACCCACCACTCTCTGTGTAAAGAACCTACCTCTGACATCTCCCCGAAACCTTCCTCCAATCACCTTAAAATTATGCCCCCTGGTGATAGCCCTTTCCACCCTGGGAAAAATTCTCTGGCTATCCACTCTATCTATGCCTCTCATCATCTTGTACCCCTCTATCAAGTCACCTCTCATCCTTCTTCGCTCCAATGAGAAAAGCCCTAGCTCCCTCAATCTTTCTTTGTAGGACATGCCCTCCAGTCCAGGCAGCATCCTGGTAAATTTCCTCTGCACCCTCTCTAAAGCTTCCACATCCTTCCTATAATGAGGCGACCAGAACTGAACACAATATTCCAACTGTGGTCGAACCAGGGCCTTATAGAGCTGCAGCATAACCTCGTGGCTCTTAAACTCAATCCCCGTTAATGAAAGCCAACACACCATACGCCTTCTTAACAACCCTATCAGCTTGGGTGGCAACTTTGAGCGATCTATGGACATGGACCCCAAGATCCCTCTGTTCCTCCACACTACCAAGAATCCTGTCTTTAAGCCTGTATTCCGCATTCAAATTCGACCTTCCAAAATGAATCACTTCACACTTTTCCAGGTTGAACTACATCTGCCACTTCTCAGCCCAGCTCTGCATCCTGTCAATGTCCCGTTGCAACCTACAACAGCCTTCCACACTGTCCACAACTCCAGCAACCTTCGTGTCATCGGCAAACCTGCTAACCCAGCCTTCCACTTCCTCATCCAAGTCATTTATAAAAATCACAAAGAGCAGAGGTCCCAGAACAGATCCTTGTGGAACACCGCTGGTCACCAAGCTCCATGCTGAATACTTTCCATCTACTACCACCCTCTGACTTCTATGAGCCAGCCAATTTTGTATCCAGACAGCCAACTTTCCCTGAATCCCATGCCTCCTTACTTTCTGAATGAGCCTACCATGGGGAACCTTATCAAACGCCTTGCTAAAATCCATATACACCGCATCCACTGCTCTTCCTTCATCAATGTGTTTTGTCACATCCTTAAAGAATTCAATAAGGCTTGTGAGGCATGACCTGCCCCTTACAAAGCTATGCTGACTGTCTCTAATCAAACCATGCTTTTCCAAATAATCATAAATCCTGTCTCTCAGAATCCTCTCCAATAATTTGCCCACTACCAACGCAAGACTGACTGGTCTATAATTCCCAGGGTTATCCCTATTCCCTTTCTTGAACAAGGGAACAACATTTGCCACCCTCCAATCATCTGGTACTACTCCAGTGGACAGTGAAGATGCAAAGATCATCGCCAAAGGCGCAGCAATCTCTTCCCTCGCTTCCCGTAATATCCTTGGGTATATCCCGTCTGGCCCCGGGGACTTATCTGTCCTCATATCATTCAAAATTTCCAGCACATCCTCCCTCTTAACCTCAACCTGTTCGAGCATATCAGCCTGTTTCACGCTGTCCTCACAAATGACCAGGTCCCTCACTAGTGAATACTGAAGCAAAGTATTCATTTAGGTCCTCCCCTACCTCCTCCGACTCCAGGCACAAGTTCCCTCCACTATCCCTGATCGGCCCTACCCTCACTCTGGCCATCCTCTTGTTCCTCACATAAGCGTAGAACGCCTTGGGATTTTCCTTAATCCTACCCGCCAAGACTTTTTCATGTCCCCTGCTAGCTCTCCTAAGTCCATTCTTCAGTTCCTTCCTGGCTACCTTGTAACCCTCTAGAGCCCTGTCTGATCCTTACTTCCCCAACCTTAAGTAAGCTTCCTTCTTCCTCTTCACTAGCTGTTCCACATCTCTTGTCATCCAAGGTTCCTTCACCCTACCATCCCTTCCCTGCCTCATCAGGACAAACCTATCCAGCAGTCGCAGCAAGTGCTCCCTAAACAACCTCCACATCTCTGTCGTGCATTTCCCTGAGAACATCTGTTCCCAATTTATGCTCCCCAGTTCCTGCCTAATAGCATTGTAATTCCCCCTCCCCCAATTAAATATTTTCCCATCCCGTCTGCTCCTGTCCCTCTCCATGACTATAGTAAAGGTTAGGGAGTTGTGATCACTATCACCGAAATGCTCTCCCACCGATAGATCTGCCACCTGGCCTGGTTCGTTGCCAAGCACCAAGTCCAACATAGCCTCCCCTCTAGTCGGCCTATCTACATATTGAGTCAGGAAACCTTCCTGGACACACCTGACAAAAACTGCTCCATCCAAACTATTTGCACTAAGGAGGTTCCAATCAATATTAGGGAAGTTGAAGTCACCCATGACAACAACCCTGTTACTTCTGCACCTTTCCAAAATCTGCCTCCCAATCAGTTCCTCCATGTCTCTGTTGCTATTGGGGGGTCTATAGAAAACTCCCAATAAAGTGACTGCTCCTTTCCGGTTTCTGACTTCCACCCATAATGACTCAGTAGACAAACCCTCCTTGACGACCTCCCTTTCTGCAGCTGTGAAATTGGGTACTTTCCAACCTGCTTAACTGTCTGGGCAGCTCAGCTACAAATGTAATACAAATCACACAGGAAAGGAGTGAGGACCAATGTAACCAATTCATCACACACTTGCCAAATCTTATGATACAAAAACTGAGGAGCGATCATCTACAAACAGCAGCCACATCCTTATGGTTTATTATAATATAGGTAAAGGCACCAAATTTGATGTGAAAATGAAAATCAAAATGCTTTCAGTCATAGCCCAACAGGAGATTGTACGTACTCTTCTAAATCCAAATAACTCATCTCTTTCCTAGTGCACACTGCAACTTTCACATAACACACTCACTACATTTTAAAGTAAATAAACAAGCTCCAAACAGCAAGAGTTCTGCCCCCTTTCTAAACACTTCCATATATTGAGATGGATGTCAGCATCAATGAAAATCAAGTTTCATTCCTCTGACTAGTGCCAAGTTGACTGCATTAGAATGCATAATCATGAAACCTTTTTTCCCCAAAGCATACTTTATTCATAAAATTTGTAAAAGTACATTCCATAACAGTTCAAATTTGGCATTACATAAAATGCAATACAGATTAGTTTCTTTCAATACAGTACATGGGGTGCCTCACTAGCCATCACAGGTTATATTTACAATGTACATTTACATTTTATGTCGAACATTCTCTTCTGCATACAGCCCAAAGGATTTTACACGGTTTCCAGCCTCTCAGCATACTATGGTGGTAGGGCCTTACACAGTGGCCTATCCTCATTAAGCCTTTGCGTCCCTCAGCACATTGTCCTGGACCTTGGAATATGCCAGTCTGCAACACTCTGTCATTGACAGCTCTTTGCACTGGAAGACCAAAGAGTCTGACAGTCCTCCAGCAGCAGTTGATGTTTATCTCTATGTGTATCCCTGGGAACAGTCCGTAGAGCATCGAGTCCTGCATTAGAGCTGCTCAGAATGAACAAAAACCAGTGCATCTATTTCCATACCTGCTCCACAAAGGTGCATTCCAGAAGGTGGTAGGTGACTTTCTCTATCCCACCGCAGCTGCCTCAAGGGCAGCATGCATTGGTGCTAAGACTCCAGAAATGCAGGAAAGATCTGATGGAAATGGCCTTTCTCACCACCAACTAAGCTATGCCTAGGTGCTTGTTTGATAGTTCTGGTGATGAGGCATTCTGCCAATTGAGTTTGACAGTCTGCTCAGGGAACCGTTCTGCATAATCATAAACTGAAATCCACGCTCCTATAAACCTGACCATCCAAGTGGACTACAAGCATTCACACTGCTTTTATATTGGGATCAAGCAAGGGGTCATATCTGGATTTTTGGATCATTTTATTTTTACAAAAAGGTTTGGGAAAATGGAATTACTTTAAATGCAGCAATTTAAAAGTATGGTGACAGTGTAAGTGAGATGGTAGGTGAGTATGCTAAGTTAGCTTTGATGCAATTTCCTCATGGGCTCCAAATAATATACAATTCACTGTTCTGTCTAGGCAATGAGAAAAATATCTCTCGTCCATTGCGTTGAAGAATCCTTTGACATCTACCTGCAAGGGGGGATAAGAGACAGATATGAAGATAGCAAGGTAGGCTTTTGAAACAGCAAGGCTACAATAGCAGTCAATTTTGTTAAAGGAAAGCTGTGAAAGCCTTCATTGAGACAAAGGCTAGAAGTACAGGAGAATAGTCAGAAGATCTCCTTAGAAAGACAGCCGAACAAAGTGTCATGTTCATTATTTTGTGTTAGATTAATCTAAATTCTACTAATTAATGCAAGTTAATCTAATCATAACTGTTGCTCTGTATATTTCACTTTGTGTAATCAAGAACTTAACTCAAATCTAGCCTCAACTAGTGTTAAGTTGGTCCACATTCAGAGATCCAATAAATACCTGTGCAAAAAACAAGGATATCTTGTTCAGGTCACAAGGAGGTCCCAATGTTATACTGCTGGGTCACGCTATCATACAAGTAGATATAGCACAACTTAAGTCAACTCCTATAAAACTATGATACTCAGGTTGCTTATGGATGACACCGTTGATTCAGAGAATGCATCTCTGGTGCACCCAAATTTGTAAGAGGTGCTAAAGCCATTGGATTCCGGGTCTCACACCAGACGTCAACCCCAAATTGCTAGATTCACTTGGAACAGCTGCTAGAAGGACCATTTTTAATCAGAATAAATTGTGGACGATGGAAGGATGCCAAACAGAATGGTTAACCATGAATGAGTATGCCAGATGAGAATGGAATCAGATTTGCCTGTGATGCCTCCTATACTAAAATAGTTTGCTGACAGCAAGATTAACAGAATTTGTCTCTTAACATATCAAACGGCAACCAGTGCCCACGGCACTGCATCCAATTACAAGTCACTTGATTTAGGAAAGGGGTGTGTGCGCGTAGGGGAAGCAGGGAAGAGAAACAAAGAAAATTGGAACTCTGTACATAAAAGCCAAACTTTTTAAGTTCAGTTTTCATGAATGTCTCAACCCCCGAGAAGCTCTAAAGATTCCATATGGCAAAAGTCATGGGATGGAAAATGAGATGGGCCACAATCAAGTTACCCATGGAAAATTGCCATCTGAACAGGGCACTCTGTGCTTTAAACCATTTAAGCACTAATTACTCCAGCATACACAAGATGCAGTTTAGATTCTACTGTTCACACTACTGGCTATATTTTCTACAGACATCAGACACAAGTCGGAAAATAAAACATCTGTTATGTGTCCCACTGTTCAAACCACCCTCTGAGAAGTGCCTTAAGTTTTGCTATGTTTTGGCCCTATATAACTTTAATGCACTAGACAGCATGACAACAGGATACAGCCAGCTACAAGTGCAAGAAGGCCACACAGCACAAACTTCATATTATGGTGGTTACGGGAAAGTATTGCATTGGGATACTAATAGGCAGATCACAGATTTCCAGCCATAGCCAAGTGCACACTCAAACTGGTTCAGCAAGTGACTTCTGAACTGACATTTGACCTTCTACAAAAGTGTACAATATAGTATCTAAATTACAACACAGTAACTTGCATTTATACAGTGCCAGTGACTGAAAACTCGCATTTACATAGCACCTTTAGCATAGTAAAATGACCCAAGGGGCTTCAAAGGAGCAAACAAAATTTGACACCGAGTCACATAACGAGATATTAGGGCAGATGAACAAAGCTTGGTCAAAGTAGTAGGTTTTAAGGAACATCTTAAATGAGGGGAGAGAGGGGTAGAGGCACTGAAGTTTAAGGAAGAGAATTCCAGAGCTAAGGGCCTTGATAGCTGAAGGCATCGTCAACAATGGCAGTGATGAAAATCAGGGATGTGCAAGATGCCAGGATTGGAGGAGCACAGATAAAGGGTTGTAGGGCTGAAGGATGTTAGAAATAGCGAGGGGGAACGCCATGGAGGGACTTAAAAACAAGGATGTAAACTTTAAAATCGAGGGTTTTTTTAAAACTAATAAGAGAAAATATAGGTCAGCCTGCAGAGGCAATGGGTGAATGGAACTTGGTGCAAGTTAGGATATGGGCAGCAGAGTTTTGGATGACCAAAGTTTATGGAGGGCGGAAGATGGGAGGCCAATCAGGATTCCTTTGTAATAGTCAAGTCCAGAGGTAATGAAGGCACGGATAAGGGTTTCAACAGATGAGCTGTGGCAGGAGGAGGAGTCAGGCGATCTTACAAGAGGGAAATAGGCAGTCTTAGTGATAGTGCAGATGTGTGCTCAGAAGCTCATTCTTGGGTTAAATATGACACCAAGGTTGCAAACAAGTTTGGTTCAATCTCAAGACAGTTGCCAGGTGTTGGCAGCTGGGGGAGAGTTTATGGTGGGGACTGAAGACAATGGCTTCAGTCTTCCCAATATTTAGTTGGAGAAAATTTCTGCTTATCCAGCACTGGACATCAGACAAGCAGTATGACAATTCAAAGGCAATTCAGGGGTCGAGAGAGGTGGTGGGGAAGTAGAGCTGGGTGTCATCAGCATACATGTGGAATGTGACAGTGTGTTGTTGGATGATGTCGCTGTAAATGAGAAATAGGATGGGGTCAAGGATAGTTCCTTGGGGGACTTATTGCAGATGACTATCTATGACTGGATAGATAAGAATAAAGCCAAAGAGTGAAGTCATACCCAGCTGAACAATGGAAGAGAGGGGTTGGAGGAGGATGATGTGGTCAACCATACCAAAGGCTGCAGGCAAGTCGAGAAGGATGAGGAGGGATAGTTCATCATGGTCACAGTCACACAGGGTGTTGTGACAGCAATTGTTTCAGTACTGTGGGATGGACAGAAACCTGATTGGAGGGAATCAAACATGGTGGGTCAGGAAAGGTGGGTACAAATTTGGAAAATGACAGCACATTCAAGGACTTGAGAGGAAAGGGAGGTTGGAGATTGGGTGGTACTTTGCAAGGACAGAGGGGGTCAAGGTTTTTCTTTGAAGAGAAGGGTGATGATCTAAGATACTTCACAAATGATAGACAAGTAACAGATGTGGAGCCATACAAAATTCTGACTGTACAACAGAAGGCTTAGTGAAAAAGATTAAGTTTCAGAAGGCTTTTAAATTAGATAGAAGTTGACACAAAAAGTACTTTAGCTGGTGTGCTTCACACAGTAGGGCTAAGTGAGCTGAAGGATGTGCCACTCTTCTGGGGGAAGATTCAGGAGTGAGACTCTCAAAAGGTCAGTGATAGACAACAGAAGAAGTGTGGAGAAGGGACTATAAGGAGAAAGAAGTTGCAGTGATCAGATGGGGGAAAGCCAGGGAAGAACTTTAGCTGAGGGCAAAGAGTTTAAATTTGATAGGTTGGGAGACAGTTGCAGGTCAGCCAGTGGCAGACAAGCAAAACAGAATACAGATAGATGTCTGTGTCCTAAACAAGTTGAGGTTTCAAGAGGATACCTGATGAGAATAAAAGAGAGCATTGGAATAATAGTGAAATAAGCATGGGAAATATGCAGTCTTGGCGATGACTAGTACGTGAAGTTTGAGGTGTAGCTCAGGAAATAGCCTTCGTGAGTGGTCAGGGAGGGGAATGGAATCAATGGTAACAGTGATAAAAACAATGGCTTTGGTTTGAATAATGTTAAATTGGGAGTTGTGGTTCAATTATGATAATGTTAGATCGACAGTCTTAGAGCTTTAAGTGTGGAAAGGTGAGTCATAAGTGTGGAGATAGTTTGGTGTCAACAACACTCATGCAGAAGATGACCTCCTGCCTATGGACATTGCTGAGGGGCAAAATGTAGATAAGGAAGATTTCAGGCTAGGATCTTGGGGACTCTGCACAAAGAAATTATACCAAGTTATGTCATTTTGTTATGAAGCAATGCCTCATGTTAGTTCAACCTTTACATCTTGAGATTGAACAGATGAAAGATGTTGAGCTCCCTCAATAGCTCAGTGGAGCATTGTACAGTATTGCTGCTTCTCCAGATTACTACATGGACCACAGAGGTTCTGTCTGGAAATTCTAAGCTGTATTAATTCTCAGTTTTGTACTGAGGCTGTCTTTGTTCGGAATTTAGGAGACTGGAGTCCAAGACCTGTATCCTGGCAGCAGACCCAGCCAGTTTCTCATTGATTCTGGCCACAGTCTTAGCAACCTAAGAACAAAGAACAGTACCGCACAGGAACAGGCCATTCGGCCCTCCAAGCCTGCGCCGATCCTGATGCCTGCCTAAACTAAAACCTTCTGCACTTCCGGGGTCCGTATCCCTCTATTCTCATCCTATTCATGTATTTAAAATCAGATAGTTGAATTTACCAGCACCAGAATAAAAGCAGCAGAACATTAAAGATATTGCTGAACAGGCTCAAAGTCCTAAGTAGGATGGCAGTAAAATGCCACAAAAAAAGTGTGCGCCTGTGGACATGGTGGGGAATGGGGGTGGAGGACAGAATTGGTCTTAGCTGTGATGTCCTTCATGGTAAAAATGCCAGAGGGCGCCCAATGGAAGTGCCAGCTTCAGGATAAGAAATCTGTAACCATCAGGCTGAGAATAAAATATCAAAGAAAAATGAATCTCAGAAGAAAACACAGCAAGCTGCATGAGCTTTACGTTGCTAGTTCCTCCCCAACACAATAGTGTGAAATGGCACAGATTTACAAATAGACAGGATAATGTATTTTAAAGTATCTGCTGTTCTAACAACAGTTTCTCTCCAGTTTACCTTCATTTTAGGGTCATTGGCATTTTAACATATTACTTCTGCAGTGTGAAATATTACAAGCTTTGCTTTAATTGGTTTACTTTCCTGATAATGTTGAGTAAATTGACCTCATGATGCAGCCCCGAGTCATGTAGGCCAGCAAGTCCCCAAGAACCATCCCTGGTCTATGTTGAATTTGTCAACTGCAGTCTGGGTGGCATGTGGGAGATCCCCAGTTACTCCCAAGTGTTGCTCGGCTCAGCATCAGGGGGAAAACAATAAAATGAAGAGTTACTGTTCTTTAGCCCTGACCAGTAATCCCATTACAAATGTGCAAGTGCCGATGCTGAGTGCAAAAGAATCCGCTTATCTGTTATGCGACCTCTCCTCCACCCCCATCACAGAACAGCCTATCAGGTTTACTAGCCTAGCCTACACAAAAGAACAGTCGTTTGGACAAGGTGTTAACAAGCTACTGCTGTGCATGGAAATCTAACTCACCCCGAGTTACCGTTGAGGGGAGAGGAGAGAAAGACAAAATCCAAGAAAAAATTGGTGGATGATAAAAAAATAAGATGCTGCAGGCACCCTGTGACCTGCAGTTTCTCAAGCCAGAGAAGAGAAAGCTTCACTTTGAATCAAGTACAGTTTACTTGTCAGGCGAGTACTCAGCCAGACTGTCTAGAGTAGAAATATTTTCCATTTCCCAGTACTGGCAACCCCCACATTGATAAGCCAAAGTGAAGAGTTTATTTTCAGTGTATTAAAAATATTTAAATTGGCCACAAAGTCATCAGACTCTGCAAATTCAGTCCATTTAGTGATGGTTCAACACTTCAAAATGAATGTATGCGAGATGTTACTGCTATCAGTTTTATTTACAGGGGGCAGGAGAACAAAGATCGGTGCAGGAAAACACCCATCTCCAGCACTTTCTTCTAATTAATACGATTATCCTTTCAAGGGAAAAGGATATTCTTGTCAGTGCGAAATTTTGTGGTGGGCTTACTGTTATAGTTGTATCATTGAATTAATCACAAAGTACAAGATGATGACATTCTTAAGTAATCATATCTTTCATCTCTATATACAATTACATTTGTCTAGTGTATTATTACATCTGTCAAATTATTGCCTAGAAGCATTCAAAAAGCTAGGTTCTCTAATCGTTCAAAACCAACACGAATGCGGAATTTTAAAAAATTAAATGCAGTAATCAAAATAGTAATGTATCTAAAATTTTATATCTGCACACATGGATTACAAAATCTTACTTATTGTCACATCACACTCTCCATAATTTATATAACAATTGCCTAATTAGGCTGGTCACAGTGTAACTACAGCCTCTTGGCATTAGTGGCACTGTAACATGCCAGGTTTGCTTCTGCAAGTTCCCCAGCCTACAGAGAAACTCCAATGTCCAACCAGCTGTTTCCCAAATTGCAGTAGTTTTCCAATTTAATCAAAATATAAAATGAAATACAAAATAAAGGCAAAATGTTAACTTTAAAATGGGAATTGATTTACATCGGTGTCCCATTATTCCCTTGCCTCTAATCGCACTTCATCCAAGGACTACACTTAGTTTGGATTCCCATGGTGACTGAGTAACTGACTAGTAACATATTCAAAATCTTATGCCTGCACACACTCCTCTGTCACATGTGTCAACTTTCTCCACTGTAAATTTCTAAATCCGCATGATGGAAATGGCCAATGTAAGCTTGTCAGTGTAATATACCCTCCAATCAACAGCGGTGCTGTAACTTGATTATTTTCTGTCTCCCAGCCAATCAGCTTGTACTGCAGTGAAACTCCTATGCTCTACTCGCCTCTTTTTCTGAATTTCATCAAGTTTGCTATTTAACTACAAATAAATATTAAAACAAAAGTAGTGAAAGGGTGCACAAAGGAAAGGTGATGCCAATTAAGGACCAAAAAGATGATCAGTGGGCATGGTTGGGGTATTAAATGAGGACTTTGCATCTGTCTTCACATCAAGAGAATATTACCAATGTAGCAGTAAAGGAGGAGGCAGTAACTATTTTGGATAGGATAAAAATAGATAAAAAGGATGCACTTAAAGGGTCAGCAGCCTTTAAGTAGAAAATTCATCCCATCCAGATGGGATGCACCCTAGGTTACTGAGGGAAGTAAGCATGGAAATAGAGGCTCTGGTCATAATCTTCCAGTCCTCCTCAGATATGGAAGTGGTGCCACAGGACTGGGGGATTGGCAGTAATCCAGGGCAAAATTACTTGACACTTGGAAAAATATAGGCTAATAAATAAAATCAGCATGGATTTGCTAAAGGCAAATCATGTTTGACTAACTTGATCGAGTTCTTTGATGAACAGAGAGAGATGAGGAGGGTATATATGGACTTCAAAAAGGCATTTTAAAAAGTACATAACAGACTTGTTAGCAAAATTGCAGCCCATACGATTAAAGGGAAAATGGCAGCATGAATATAACATTGGCTAAGGAACAGAAAGTAGAATGTAGTTGTGAATAGTTGTTTTTCAGACTGGAGGAAAGTATACAGTGGTGGTCCTCTGGGCTGACATTAGGACCAATGCTCTTCTTGATGTATATTAATGACCTAGACTTGGGTATACAGGGTATAATTTCAAAGTTTACAGATGATACAAAACTCAAATGCAGTAAAATTGCAGTGAATAGTAACAGATTTCAGGTGGACATATACTGCTAAAATGGGCAGACAAATGGCCAATAAAATTTAACAAAGTGTGAAGTACTACATTTTTGTAGGAAGAATGGAGAGGCAATGTGAACTAAATGGTACAATTTTAAAGTGGGTGCAAGGCAGACAGACCTGGGAATGTTTGTATACAAATCTTTGAAGGTGGTAAGACAGTTTGAGAAAGCTGTTTCTTTTTTTCCCCAAAGAAAAACACATGAAATCCTTGGTTTTATTAATAGAAGAGTGCAAAAACAAGGAAGTTATGCTAAACTTTTATAAAACACTGGTTAGGCCTCAGCTGGAGTATTGCATTCAATTCTGCACACCACACTTTAGGAAGGATATCAAGACCTTGGAAAGGGTGCCAAAGAGATTTACTGGAATGGTACCAGGGATGAGGGACTTCAGTTACATGAAAAGACTGGAGAAGCTGGGAATGTTCTGCTTTCAGCAGAGAAAGTTAAGAGGAGATTTAATAAAGGTGTTCAAAATCATGAATGGTTTTGATAAGGAGAAACTGTTTGCAGTGGCAGAACAGTGGCACAAATTTAAAGTGATTGGCAAAAGAACATTAAAAATACTTTTTTTTTTAAAAAGACAGTGAGTTGCTATGACCTGGAATGCACTGCCTGAAAGGGTGGTGGCAGCAGATTCAATAGTAACTTTCAAAAGAGAACTGAATACTTGAACGGAAACAATTTACAGAGGTATGGGGAGCGGGGTTAATTGGATAGCTCTACTTATCAGCTGGCACAGACAATAGGCTGAATTGCCTCCTTCTGTATTATTCCATGATTTTATAAATGTCCTACAAAATTTTAAAATGGGGATAAAATACATCTATTCACACTACTTTGGTTATCTTCGGCCCGCTTCGTCGCACTTAACCAGAAAACTACACCTACTTGACTCTCTGTGTAATGCCATCAAGTATCAGGGCACAGAGAAATTTGAACTATGACACTTGCACTCCTATGCAATATAGTGAAAAATATCTATAATGCTCCTGATGATTTGGTGTTCATACAGACAGTAGTTGAACCACACCCATATGACAGTGGTTTAAGCCACTGTCAGCAGTAGAGGTGCTGCAATTGGCTTTAATTTTCCTGGCATGGGAAGAGAGACACGGAGGTTGCTGTTTAGCAATCTCTGCTAGAATGTGCATGTGCGAGAACACTGGATGTGGGGAGGATTGAAAGAACAAACTTGCATTTATATATCCTCAGGATTCCAAAGCACTTTAGAACCAATTAACTATTTTTAAAGTGTAATCACTATTGTTATACAAATGAGACAGTGAATTTAGGCACACCAAAAACCCACAAACATCAATGAGGTAAAATGATTAATCTGCTTCTGATAGGTTAGGCAGCATTTGCGGAGAAAGAAACAGGATTAATGTTACAGGTCAATGACCTTTTGTCCATTTCTCTCACCACAGATACTGCCTGACATGCTGAGTATTTCCAGCATTTTGTTTTTGTTTCAAATTTCCAGCATCCAAGCCAATTGCAGTACTTTTCTTTTGTATTTGTTTTCTACGTTGGTTGAGGGATCAAGTCGGCCAGGACACCAGAACTCCCTTGTTTTTCAAATAGTGCCATAGAATCTTCTACATCTATATGAACTGGTATATAGCACGCACTTTCAAGTGTTGCACTTTATCGATAATACCCTTATCATAAAGTACAGTATCCTGACAGACTATTAGTAATACCAAGGGAGCTCTGCCAGTATTTGGTTTAAAAATTGGAAAGATTATACGATTAGATATATTACGGCCCAGATTTTATTTTTACTCTTTCATGGGATGTGGGCATCACTGGCAAGGCCTGGATTTGATGCCCATCCCTAACTGCCCTCGAGAAGGTTGTGGTGAACCTCCGTCCTGAACCACTGTAGTCCATCTGGTACAGGTACTCCCACAGTGCTGTTAGGAAGAGTGTTCCAGGATTTTGATCCAGCGACAGTGATGGAACAATATAGTTCCAAGTCAGGATGGTATGTGACTTAAAGAGGAACTTTCAGGTGGTGTTCATATGCATCTGCTGCCTTGCCCTTCTAGATGGTAGAGGTCACGGCTTTGGAAAGCGCTGTTGAAGGAGCCTTGGTGAGTTATGGTACATGCTGCTACCACTATGCATCAGTGGTGGGGTTAATGAACGTTTAAGTTGGTGCGTGGGGTGATCAAGCGGACTGCTTTGTCCTGGATGATGTCAATTGTTGTTGGAGCTGCACTCATCCAGGCAAGTGGAGAGCATTCCATCACATTCCCGACTTGTGCCGACAGGCTTTGGGGAGTCAGGAGGGGAGTTACTCGCCACAGAATCCCCACACTCTGACCTGCTCTCGTAGCCACAGTATTTATACGGTTGCTCCAGTTCAGTTACTGGTCAATGGTAACCCACAGAATATCGATAGTGGGGGAGGTAATGCCATTGAATGTCAAGGGGGAGATGATCAGATTCTCTCTCGTTAGAGATAGTCATTGTCTTGCACTGTGCAGTGCAAATGTTACTTGCCATTTATCAGCCCAACCCTGAATGTTGTCCAGGCCTTGCTGCATATGGACACAGATGGACTCTAAGAGCACTGCTCTAAATTTCATCTTGCAAGTTGTAGCACCAGTCACCCTGTGAACCAGTGCCAAATGTATTCTAAGGAATGAGCAGCCTTGACTAATTGACATGTCCAGCACCACATCAAGTGCAAGATTTTCCTCTGCAGCTTTCTAATTAGCATGCAGTCATCTCAGCTGCATGTAAAAGTTGATGTTTTGACAAACCTTTTTTTGCTAGGTTAAAGCATAAGCATTATTAGTGTAATTGTACTGCTTCATTGTACAATGAAACAGATGCGTATGGTGTAATGTTGTGCAATGCCAGCAAGTGGCTAGCTTTAACTCAAGGCTGCAACTCTTCTACTGACAGTAATAGAATGGTAGGTGGTGTCAAAACCCATGTTAAAAATGGGCAAAAGGACGAAAATGTAAATGACTTCAAGATGAGAACAGCAAAAGGGAGCTGTGTGCTTCTGTGCCAAATCTGCTCTCAAGTGACTACCTATGACTTAACCTAGTTTCCATAAGAAAATTCAACAGAATTGATATTTGTGATCACACTAATCCACTTTTATACTGCTCTTTGGCTGTCAGTTCCTCTAAGCTGGGTCTCCCAAAGCCAGATGAAACCAAACCTACCATATTTTGTGAACTGGAGGCCAGGAAGACCCACATTTCCCTGGGTCTTAACACTTAGTGCCAGTCCAACTACACCTACTGAAGATTATGTGCCAGTATGCCCTCTTAATAATATCACAAAAATCACATCAATCACATCACACATACACCTAGCCCCATATAGGCTTTGCATACCGTGACAGAATTGCACTGCACACACTGGCACAGCCACTCTGTACACAACTTTTCCCTCTATTATGTTGAGGAACTGAAGAAGGAATTTAAAAATAAATTCAGGACACCAAAACTATTGCTCTCCCTGGACCCTAGTTTTTTTTTAAAATTTGTTCATGGGATTTGCACATCAGTGGCAAGGCCAGCATTTATTGCTCATCCCCAATTGCCCTCGAGAAGCTTGTGGTGAGCCACCGCAGTCCATGTGGTATAGGGACACCCACAGTGCTGTTAGGGAGGGAGCTCCAGGATTCGGAACCAACAATGAAGAAATGGTACTATAGCTCCAAGTCAGGATGATTTATGACTTGGAGGGGAACTTATGGGCTGCTTTGTCCTGGATTATGGGCTGAATTATACCAGCCCCTTGACCGTGGGTCGTGGCGGGGAGGCCCGTAAAATGCTAGTGGGAGCGGCCCATCACGACCCACGAAGCCGAGAAGGCCCTGCTGGATATTAGTGGCGGCAGCGAGGCCCCGATGCGGGTCCCCTGCCGCCAAGTGGCGAGGCCTTCATTAAAATATTTAAATGAGCGTTAATAAAATTCAAATGAACTTATCTGCCGATGGCAGCCGTCCCACGCCTTTACGGCCAACCGGCCGCAACCTGCGCACCTTTGAAACTCCGTTGGACACGGGTGGGGAGGGGGGAGGAATAAAATTATCAGGGCAGGAAGGGTAGGGGAGTGGGGAAAACACTATTGGCTGTGGGGATGGTGGGAAGGGGTTGAAGAGTAAATGTGAGAAGGTGTGGGGGATGTTTGGGTCGGGAATAAAATGTTTTCTGAATATACGGCAATGAAAAGACCATGGCGGGGGGGGGGGGGGGGGGGGCTGGTGGCTTGAGACAGGGTCTCCATCTTCTAATTATTTATTAAAGCAAATGAAATCTAATATCCTTTTAAAAATGTAAATTTTTGTTAAGGGCTTGAAGCCCATTAAAAATGGCGCTGGATGCCATTGCCGGGGGAAGCTGCTCCACCCCCTCCATTTAAATCACTAATACTGTGCTGCATCTGTGAGAGGTAGATTGGCAAGGACAAGGTCAAGTAGGTTTCTTGTTCTTGTTGGTTCTCTCGCCACTTGCTGCAGGTCCAGTCTGGCAGATATATCCTTCAGGACTCAGCCAGCTGAGTCAGCAGTGGTGCTACTGAGCCACCCTTGGTGATGAACACTGAAGTCCCCCATCCAGTACATCCTGTGCCCTTACTACCCTCAGTGTTTCTTCCAAGTGTCGCACAATACGGAGGAGCACTGACTCATCAGCTGAGGGGGGACAGTAGGTGGTAATCAGCAGGAGGTTTCCTTGGCCATGTTTAAACTGACGCCAAGAGACTTCATGGGGTCTGGAGTCAATGTTGAGGACTCCCAGGGCCACTCCTATACCACTGTGCTGCCACCTCCACTGGCAGGACAGATCCAGGGATGGTGATGGAGGAGTCTGGGACATTGTCCTAGTCACTGAATCATACCTTACAGGCTGTTGCTTGACTAGTCTGTGGGACACCTCTCCCAATTTTGGCACAAGACTCCAGATGGTAGTGAGGAGGACTTTGCAGGGTCGATGCCGGATAGTCCATCCGGTTTCATTCTTACTCAACTTTTCTGTTGAAATTTGATATAACTGAGTGGCTTGCTAGGCCACTTCTGAGGGCATTTCAGAGTCCTTGGGATTGGAGTCACATGTAGGCCAGATCAGGTAAGGATTAGTGAATTAGTAAACCAGATGAGTTTTTAATGACAAATTAGCAGTTTCATGATTAACATTACTGAGGCTAGCTTTTTATTCCAGATTAATAAATTAATTGAATTTAAATTGTTCAAACTGCGATGGTGGGATTTGAACTCTCATCTCCGGCGCATTAGCCTGGGTGTCTGAATTACTAGTCCAGTATAAAGAGTCTAAAAAACAGGGGTTGGAGCCAGCAATTTCAAAGCTGCAATACCTTATTAAAATTAGAATAGCATTAGTTGTTAAAATTTTATAAATCCTTCAAATAATTTAGGGTAAACAGAGCATTTTTATTTTTAAAATTGCAATATAGTGCAAAATATGTACTGAATGACAACTAAACAGCTAACAGCACTGTTTATTTTAAAAGGACAATCTTAGCTGCAGCTTTAATTACACTTCCATTAGACCATTTACCTGATGACTACATGGTGACACAAAAACCATTTTATGGCACAAATCTAATATCTACCCTTTGGCCTATGGTCAGACAAATCTCATTATGTTTCCCATTATCTCCTGTTTCTGCCCCAAGTCCCAATCCACAGAGAGCTTTGAACCATGGCCTTTGCCCTCTTCTACTTTGTTGTATTAATGGAAAATACCTAGAAAGACCCTGATGACTCAGCAAGTTCAGTCAGTCAGTAGTTGAGCCAGGTTCAAGCCAGTAGTGCAGGAACTGCAAATGGCTTCAGTGCCCCAGGCATGGGATGAGAGAAAGAGGTTGCCAATTCCAATAGCTGTTTAGCAATCTCTGTTGTAAAGCGCATGGGTGAGAATTTTGACTGAGAAGAGAATTGAAAGAACAAACTTGCATTTATACATCCCAAAGCATTCTAGACTCAATGAATTGCTTTGTGTGGAAATGATAGCGCCAAATTGAGCACAGCCAGATCCAACCAGCTGACGAGCTAAAATGTTTTGTTGTTGGTTGAGGGAAAAAGTTGACATTCTTCGAATAATGCCATATGATCTTACCCATTCATGTGGACAGATGAGCCTTGGTTTAATGTCTCATCCTAAAGACAACACCTAACAGCATAGCACTACTTTAGTACTGAGCCAGTGGAACATTTTGTTTCTCTACAGTATATTTTCCTCCAGTAACAGCATCTTTCTTAACCGTGGCGTTGGAAGTCTAGCTGTTGGGAGTCAACTGGCCTTTCGGCTGTTCCTCTCATCCTAAAAGATTCTCATCTCAGCTCAGAGCAACACAGCTGAGACGCATAACTTGCAATATGTAGCACATGCCCACATTCTACCACTCCGCACTACAACCTGTTATAGTCCCAATTTGCCACTGCCGCAGCATGTCTTTGATACTGCAAGTATCTGAACAGAAGAAGTATAAATGTGTCTCATCTCCCTGCTATTTTCTGAATAATTTCCAGTGGCAACGATTTAGTAATGGTCACAGTTTGCTTGTTGCCAAACCTCCCCATTTATAGAGGGATAAGTTTGGCAACAGACAAAATGCAATTTTTTATTTTTTATTTGTTGCCTTGATGCAGTATATCTTGTAGATGGTACACACTGCTGCCACTGTGCATCAGTGGTGGAGGGAGTCAATGGGGTGCCAATCAAGCAGGTTGCTTTCTCCTGGATGGAATTGAGCTTCTCAAGTGCTGTTGGAGCTGTACCCATCCAAGCAAGTGGAGAGTATTCCATCACACTCCTGACTCTTGCCTTGTAGATGGTGGACAGGCTTCAGTGAGTCAGAAAGTGAGTTACTCTCCACAGGATTCCTAGCCTCTGACCTGCTCTTTTAGCCAAGGTATTTATATGGCTACTCCAGTTCAGTTTCTGGTCAATGGTAACCCCCAGGATGTTGATAGTGGGGGATTCAGTGAGCATAATGCCTAGGACACTACTCTGAGGAACTCCTTCAGTGATGTCGTGGAGCTGAGATGGTTGACCTCCAACAAACACAACCATCTTCCTTTGCGCTAGGTATGGCTCCAACCAGCAGAGTTTCCTCCAATTCCCATTGACTTCAGTTTTGCTAGGGTTCGTTGATGCCATTCGTGGCCAAATGCTGCCTTGATGTCAAGGGCAGTCACTCTCACCTCATATCTTGAGTTCAACTCTTTTGTCCATTTTTGAACCAAGGCTGTAATGAGGTTTAGAGCAGAACCCAAACTGAGCATCAGTGAGTAGGTTATTGCTAAGCAACTGCTGCTTGATAGCACTGTCGACGACACCTTCTGTCACTTTACTGATGATTGATAGTAGACTGAATTGTCTTGCTTTTTGTGGACAGGACATACCTGGGCAATTTTCCACATTGCCAGGTAGATGCCAGTGTGGTAGCTGTACTGAAACAGCCTGGCTAAGGGCACGGCAGGTTCTGGAGCACAAGTCTTCAGTGCTACTGCCGGAATGTTGTCAGGGCCCATAGCCTTTGCAGTATCCATGTATAAATCTTGCATATGTGTAAGTAGTAAGAAGTCACTTTCACAACTTCATTATTCGGAGTAGGATCTTTCTTAACGCTGCATTGTAGAGTTGGATTGAGCCAGAGTACCCACAACCAGAACTAGTATGACAAACCCAACGTTACTTGCCACCACCGGGAGTTATTTAGCTTTGTTGCTGGCAGTACTTTCAGTCAGAGGCAGAGAGAAAATTTGCCAAGATAGGAAATTAAGACATTTTACACTACACCAGGCTAATAAGACATGTATTTTTATAGTGTCTTTCATGACCTTGGAATGCCCCAAACCATTTTACAGCCAATTAAGTATTCTTAAGTATAGCTACTGTTGTAATGTAGGAAATGTGCCTGCCAAACAGCATTGATAATGAACAGATCATCTGATTTAGTGATGCAAGTTGAGAGTAAATAATGGCTAAACAAAGGGGAGAATTCTCCTGCTCTTAAATAGTGCATTAATTTTTTCATTATATCCATCTGAGGGGGGAGATAGGGCCTCAGCTTAACATCTCACCAAAGAACAGCACCTTCAACAGTGCAGCATTCCCTCTGTTTTGCACTGAAACATCAGCCTATATTTTGTGCTCAAGTCTCTATAGACTGGGATTTGAACCCACAAAATTCTGACTTAGTGGCAAGAATGCTACCAATGCCTGCAGACACTCAAGCCTGATGTTGGCAGCAGTCTTTAGTGTAAACAAGCTGAGCTTCTCTGAACCAACATCATCGACACATAAAATATCAGTCTATGATTTTGCCTTCAGGTGAGGCTGCTGATTTTTCAAATGTAAACATAGGGGATGCATTGCTTCTACATTTGCTCTCTGGGTCTCTGTTTATGGAGCCCAGCAAACCTATGGAGATCAGCTCCTAACCAGGAATATAAAAGAAAGTAGTGCACACAAGCATCTTCCCTAAAACAGGATTCTAAAACACTATGTTTAAGCACAAAAATAGAAGCATCTTAAAAGGTGCATTATTGCATGGGGAAGTTGCATTACCTAGTAGTATAGTTAATGGTTACTATATTAAACACTTCTGAATACAAAACATTTTTGAGGTTTATACAGTAATGAGACACTTTGCACTGTGAAGACGACCAAGGCCCGCATTAATAAAGTGAAAATCTACATGACACAAGCCATTGCATTCATCAGAAGGCTTGTCAGAGCTAATTTAAAATGTCACAAGATGCCTCAGGGTGGGTGAGAGTCAGAGATGGAATGAGATCCTTTTTGTTTGGCTTGCTTCTCACAAAGCTTGTATTCTGCAGTTATGATGCAGCATGAAACACTTACCACTAAATTACACCCAGAATGCTTAAATTATTGCTTTGAATCAGCAAGTTCATACTCGGACTCTTTTCTTACGTCATATACTGCAGATTTTGTGCTGTAGTTAGTGACAAAAAAAATTAAGATCACAAAACCAGGACATACTGCTTTATCAACAAGTTCACTCTGATGAATGCTGTATCAGTCGATATTGCTGTAATCTGTGGCATTTACAATATAGATGTTGACTATATTACTCATGAGAAAACTAATCAGGGTAGGGTCATTTTGTCTAATGTCTACAAAAAGATATATTGTAACTTCAGCATTTCTTTTCTTTCTTTCTTTTGGGCCTCCTTATCTCGAGAGACAATGGATATGCCATTTATTAAATCAAAAAAATACAAACTGTTTGCTATGCATTTCTGGCTGTGTGAAATGTCATGGAATGAAGAATTTGGATTTTGAACTATGAAGTCTTTTGACTTATTTTTTCAATCGCTCATTCATTCATTGGTGCCCTGGTATTTATCGACATGGGAGAATTTCAGCTACAGCACAAAATGGGTCAACAGGCATTTTAAGCAGAAACCTACAGGAACAAGATTCTTATCCCAGTTATTTTTCATTAAGAATACAGTAACAGTTGAACATTCTGTCTGAAGGAAACATCAATGCAACAAACAGCTTAAAGTGTACATCAATTTGTATTTCAACCATTAGGTTTTTATATCCTCAGGCTTGGTAGTTCATAGCAGTGTTTTAAGATTCAGTCACAAGAATCTGTATCATGTACAATACATCTGTGGTACTGGTGACTGAAAATAAATGAAACTAGCTCCACAGTTACTGCATCAGCACAATTTTCCAGTGAGAGTATCCACACAAGTGAAAACACTACACATTGTTCAGTATCTTACAGACTATCAGCCCACCTGTATGGAAGGCGAAGTGTTTATTTATTTTTTATTTAGAGATACAGCACTGAAACAGGGCCTTCGGCCCACCGAGTCTGTGCCGACCATCAACCACCCATTTATACTAATCCTACATTAATCCCATATTCCTATCACATCCCCACCTGTCCCTATATTTCCCTACCACCTACCTATACTAGGGGCAATTTATAATGGCCAATTTACCTATCAACCTGCAAGTCTTTGGCATGTGGGAGGAAACCGGAGCACCCGGAGAAAACCTACGCAGACACAGGGAGAACTTGCAAACTCCGCACAGGCAGTACCCAGAATTGAACCCGGGTCCCTGGAGCTGTGAGGCTGCGGTGCTAACCACTGCGCATTCCTTTCTGTACAGAGGCTGATGAATTTTTTTTTTTTTTAATTTGTCAGTGTGACAAACACAGAATCCCATCTTATTCATGAGTATCCATAGAAATCTATGTCAAGTCTGTTTGCTGGTAATTGATAGGGATAATTGCACTGCAGTTCACTGTGCCTAAGGACAGTTTTGAAATGTGCAAGAGTTAGGGATCTCCAAATGTACACACGGCTATTGCTGGACTTTTAACACATGGGTCATCAATACAGTACAATATCAGCAAGCAGCCGTTAGGGCATTGATTTTTGGATTATCTAAATTGATTGGGAAGGATCCCACCATTCCCTACGGTGCCATTAAATGAGCTAGGTTAGTTAATCAATGGTGTTCTGGAGTACGTCAGACTTTCACATTGCCAAGCTTAATTGAAAAAATACCAGTGAAGTAGACAGTATTTAAGGTCCAGGCTGCCTAAATCATTAAATAACCCTTAAGAGAATGACTACTCACCTCCAGAGAGGGGAGGGAGGTGCACTTCTAGATACAATGGTGAGTGCAGAAGCACCTTCTAAGCTACTGATGGTTTATTTCAAAGCTTTTTTGTAAAGCTTATAATACTAAAATGAAACGGCAGCAGAGATATGAGCCAAACCATAATCACTGCTTTCCATTACCATCTGTCCTCACCAGCACCAATCATGGGATATGCTAGCATTTTGAACACTGAATTCCATGAAAGTGGGCAATAGGCTGGCTGCGACAGAAACACGGGCAAATTCCGCATGGCTGAGGATCGTGAAATCCACTGAAATCTCAGGAGATTCATGCACACAAGGCTGGAAGGATGCCCCTTACCACACGTTTTGGAAAACAGCTTTATAGATTCTGGTTCAGAAGACAGAGTAAAGCAAGTTGAAAACCTTCTGCTGGAAACTACAGAAGTTCTGATCTACATTTGGACTGTGGGCCAGGTGGTTTGTGTTACTGTACTAAATTCATAGGAACTAAAGTAACTTCACCAAGGTGCTTGTGCTGCCACCCTCATACTAGTAATGCTACCTTTAGAGTTTCACAAAGTGAGTGCTTTGTTGCAAAATGCCCTGCTCTAAAATGTTCATTCAGAAAGGAACAAATCCTCATTTTAACCTCCACTACACCCAGAAACCTGGGAAATTATTTTATGGGGGGGGGGGGGACGGGAAGGAGAGAGAGAGAGAGACGGGAAGTAGTTTAGGAACTGCTAAGCATCGAGACCTTGAACGATTACACCATATTCAGTTCTTTACTACAGGGTAGAATTCATCCAAAGCATATTTTCCCTTTTGTTTGGAGTTATCCAGGTCTTTTCTCAGACAGAAACAAAAGACAGTTTACATTGCTTACTTACACATTAGCTTTATTCCATTTAATTTTTTGTTTGAAAAATGCCACATTAAGAGAAATCATTTAGCCTTTTAGATGACTTGTGGAATAATTTTTGACATTATAATGAGTGTGTATCACAGTTTAAGTAAATGTTACGCAGTAATCAATGCCAGGCAGTGCAAGTAGCATGGTGAGTCTCAAACTAACAAGCATCAATTTAATATCAATTTCAGATAACTAGTAAGAGAGAACCAGTGGCAGAGGCCAGGGACACTATGGTATCTGCTACTCACTCGAATGGTACATGGCATAAGAATATTTAAAACAAAAGAAAAATGTGATGCTTTACATTTAGTAATGTGGAATACATTAGAGGAGGCAAAACCATCAAGCACATCACAATGAAATAACTTATTCTTAGTTCCCATCTAACAACAGCCCCTTCAGGCATACAACTGGATCAGATTTCAATGTACCATTGGTTAATTTTAGTAACACTGGATTGAAACCACCACAGTCAGCCAAGATAACTGACCTTTAGGGGATTATCCCACTTTAATGATTGGATTGTCTATGCTTCTTCATAAAATACTCCCAGAGAATAAGTTAAGTAGCGAATAGTATATCAGGGTGGCGTAGTAGAGGGGTCCCCCAAGGGCTCAATTACATTTTGCTCTTTTTAAGATAAAGGACAACTTTCCAGCACAAATGTGGAGCATTTCAATTACATAGTTGCTCAACAGCATACCTGAATGACAGTAATGCAAGAGAAAAGACAAAACAATGAAAATTCATTAAAAATGGTTATTTTCCCTCCCATTTTTTTGTCTCAAGGCACTGCTGAGTGCAGTTGATCGTCACTGGTAGCTCTTGACGATCTCACCAAAATTTCCCATTCGTTAAGTTTTAACCCAAACACAGGGTTATCGGATATTCTAAGATGTTAGGGACATCAGGCAACCCAGTCCATTTTGCAGCAGACGTCATTGGAATGTGGTCTGAAGAGGGAACACAGATTTCCAGCTGCCCACTGCGCCCACCTTGCTTTGTAGCCCAGGACGCAAAAGACCAATTGTATTGCCCATACTACTAACCTGCTGGCATTAATATATTGATAAAATAAGGAAGATGACCACCCCCTGCAAACATCCACAAAAACTGAGCTTGGCTGAATAGCCAACTTATTCCAAACTAATAAATTCCTGGTGTGGAAATCTCTGGGTCTCAGAATAATGGTGATGGCAGGACCATGCCTATTTACCATGCTAATTGCATAGCTAAAATGTTCTTACAAATTGCAAAGTTGATATTGTATTGAGATGTTTGATACCTTTTTATTTCCTGCTAATCATGCTAAAGGAAGCATTACTACTTCTTACACCCTTGTCAACATCAAGACACTTCCAGGTCTGTTACCAGATAAAAGTAAAGCTCCATTTACATAGCCCCAATAATGTGCCTTTACCCAAGCTCGGAGCAGCATCCCCACATTACAACACTGTTGATTTTCAATGTAACTTTTACATTCAGTCACTACAAGATGACAAATCTGCTGTTGGAATTGTTTCAATATGTAAAGGTAAATCAGTTGCGGCAGGAACAGGCGAGGATGTAAACCACCAATCCTATTTCCAGAGTTGGAAGCTTGAATTCAAAACAGACCACAACTTCTGTAACCCCACTAAGCCATTTGAGGATAAGATATAGCTGGACAGTAAGGGAAAAAACAGTTCAGGGTTCCTGCTGGAAATGGACTTATGGGCATTGGACAAGTATAGGATCCAGCTACCTGGCTCAACTGTGATGATCTTTCTTCTCACCCACTGCCCCACCCACTCACTCACCAAAGCTCATATAATAATGACTATTTAGGCAAGGTACCAAAAGCCAATGGTACTAATGGAACCATACCCCAAGATAGCGTCAACATCTAGAGAAAGGGAGAAAATTAGAATGGTATTCAAATTGTTATTACAAGTCACATTTTCCTGTACTGCAACAGTGACTACACTTCAAAAGTACTTCAATGTCTGTATAGTGCTTTGGAACAGCCCTCACATTCACCTAAACAAGGCCACAGTTTAATGTTGCTTCGACATATTGAACCTCAATCAATGTAGCACACCCTCTGTATTCCACTGAAATCCCAGCCTAAATTATGGCCTCAAGTCCAGGAGCAGGGCTTGAACTCATGGCCTGCTGACTTGGAGGAGAATGCTACTGCTCAGGCAAGCTGTGAGGAGAGCGCGCACGAGCATGCTAACACATGTGGAGAGAAAACAAACTGAAAGGTAGGTACACAAAAGTGGGCCTCATGCAAGTCATTGCTCAGGATTGCACCCCCTCAACATACCAGCAAGCCCCCTGATTTACATAGGATTTAAAGAAAAAGATTTCACCTCTGTGAAATCCAGAGATCTCAAGAAGGAACGTAGGAATAGGAGTAAGTCATTCAGACCCTCAAGCCGATTGTCATTGCACGAGATCATGGTTCATCTATATCCTAACTCCACATCCCTTAATATCCTTGACTCTCTAGTTATAAAGGCCAACATTTCACTAGCCTTTTTGATTTTTTTTGTACATGCCTACAACATTTTAGTTATCTGCGTACATGGACCCCCAAAATGCTTTGGATCACCACCATTCTAGCTTTTCACCATCTAACTACTCAGATCTATCCTTTTTGGTTCAAAATGGATGACCACACACTTATCTGCATTGAAATCCATCTGCTGACACTTATCTATCACTGCCTCTTTGTATTTTTGTGTCCCATCTACAACACTTACTATGCCAGCAATCTTTGTATCATTGGCAGACTTGGATATATGGCTCTCTATTCCCTTATCTTAGCTTATACAGTGAATAATTGAGGCCCCAGCATAGATCCATTTGGGACAGTCAACTCTTCCTAATTCGAGTGCATATCAATTATCCCTACTCTGTCTACCTAACCAATCTCTTAACCAGGTCAACAGATTATCTTCAATTCCATTAACTTTAATTTTAGTTAACAGACTGTTATGTGGAACCTCACTAATACCTTCTAGAAATCCAAATAAACTACATCCATAGATATTCCCTTGTCTACTACTTTAGTTACTTCAAAAAATTCAATTAGGTTTGTTGTATATAACCTACCCTTTACAAATCTATAAGATTTGTTCTGATGAAGGATCACTGGCCTGAAACATTAATTGTTTCTCTCAACACAGATGCTGCCAGACCTGCTGAGTATTTCCGGCACTTTCTGTTCTCTTTACAAATCTATGTTGGCTCTCTGCAATCAGCTCAAATTTCTCTACATGCTCCATCACTGTCCTTAATTATAGACTTAATAACTTCCTCACAACAGATGTTAGACTAACAGGATCTGTAATTTCCTTATTTCTTTCTCACCATTTTTAAATAATGGAGTTATACTTGTAATTTTCCAATCAAGTTGCAGAATTCCTGAATTGAGACAGCTCTGAAAGATGATGGCTAAAGTATTTGCAATGAATTACTGATTATTTATACATTTACTTATTTACTGTAGCCCCTTGGTTTAAATTACTCTGTACCTCCTTTCCCCTCTGCGCCAAATTCCTAATCTCACTGCCACTGTTTACCAAGCCACTCCATTTAGCAGGTTCATCCTAATCTCACCAAGGCTTGTGCTTAAATCTTTTCTCAGATATCCCTCTAATATAGACCCGGACCATCAGGTGCCTGCTGCCATCTGGAAAGCTAGCCAAGCACACCATGTCAGCTGGGACAAAGGCTGTGGCCAAGTACAGCTTCAACTAAAATTCTGCAGTGTACTGAAACAAAAGCACAATTAAACAAAAATTTTATACAGCTTCTAGCCAAAGATTTTAAATGTGACGCTTTTCCTCACATGTCACTAAGATAGTTATCTGAAAAGGAAGACTGCGCAAGGCTACAGAGAGAAGGCAGGAGACTGGCACTGGGTAAATTGCACTTTCGGACAGCCAACACGGACACAATAGACCGAATGGTTTCCTTCTGTGCTGTAACAATTCTGTGATTCAAAAATCATTTGATTCATCATGAATGCGTGGCCAAGGGTCTGTCTGATCTCTAATAAAAGGTTGCATGGTTTCAGTTCCTCAGCTGTTTACAAAACTCTCTCCAGGCATATTACTTGGTGAGATGAACAGGCTACAAAAATACCTTGAAGTACATAAAATGAGGAACGCTGAATTTTTTGCAACTAGAAAAAAATCTTTCCCCTCCTGCAAAACTACTTGGTACAATTTTAATTCCAGATAAATTGGGTGCAATCCTGAAGTGAATCTCAACTGTAAAAGCTACACTTGTGGAATCCTACAGCTAATAGAAACCACCACTCTCCCCCATTACAGGGCTCCAGATTGGCCGTACATCCTCTGATCAGCCGTTCATCTGCGCCACTCATCCCTTACTAACAAGGTTGCCAGTGCAACGATGTCTTAACAGGGTGTCATAACAATGCCATCTACCTACAAAAAGATATGCCATGTGGTGAAAACGCTGTTCATCTCAGACCTTCAAGCTCATTGGTATGTAAAATGAGCCAAAATAGGAAGTGCCTCACTGTAAAGGAATAATCAAAATTATGCACACATACACAATCTTAGAATCTCATCTGGCTTTTTCTCCCTTCCGAACCCAGGGGCACCGTGACCAGTTGTTGCGCCCACACCACAATCCCAGTTGAATCAGTTAACTCAGCTTAGACTGGAAATCAAATGCAAGATTTTCCTAGCCTGCGTGGTCCAAGTTTTGTTTTGAAATACTATAATTTAATGAAAGGTGACTAAAGTTGAATTTGTACTGTACGGTTTAATTTTATACACCACACAACAAGATAATAAAATCACTTCCAGGACAAGTCAAAATTCACATCAGTGCAATTAACTACAGCAGAAATGAGAAAAAATATTCTTATGGTTAAAAACTGGTAATGAAGGGAAGCTGCCTCATAATACCACTCCACCTGAAACACCAAACTCATTAGAAAGAAATTGAACATTTACTGTTTGTCCAGTCAGCATAGTGATCCTGTGTAAAATAGGAAGTAAATTGGCACTGAATAAAATATAAATACATTAGAAGGTTTAGAGTTTTAAACTATCTCTTCCTTTGCTGTTAACTCTGGTGACAGTTGTGAGAGGGAAGTAGAAAACACCTCATTTATTTGGCATTCACCTCAAGGTCAGAACAAGCTGGCTGATGTGAACCGGGTAATCCTCACATACATAGAAAAACAGGACAGTTATTGTGATCCAAGATCATGCCATCATTCGTGCCTTTGTTACCTCCAGACTCGACTATTGCAACACAATGCCAACTTGTCTCCCGCATTCTACCCCCCGTAAACTTTAGGTCACCCAAAAGTCTGGTGCTCGTGTCTTACCTCGCACCAAGTCCCATTCCCCTATCACTCGTGCTCACTGGCCTACATTGGCTTCCAGTCAAGCAACGTCTTTATTTAAAAATTCTCATCCTGGTTATCAAATCCCTCCATAGTCTTGCCCCTCCCTATCTCTAATTCCCTCCAGCCCCACAACCCTCTCATTCTGGCCTCTTGTGCATCCCAGGTTTGAACTGTTCCATCATTGGTGGCCACGTCTTCAGGCCCCAAACTCTGGAATACCTTCTTTACACCTCTCCACCTCGATTTCCTCCTTCAAGACACTCCTTAAAACCTACCTCTTTGACCAAGATTTTGGTCATCTGCCCTCATCTCTCCTTTTGTGGCTCAGTGTCATACTTTGTTTTATAATGCTCCTGTGAAACACCTTGGGACATTAAAGGTATATAACACAAGTTGTTACTGTACTACAGAAGGATATGCTAATTACTGCATACAAGATCATACTAAAGCTGAACTAGAGACCAAGGACAGAGTTGTCTTGAAAAGCACACTGGCACAGGCCTGTGCAAATAACTCCACTGATCGGTGATGTAAGGAGGTGTCAAATCAATTTATATGAACAGGATAATGACACAAGTTAAAAGGGAGTATTCTTTTCACACCATTCCCACTACTGCCAGGGATTTTAAAGGTATAAAAAGGATTAAAACATACATATGCAAGCCCTGGGAAAACAAAAACACTAAATAAATGTGCTTTAAATGGAAATGCAGGGAGGGGTGGGGAAGAAGAATATCAAGTTCTGTGTTTTAAGAGGTTGACCATGAATTTAGCTTTCCAGAAGTAAAACTATTATACAGTTTCAATTCCTCTATTAGTTCCAGTGCAACATTGCTTACAACTCCTTCATGACAAAAATCTGTAGTGTAAAAATGAACGAGATGGAAAGGTCTTTTGCACGAGAGCAGTAAAAACAAAGAAAACATGCTTGTGTTCTACAATGCATTAGCAGTAATGTTTTAAAAAGTGATCTAGTTGTTCCTATTGATTCCACAATTCAGAGCTTCTGAATATCAGGCTCTCTACCCAGTGCTGTGGAGCATTAGCTACTATATAACTGATTCAACATTGTGGTTTAAGGTAATTGTACCCATAATTGCAGTGTTAGCAGAGGCTCACATTTGTGAGCAAAGATTTGAAAGTATAAGTTACACAGGCTGATCTTGATCACTGGTCTTGCTGGAGACAGCAGTGGGTGAGGACAGGATTGGACTGGGTTGCAATTCTCTCCACAGTTGCCAACATTTACTGTCAAGGCAAGATACCAGAGGATGGCTGATACCTGAAGAAATGCATCACAGACTTAGTTAGCATCTTTAAGAAAGGAGGGCAGTAAATCATCTTTGGGTGGGGGAGGGGGGGGGGGGGTAGGAAAGAAAGTAATTCTAAAAAATCTGTCCTAAGTTGGCTCATAGCATGCAACCCTGGTGGCAACTATTTGCAAAGGCGAAAAATGTTTTGTTTCTAAAACTTATGTTTTGTGTATGTGGAATAAAATAGTTGAAGCCACCTAACAGTTTATCCTGGCCTGAATCCAATGCCTCTTGATTTACATAATGGCTTTATTCATTAAAATGGCAAATCGAAGTAACACTTTATCTACTTCTACTCTAGTCAGTCACTTTCAATTCAGATCAGTGGTCAAAATGGCAGAGAGCTGGTTACATTAGCCCACCTCTGCAGCTGGTGGCACAGGGAACAGGGACATTTTGGTGAGTTTGACCCAAACGGACTCTGGCAGTGGCTATGCAAAGAAGTTTATTCCGAAGTTGAATTGACGCACGTTTGTCTGGAATGAGGTATTTTGTAAATGGGGTTAAATGATGTGTTGCGATTTATTCCGTTCATTTATTGACTGCTATCTTTTTGTTACTTTATACTTCGCTTGTATAGTACCCAGAGGTCTTCATTCCAGGCAGCATATGATTCCACTATTCCACTTGGGTAGAAATAGTGTTTGTTTGTGCATTGAATGACACAATGCTTTCTGCATTCATACATTTTTTGTGTGGACAGTAGAGCAGTTGCGATTGGAAAAAAACTTGCCAGTAACAGTGGGAGTTTGCTAAGGATAGCACAGAGTTAGAAACCCTCTTTTTTTTTTAAATATCGGGGATATACTAGAATATGCAAGTTGTTTACCATGGCTCAGTGGCAGCACTCTCGCCTCAGTCAGAAATTGTGGGTTTGAACACAAAACCTAGGCTAACACCTCTCAGGTGTGCCTAAAAGATTCCGTGGCACTATTTCGAAGAGCAGCAGGGAAGTTCTCTATCGTGGGCAATATTTATCCCTCAACCAGTATCACTGAAACAGATTATCCAGTCATTATTATATTGCTGTTTGTGGGACCTTGCTGTGCAAAAATTGGCTGTTGTGTTTCCTACATTACAACAGTGACTATATTTCAAAAGCACTTAATTGGCTGTAAAGTGCTTTTGGACATCCTTAGGTCATGAAAGGCAAGAAGATAAATGCAAATCTGTCTTTCTTTTTTTCCCCCAAGGGTGAGCTGAGCCTTTTATATTGGTGTCCCTGAATTAATTCCTGCATGAAACCTGCTGCACAGGTAGCTTAATGACAAGAGATAGAGGGCAGAATTTTCCACATTTACACTAGCAATGAGGTAAGATCTGGAAGATGTCAAATCTGCTCTGACTGCCAGTGTAAACAGAGCACAAAGATGCTCAATTCACACCCAAGACCTTCCAGAGCACCACCATAAATGCAAAACAATCTTACGATGCCGGATCTAGCCATAGTTTGATTAGTCACCTCCCAAACATTTCAGAATCTGCTAGTAGCTTATTCCTACATGGTGCTGCATCTCACTGAATCAGCATTTCAGTACCATTGCAGAGAGAGGGATTAATACTCTACGCCTGGTGCTCAAGTGTTATTTTAGTCCTTAGAAACTGGCAATTGTTAGATGATACGAGAGAATTTTGAAGCTGGAAATGTAAATTCTGCACTCAAGGATCAAGAGCATGTGGTTATGGATCTGCTTTATGAATCCTTAATATATGTCACTTATTAAATTACAGTAGTTTTCCCTTTACAAGGTTACAGATCCCATAATCACTTAACTCATATTACCATGCACAAAATAGAACAGCTCACCGCCTGGGACGAAATCCCATGCCCCACTATAAATCCTTTTTACAGGTTTTCATAAATGATATGGAAAGCCAGAAAGCAGGCCATTTGTGCAGCTACTGCAATTGAGGACTTTAATCCATCCAAAAATATTTGGAACAGGAACATGGCAGGAAATGGTGAATGTTTTTAGTATATATCCATTATATATGGCAGAAAATTGGTAGGAAATTCCAGGGCATTGTGTTTTTAGGAATACTGTACTGTGTAGTTTATTCACTAAACATTAGTGAAATGAACGATTCATCCATGTACAAAATTCTTGTGTTATTAGCGAGGGTGGGGGGAGGCTTCTCAGAGTAATTATGTTGGTGGAAGTTCAACCTGCCCTCATGGGGCTCAGCCCATGCTTATTGTAACATTCAATGGCATTCTCTGATTTACAATCAGAGTTAGCCAGGTTGTTTATTTCTTTGTTTATTGTTTGCCTATTTCTTACAAAAGATGAAACTTGTTCTTGCATTTTTTGTAGATTTGGGTTTAAGTATGTTAATGTTAAATGGGCATCATCCTGATGCACTCAGGGATAATTGCTACAGCATTGATGCTTTAAGAATCTTCAGTACAACAGCTTGGTACTGCTGTAGATCTGCCACACTTCCCAACTACCATGTCGGGTCACAATTGTCAGTAATCTCCCTACTGGTGAGGCAATGCCTCTGAAACACAGACCTCCTCGCCATACAAAATTAATGCTGGTTCATCTCCATATTTGAAGGAGCACATCACTTTTTGTTAAATAACTAGGGACAGCTCCTTCCTGGCCAGATGGCAGCACATACACAAATCAGGAACGTCAGGGTAAAACAAAGAGATTACAACTTTTTTTTAAGCTAACACATTGAAAGTCTATTTGCTAAAATATATCCTCGCTCTAGATTTATAAAACTCTAGAGCCACCATGATCTGTAATTTTTCCTGAGTTTTTGAAAAGTTTGTGGATTACGGTCTTGAATTACTATCTAAATAATTATAAGACCAGGAAACAATATGTAACAATCTGATGGCTGTTACTTAGTGTCAACAGGTGCAGAGAGTCTGCAGTGACCGGTTAGATTTTTTCTTGTTAGAGAGGCATAATAAAGTAAAACAAGGGCAAAAAAAATTTGGAATTTAATGCGAGGTCAAATGAAGGACAATAACTCATCTGAATTTAGAAACTCTCAGCAACATAAAGTATTTTCTCGATCGGTTTGGCATTTTACTTGGGGACTGTGTAGGAAATACCACTTTTTGATCTGTGGTATTTTATCAGACAACTTCTTCCTGCTTTTCCAGATGCATTATTCCCAGTCTCCCTCAGTTCCTGGACTAAACAAATTCCCAGGCACACACTACACAGTTTAACTCTTTCAATAAACCATGTGCAAGGCAAGTACCCAGCTGAATAGCATCAGAGTCGGCTGCTGTGGCAACTTTTGTCTTCTCTCAATAACAGGAACATATGGCAGGTGCCCTGAAAGGCTTGTTTATAGCCCAAGGGCGCAATTAATAGCAATGCTCTTTCCAAGCTATTCAGTCCAAGAAATTATCCACTCTTTCCATACTTTGCATGGGATATTTTTCCTTTTAAAAGCCTGTAGGCTAGACACTAATTCCAAAAGCAATTATGGATCTTTTAAAATATGTACATACATAAATGCCATCAAACTGAAATCAATTACATGTTGGCAATGTTTCTGCACCCAGATGCAATGAAACTATTGTCCATCACATGCCCATCTCAGGTTTACTTTCCATCTATGTTACAATCCAGCATCACATAAGAAATGGAAGCAGGTGGCTATTCAGCCCCTCGAACCTGCTCCGCCATTCAGTAAGAGCATAGCTGATAGAAAAATATAGAAGAATTACAGCACAGAAAGTGGCCATTTGGACCATCATGTCCAAGCTAGCCAAAAACGACCTCTCCAGTCTTATCCCACGTTCCAGGTCTTGGTCCAGAGCCTTGTAGGTTACGGCACATCAAGTGCATATCTAAGTGGTTTGAAAATGCGATGAGTGTTTCTGCCTCTACCACCCTTTCAAGCAGTGAGCTCCAGACAGCAACCTTTTCCCCCCCCCATCCCCCCACCAAACTCTGGGTGAAAACATTACTCAACTATCCTCTAATCCTTCTAGTAGTTGCTTTAAATCTATGACTCCTGGTTTTTGACCTCTCTACTGGGTCCTTGCTATCCACTCTATCTAGGCCATTCAAAATTTCATACACCTCAGTTAAATCCCCCCTCAGCTCCAAAGAAATAGAAACATGGAAAGATTTACAATCTCCTATCTCAACTCTACTTTCCCACCCTATCCCCCTCAATTGTGTCCAAAAAGAAACAGTCAAGGTTTACGGTGAGCAAATAGGCCAAATTCAGTTTTCTCAGCACTTTTATACTGATCTTTGGCTACAGGCCCCAACCAGCTGAAGATAAAACTGCTTGTTAGACAAATACTTGGAACCACCACTTTTTTTTCCCCTTGGTCTTACTAGCACTTGTTGCTAGTCTAATAAAAATGTTGCACCAGCATAATCTTCAAGGATGTTTAGCACATGCGTCCTGATGCTATTTGTTGATGTCAATACCATTATGGTACACATGTACAATAGCCAATTTATCACAGCAGCTCTGCAGATGCTCAATACCCAGAACAAGCTTTTCTACTGGTCAAAGGTCCAACTGCAGTGTAAATTCAGGAAAGTTAAACTCTTGGACAACTGTCCCAAGGCCAGGCATGCAGTACAAAAGTGCTTTCTATCATATGGAATCATGAGTTTTTTTTATGAAAGTACTTCATTTTATAATGTTTTGTGAGGACTCGTGTTTTAAAATTGTGGAATTGGATTCCTTTGGAAATTGGAAGAGATTACATAGATGATCGACTTTGTCTTTTTTTTTTAAAAAGGTCACTGGAAGGACTTTGGGACTTGGTTTAGAAACACACCTACTGAAGTCACAGGCCTTAAACTAAGTAAACAGCAAGTCTTGGTGACTAGGGGGACTTGCTTACAGAGAAGTGACATGCCAAGATTTATGGTGTCAAGAGTTTGTTCAGTTTTGGATATTGTTTTGAGTCAGTTTGGGTACGCCTTTCTCCATGTCTCTGAGAAACTGAGAATCCAGTGTGAGCTGAAACCCCTGATGCCACATTTCTCCTGGAAAGCCCACCAGACTAATCCTTGACATTGCCCGAACAGAACTGTTCCAAAAAAGATGCCAGTGCCAGCCGTCTATGCGTATTTGGGATGTCAGAATAAAAGGGACAACTGATATCATTCCATATCAGTCAGAGTTATACAGCACAGAAATAGGCCCTTCGGCCCATCTTGTCCATGCCAGCCATCAAGCACCTATCTATTCTAATCCCATTTTCCACCACTCAGCCCGTAGCCTTGTATGCTATGGTGTTTCAAGTACTCATCTAAATACTTCTTAAATGTTGTGAGGGTTCCTGCCTTTACCACCTCTTCAGGCAGTGTGTTCCAGATTCCAACCACCCTCTGGGTTAAACAATTTTTCCTTAAATCCCCTCTAAACTTCCAGCCCCTCAAATTAAATCTATGCCCCCTGGTTATTGACCCCTCCGCTAAGGGTAAAAGCTTCTTCCTGTCTAACCTATCAATGCCCCTCATAATTTTGTATACCTCAATCAGGTCCCTTCTCAGCCTTCTCTGCTCTAAGAAAAACAACCCTAGCCTATCCAATCTCTCTTCATAGCTGAAATGCTCCAGCCAGGCAACATCCTGGTGAATCTCCTCTGCAATCACATCCTTCCTATTGTGCGGCGACCAGAAATGTACACAGAACTCCAGCTGTGGCCTAACTAGTGGTTTATACAGCTCCATCATAACCTCCCTGTTCTTATATTCTATGCCTCAGCTAATAAAGGCAATTATCCCATATGCCTTCCTAACCACCTTATCTATCTGTGCTACTGCCTTCAGTGAACTATGGACAAGTACACCAAGGTCCCTCTGACTCTCTGTACTTCCTAGGGCCCTACCATCCATTGTATATTCCCTTGCTTTGCTAGTCCTCCCAAAATGCATCACCTCACACTTCTCACGATTAAACTTCATTTGCCACTGCTCTGCCCATCTATATCATCCTGTAATCTACGGTTTTCCTCCTCACTATTTACGACACCAATTTTCGTGTCATTTGCAAACTTACTGATCATACCTCCTACATTCACGTCCAAATCATTAATGTACGCCACAAACAGCAAGGCTCCCAGCACTGATCCCTGCGGTCACCTCCTCGACAAATTCCATCAAATTTGGTAGACATGATCGCCCCCTGACAAAGCCATGCTAACTATCCTTGATTAATCCCTCCCTCTCCAAGTGGAGATTAATCCTGTCCCTCAGAATTTTTTCCAATAGTTTCCCTACCACTGATGTTAGACTCACTGGCCGGTAATTACCTGGTTTATCCCTGCTACCCTTCTTGAATAATGGTACCACATTCGCTGTCCTCCAGTCCTCTGGCACCTCTCCTGTGGCCAGAGGATTTGAAAATTTGTTTGAGCCCCTGCAATCTCCTCCCTTGCCTCACATAACAGTCTGGGATACATCTCATCTGGGGCTGGGGATTTATCCACTTTTAAGCTTGCTAAAACCGCTAATACCTCCTCTCTTTCAATGCTAATTTGTTAGCACATTACCTTTCAGAGAACTGCCAAGCTCTACTCCAACTTCAACTGAGTATTTCCAGCAAAAAGGCCATATTCTCTCCTCTGTACACTGCTGATTCTAGGAAGGTGGTGCTCTAGTCACAGGTGTGCTGTACAAGTTCCTGTAATGCTCACTGTATTCTGTTCTTACTGTCCAGTTCACTATGCTGTTCACTAGATTACATTCATTCAAATCACCTTCCCATTTACGTCTGATAATCCATTATTTTACCCAGCTGAAATAAGAAAAATGGATCTGTGGACAGCACATCTGCTTGGTCACTCTTTGAAAATAACAACCTTTGTCCGTTTACTATTAACTGGGACCTCCCCAGTGTTGATCCCGTCTTCATCATTGGGGGCTAGTATTTCAAAAGTCTCCACCTTTTCCATTAGTGCTGGATGATAAATACCATCTATCCAACAGGATTTACTTATCTGGAAATGTAATGCCTGCCTACGACTTCCAACTCCCTTAAATCGAAGTTGCTCCTTCTATTTATGACCTTTCTTGGGGGTAAGGGAGGATATGCTGCTCGTCTTCCCTAGTGGCTAGTAGGAGTAATCATCTAAGAAATCAGCTTTTTGCCTTTACCCTGTTTCAGCCCTGTTTGTATCCTTTACTGCTCTTACCTTCTTGCTGTTCATGTGTCGAGTTTTGTACTGTTATCTGTACCTATGCTTTTTTATCTCCAGATTCCTCTAAACCCAGATGACCCTTTTAAGTGGCAGCTTGGCTCAGTGATAGCACTCTCGTCTCAGTCAGAAATTTTTTTGGGTCAAGCCCCACTTCAGGACTTGACCACATATCTAGGCTGAAACCAAGTGCATGTGACATTGTCAGAAGTGATGTCTGTCAGATGAAATGTTAAACAGAGACTGTCTGTTTGTCTGTTCAAGTAGCCATAGCAGACTCCATGGCAAGGGAGTTTTCTCTGTGCCCTAGCCGTCTTTTATCTCTCACACCACAACCAAAATCTGTTGTTTCTAGGACCTTGCAGTGCACAAATTTGCTGCCATATTTGATTACATAACAGTGACCACACTTCAAAAGGTACTTCAAGGGCTGTGAAACACAACACATCCAACAGGTGTGAAAGCTGCTATATAAATGCAAGTTCTTTCTTAACAGGTGTGCACAAGTTCTTGAATTCATTACAGTTAACACATGTTGGGTGGCACAGTGGTTAGCACCGCAGCCTCACAGCTCCAGCGACCCGGGTTCAATTCTGGGTACTGCCTGTGTGGAGTTTGCAAGTTCTCCCTGTGTCTGCGTGGGTTTCCTCCGGGTGCTCCGGTTTCCTCCCACAGCCAAAAGACTTGCAGGTTGATAGGTAAATTGGCCATTATAAATTGCCCCTAGTATAGGTAGGTGGCAGGGGAATATAGGGACAGGTGAGGATGTGGTAGGAATATGGGATTAGTGTAGGATTAGTATAAATGGGTGGTTAATGGACGGCACAGACTCGATGGGGCGAAGGGCCCGTTTCAGTGCTGTATCTCTAAAATCATAAAATCATGTACCTTATTCCTCAGTTTGTTCATCTTTTGATTCTAATGGCCAACAAGCAATTGGCCCTATAGGGAAAGGGAGGAAGGTGGTAAGCAAGGTTCTATTTGGGGTCAATTTAGCAAAAGATTACACATCTGGCGATGGAAGATGGGAACCTAGTCAACCCTCTACGGCAGATGTGGTAACCTGATACTTGTGCCAGACAGTTCTGTAGTGCTCCAGGGCACTGCTGATGATTGATCAGCCAGCCTTTCACATTAATTGGGTGGAGGAGTAGAGATGTCAACTAGGGAGAGGCTGCAATTCTTCTCACCCAAACCCAGCCAATGCCCTAAAAGCTAAGGTGGTCTTAGCTGTCCAAACAGCAGGAAGCTTACCAGTGTTTTACAGTGGGAAGTTCTGCAGGTTTAGCTGGTTATACTGAACACGCTTGGAGTTCTTACTGCTTTTGGTGTTGTCAATTTGCACCCAAGCTCTGTGATCCAGAGAAAAGCGTGCACGCATTCTACATCAAGCAGACAGAAACAGTGTAGACTTCTCAATAGCTTGGTTTCTAAACTCTTAAATGTGACAATCAAGTTTCTTCGCATGCCGTGACAACTGGCTGACCAGAACAAAAAAAAGTTATTGCTCCGGGATGAATCACTGCTTCCAGGATAGAACAAAAAAAAATGGAGAGGGGAAAGGGAAAGAGATGACAAATACCTATGTAATACAAATACAACCACATTTAAACAGAGCAAACAGTGCTGCAGTAATAAACAGGGAGTCTGAATTAAGGAAATTCCGAGCGATGATGTTAAGCAAACTAAACATGGATTATTTTGTTCCACTTTAGAATACCCCCCTACATTGATGCGTTTCTCTCTTCTAAAGGATGTATTTTCACCATCAGTGCAGTCTTTCGAAAGGCCGTCTTGTTCATTTTTCAAGATTTTTTTTCCATTTAATTCAGTTTTAAGATTTAGCACACTGTTTATGTCCTTTTTATAAAAAAAAGCCAAGTCACCCGAAGCCAAAATATCATACAGCTCCGAAGTAACATGTTTGATAACTTTCATCTCATCCCTTAACCTCCAAAAATTTGCAGCTTTTGGCTGAACCATCGAACTTTATTAATTTAAAATCTATGCTTTAATCTATAGCTATCTATTGTCAGGGCAATCAAATAATAGTAGAGACATTAAAAATGGAGACTTGGGGCTTTCCTGAGGCAGGGAGCAGTTATGCCATACATACAATGAAGGTCTCAGGTCCAGAAATATTTGCTGGTCTTAGCCAGGTTGACAACAGGACTTTAATAGCCAACAGCACCTCTGGGATCTGGAAAGAGGTGGGCAGAAAATCAGTGTTATTGCTTCTGATCACCTCCAGTGTGTTCTTGTTTGTTCCATGGCAGCATGTTGGGTGAAATGCATGCCTGAGCAACAGATGAGCACAAAATCAGGCTTAGCTTTCCATGTCCTAACAGCCTACACTCCCATTTTATACACAAAGAATAGACCAGAAGGTGTCAATGAAATTGTACTCCAAGTCAACGTCCTTAGGGCAGGAGGACAAAAAAAAAGTGACAAAAAGTTCAAACGTCACATAAAAGCAACTGAATTCCATCGGTGTAATAGGGTATGGTAGCCTAGCAATTCACAGGTTGTGAGTTCAAATCCAACATATGGTAGATTGAGAGATTAAACTTGATGCATCTGATCATTTATGAGCTGGCACCAGAAAAACATGACCATGAAAGCTGTTATAATAACCCAATTGATTCACCAATATCCTTCAGGGAAGAGAGCTGCCACCCCCACCAGGTCTCGTCTAGATGCGGCTGTGGTCCTACACTATGTGGTTGACTTTTAACGCCCTCGGGCAACTAAAGATGAGCAAGAAATACTGCCTTGCCAGTGTCACCATATCCCAAAAATAAAGAACAGCATGGTTTTTCATCCAGCCCAAATTAAAATCAAAAAGGCTCTAGCACTTCTCAAAAAGATAATATCCCTTTAACTATTTGACTTTGCCACAACAAACCACCTTTTACCTTTATATATATGAAAAACCAGCCTTATATAAAAAAAAGACTTAACCCAACATGCTGCCAGAGTGAACAAGAACACAATTAGGAAATCTGATAAACCTAATTATCTGAGAAAAGTTTGCTTGAACCAAGATTTCTGTGAGCCGCTGCTAAAAATAAATTGACAATTTACAGCATAAATTTCAACCAATTTTAATTAAGCCTGCTGACCAGAACAGCTGAATTTTTAAAAAAGGATTGTGATGATGAGTGTGACAATTTATGCAGTGTGCTCAGCAATGAAACAAACTGTGGAAATATTATGCTTGGATCAGGATTATACACACTATGGGAGCTGTATCAAAAATCTCACTTTAATGGAAAGAATGAAGTAATTTGCTCCACAAGAATTCTATCTGGGATCGGGTATGTGTTTGCCTTTATCTGAAGCTATGCTCATTCCCCTCCGCCTACTTTAATCACAATAGATATTTGAAGGGGAGGATTTTTGGTGAATGAGGCAAAGGTATGATTAGGATGATCCACTTTCAGACATAGAGAACCTTTTAATGCCCTCTGGCTGACATTTAATATATTTTTGTAGCTGCTAAAAGCTGATAGTAAAGATCCGCTGGTAAAGTAGTCAGGCCTGCCTCTCATTTTCAGGCTAGCACACCACCCTGAACACTTGACAGTAACTAATTGCTATTTAAAACTATTCACAGCTCCCGGGGGCAGGGACTGAATTATAAATTGTTATAATAATCCAATCAACACATCTGCCTGTTTTAGCATGAGTAACGGAGCCAGTTACACACCCGACTACGACTGTTGACACCCAGCTCTAGGAATTTAGTTAAGTGGACGTTAAACAAACTGGAGCCTCATACTTCAAACAGTTCTATCAATTCACACAACTAAACTGTTCACAGCTGCTTCAATTTGGCCAACTGCAGCCATTTCTACACACCATTCATTCAGTTTCTAATCTTCAATCAAGACACCAGCTCTATAATTCAGCAGCCACACATTATAAAAGGCTTGAGTGTGGCTGGGAGGTGATGATCTCTGTGCTTACTAGTTCCAATTTTAATTACTGAAAGAACACTTAACCATGGGAGGGGGGGCAAGGTAGATAGGCTGCCAATTTTTTCTGATAAACGCTGTAATATAATGCAGCATGGACAAACACATGGCAGATGAAATTCAATGCAGAAAAGTGTAAGGTGATGCATTTTGGTAGGTAAAATGAAGAGGCCACATACTAAATGGTAGAATTTTAAAAGAGGTCGCAAGAACAGAGAGACTGGTGGGAGTAGGTGGGATGGGGGGAGGTGGTGGCAGTAGCTCTGCAGAAATCCTTGAAAGGAGGACAGGTTAACAAAGCAGTTAATAAAGCATATGAGATCCTGAGCTTTATAAATGGAGGTAGAGTGTACAAAAGCAAAGAAGTTTTTCTAAACCTTTATAACACACTAGTTCGGCCCCAGCTGGAACATTATGTTAAATTCTGGGCACCATGCTTTAGAGGCCTGCTACCCGACCCGAACCAGACGGCATGTGTCGGGTTCAGGTCGGGTAGCAGGCCTCTGCTCTACCATGCTTTAGGAAGGACATAAAGGCTTTGGTGAGGGTAGAAAAAAGATTTACTGGAATGGTTCCAGGGATGTCGATTACAATTATGTGGATAGACTGGAGAAGCTGGGTTCTCCTTCGAGCAGAGAAGGCTAAGAGGAGATTTAACCAGGGGTTTAGATTGGGTAACTGAAGTGAAACGGTTTCCAATAGCTGAAGGGTCAGTAACAAGATTGATTGGCATGCTTCCAACTGCGAGAGATGATGGGAATGTAGCCGAGTTAACTCATTTCAGTCACAGCAGTACTGAGTTAGCTTAGTGTTCCCAGATCAAGAAATAAATTGTCAGCAATCCTGTTCCTGGTCACTATCCATTGATCCCCTGAAAAATGGATAAATGATTGAATGAGGACAAAATTAGACTCAGTAATGAGGCTGCCACTCACCCGAAAACCAGAGTTGATATTCACTGCCAGGACTGAGCCATGAAAAATGGCCAATTGAACAGGTTATCAGATAGCTGGCAGGGCCGAGCCTCAGGAAGAGTCAGCAATTTAACTTTCTATATGAGGATATCAATCACTTCTATGCATGCAATATAGTTAAGAGACAAAAACAGTCCCAGGAGGACAGGACACTACAAAGACTGCATAAAATGTAGTTTGAATTAATTCAGTAGCAAATAGCTCCCTGTAAATATGCAACTGGGTACATGAATCACAGATAGCTTTTCTTTATGAAAAGAACTCTGTTTAATGAGGGAAGGTACAAAAGAAAACCTGTGGGCTCTTAACTTCAGACATACTGACTCCGGACGCTATGAAGTCTCATGAAATTAGGTCAAACATGAGCGAGGCAACCTCCTGCTGATTCCCACCTACCGCCCCCTCCCCCCTCAGCTGATGAATCAGTACTTCTCCATGTTGAAGACCACTTGGAAGAAACACTGAGGGTAGCAGGGTCACAAAATGTACTCGGGTGCGGGACTTCAATGTCCATCAAGAGTGGCTCCGTAGCACCACTACTGACAGAGCTGGCCATGTCCCAAAGAACATAGCTGCTCGACTGGGTCTGCGGCAGGTTGTGAGGAAACCAACCAGAGGGAAAAACCTACTTGACCTCGTTCCCACCAATCTACCTGTGGCAGATGCATCTGTCCATGAAAGTATTGGTAGGAGTGACCACCGCACAGTCCTTGTGGAGACAAAGTCCTGTCTTCACACTGAGGGTACCCACCATGTTGTGTGGCACTACCACCATGCTAAATGGGATAGATTTCAAACAGATCTCGCAATTCAAAACTGGGCATCCATGAGGCGCCGTGGGCCAACAGCAGCAGCAGAATTGTATTCAATCACAATCTGTAAACTCATGGCCCGGCATATCCCCCACTATTATTACCATCAAACCGGGGGACCAAACCTGGTTTAATGAAGAATGCAGGAGGGCATGCCAGGAGCAGCACCAGGCATACCTAAAAATGAGGTGTCAGCCTGGTGAAGCCACAACACAGGACTACTTGCTTGCCAATGAGCAGAAGCAGCATGCAATAGACAGGGCTAAGCAATCCCACAACCAACAGATCAGATCTAAGCTCTACAGTCCTGCCACATCCAGTTGTGAATGTTGGTGGACAATTAAACAACTGACAGGAAGAGGAGGCTCCACAAACATTCCCATCCTCAACGATAGGAGAGCCCAGCACATCAGTGCAAAAGACAAGACTGAAGCATTTGCATCCATCTTCACAAGAAGTGCCGAGTGGATGATCCATCTTAGCCTCCTCCCCAGATCCCCAGCATCACAGATGCCAGCCTTCAGTCAATCCAATTCACTCCACGTGATATCAAGAAATGGCTGAAGACACTGAATACGGCAAAGGCTATGGGCCCCAACAACACTCCAGCAATAGCACTGAAGACTTGTGCTCCAGAACTAGCCACACCCCTAGCCAAGCTGTCCCAGTACAGCTACAACACTGGCATCCACCAGACAATGTGGAAAATTGCCCTGGTATGTCCTGTGCACAAAAAGCAGGACAAATCTGACCCAGCCAATTACCACCCCAGCATCAGCAAAGTGATGGAAGGGGTCACCGACAGTGCTATCAAAGGGCACTTGCTTAGCAATAACCTACTCACTGGCGTTCAGTTTGGGTTCCACCAGGGCCACTCAGCTCCTGACCTCATTACAGCCTTGGTCCAAACATTGACAAAGAGCTGAACTCCAGGTGAGTGACTGCCCTTGTCATCAAGGCAGCATTTGACAGAGTTTGGCATCAAGGAGCCCAAGCAAAACTGGAATCAATGGGAAACAGGGGGAAACCTCTCTGCTGGTTGGAGTCATACCTACCACAAAGGAAGATGCTTGATGAGGGCAATCATCTCAGTTCCAGGACATCACTACAGGAATTCCTCAGGGTAGTGTCCTAGGCCCAACCATCTTCAGCTGCTTCATCACTGACCTTCCCTCCATCATAAGGTCAGAAGTGGGGATGTTCGCCGGTGATTGTGCAATGTTCAGCACCATTCATGTCCTCAGATACTGAAGCAGCCCATGTCCATATGCAGCAAGACCTTGACAACATCCAGCATTGGGCTGATAAGTGGCAAGTAACATTTGCACCACACAAATGCCAGGCAATGACCATCTCAAACAAGACAGAATCTAACCATCTCCCCTTAACATTCAATGGCATTACCATCGCTGAATCCCCCACTATCAACATCCTGGGGGTCACCATTGATCAGACACAGAACTGGATCAGCCATATAAATGCTGAGGCTACAAGAGCAGGTCAGAAGCTGGGAATTCTGAGACGAGTAACTCACCTCCCGTTTCCCCAATGCCTGTCCACTATCTACAAGGCATTAGTCAGGAGTGTGATGGAATACTCTCCACTTGCCTGGTTGAGTGCAACTCCAACACTCGAGAGGCTCGACACCACCCAGGACAAAGCAGCTGCTTGATTGGCACCCCATCCAGCACCTTCAACATTCACTCCCTCCACCACTGACGCAGAGCGGCACCATCTACAAGATGCACTGCAGCAACTCATTAAGGCTCCCTCAACAGCACCTTCCAAGCCCATAACCTCTACCACCTCGAAGGACAAGGGCAGCAGCTGCATGGGAGCACCACCACCTGCAAGGTGATGATTCCCCTCCAAGCTACACACCATCCTGACGGAACTATATCACCGTTCCTTCACTGTCACTGGGTCAAAATCCTGGAACTCCCTTCCTAACAGCACGGTGGGTGTACCTACCCCACATGGACTGGAGCAGTTCAAGAAGGCAGCTCACCGCCACCTTCTCAAGGGCAATTAGGGATAGGCAATAAATGCTGGCATCACCAGCAACACCCACTTCCCCTGAACAAAATAAAATATCCCAGGTATCTTCTGCCCTTCTCCTTCCTCATCCTCCCCCACCCCATTAAAAGGGACTGTTCTCCAGTTCTAAAGTACTTAAACCACATCCAAATGCTGGAAAATGGAATGGCTCAATTATAAGGCCCACTTCAAAGAGGCTGCTATCTTGAAGTGGTGACTACTCCCGTATTTCCCCGTCCTATCACTGCATCAGTTGTTAGGTTTACAATTACATTATAGGATTGTTGGACACAGAGCGCAGTGGTTAGCACCGCAGCCTCACAGCTCCAGCGACCTGGGTTCAATTCTGGGTACTGCCTGTGTGGAGTTTGCAAGTTCTCCCTGTGTTTGCGTGGGTTTTCTCCGGGTGCTCTGGTTTCCTCCCACATGCCAAAGACTTGCAGGTTGATAGGTAAACTGGCCATTATAAATTGCCACTAGTATAGGTAGGTGGTAGGGAAATATAGGGACAGGTGGGGATGTGGTAGGAATATGGGATTAGTGTAGGATTAGCATAAATGGGTGGTTGATGGTCGGCACAGACTCGGTGGGCCGAAGGGCCTGTTTCAGTGCTGTATCTCTTAAAAAAGAGCTGCCACTGGTGGCAATGTAAATGCAGCCCACTAGGACCCAAATCAATAATGCAAACTTTTTTTCTCCACTGGAAGTTATTCATGTATCACAAAAAGCAGATGAAAGAACCTATATCCATATCATGTATGTCTCTTCAAAATACCCAAAAAACTGAGTTAGTTGAGGTGCAATCATTGATACTGAGTAGGCCAACAGGTGTTAATTTGCTCAAATTTGGTACTAATCATATAATCTATCTTTGGTGGCTTGGTTGAAGGAATAATGTAGGCCAGAATCAATGCAGCTATCGAGAGTCATAGATTCATTTCTCTAAAAATGGTTACTTATGGTTCTCCTGATGCTCTCTGATTGAAGTTCTGCCGAGTGCAGCTCCAAGTAATACAGACCAGAAGGTTCCAGGTTCACTTTTTGAACTGTGGAAAGCTAGTTTATGACAGCAGGTGGGCAGCTACAATTGCAGCAGGTGGGCAGCTACAATTGGCTTCAGAGTCCATGAGCTAAACAATAAAGGGGGGGGGGGGGAAAAATAGTTCAGAAACCCTAGCCCCAAAGAAAATCCAATGACCTCTGCCGGAATCGTGTTTGTGTGTAGGTCATCGAATAATCATAGAATTGTTACCAGCACAGGAGGCCGCCATTCGGTCCATCATGGCTGTGCTGGATCTCTAAGAGCAACTCGGCTCGCCCCACTCCCCTGCCTTTTCCCCGCAGCTCTGCAACTTTTCTCTCCAGATAATTATCCGGTTCTCTTTTGAAGGCCTTGATTGAATCTGCCTCCACCATTCACTCAGGCAGTGCATTCCAGACCCTAACCACTTGCAGCATAAAACATTTTTTCCTCCTGTCGCTGCTGCTTCTATTGACAATCACCTTAAATCGGTGTCCTCTGGTTCTGGATCTTTCGGCCAACAGGAACAGATTCCCCCTATCTACTCTGTCCAGACCCCTCATAAGAACATAAGAAATAAGAGGAGTAGACCATTCGGTCCCTCACCCCTGCCCTGCCATTCAATAAGATTATGGATGATCTGTCACAGACCTCAACTCCTCTTTCGTGCCAGCTCCTCATAGCCCTCAACTCCTTGATATTTCAAAAGTCTATCTACCTCTTTAAATACTTTGTGATCTAGCCTCCACAACTCTTGAGGTAGAGAATGCCAGACATTCACTACCCTCAGAAGAAATTCTTATGCATCTCAGTTTTAAATGAGTGCCCCCTTATTCTGTAACTATGTCCCCTAATTTGAGATTGTCCCACTAGTGGAAACATTTTCTCAACATCTACCCTGTCAAGCCCCCTCAGAATCTTGTAGGTTTCAATAAAATGACCTCTCATTCTTCTAAATTCTAATGAATAAAGCCCCAACCTGTTTAGCCATCCTTGATAAGTCAACCCCTTCATCCCAGGAATCAGCCTAGTGAATCTCTTTTGAACTGCCTCCAATGCCAGTATGTCCAAAACTGTACACAGTACTCCAGGTGCGGCATCACCAACACCCTGTACAGTTGTAACAAGACTTTCCTATTTTTAAACTCCAACTCCCCTAGCAATAAAGGCCAAAATTCCATTTGCCTTCTTAATTACTTGCTGCATCTGCATGCTTTTTGTGTTTCATGCCCAAGAACACCCAGATCCCTCTGTGCTGCACTTTTTTGGTGTTTCTCCCATTTAAATAACAGTCTGCCTTTTGGTTCTTCCTATCAAAGTGCATGACCTCACACTTTCCTACATTAAACTCCATCTGCCAAGTTTTTGCCCACTCACTCAACCTGTCTATATCCCCTTGCAGATACCTTATGTCCTCTGTATCAGCAAATTTGGATATGTTACACTCTGCCCCCTCCTCCAAGTCATTAATATAGATAGTAAACAATTGAGGCCCTAGGTCTGATCCTTGTGGCACTCCAGTAGTGTTCATAATTTTGAACACTTCTATCAAAACTTCTGCCAACCTTTCCTCTGAGAACAGACCCAGCTTCTCAAACCTATGCATATAAATGAAGTTCCTCATCCTTGGAACCATTCTCGTGAATCTTTTCTGCACCCTCTCTAATGCCTTAATATCCTTCTGAAAACGTGGTGCCAGAACTGGACACAGCACTCCAGTTGAGGCCAAACCAGTGTTTTATATAGATTTTTCATAACTTTGTTTTTGTACTGTATGCCCCTATTTAGAAAGCCCAGGATCCCAAATGCATTGTTAACTGCTTTCTCAACAGGACCTGCAACTGTCAATTATTTGTGAATAGTTATCCCTGCACCTGGTTTAGAATTGTATCCTTTATTTTATATTACCGCTCCTCATTCTTCCTACCAAAATCACTCACTTCATACTTTTCTGCATTACATTTCATCTGCCACTTGTCCACCCATTCCACCAGCCTATGTCCTCATGAAGGTCATCACTATGCTCCTCACAGTTCACAATATTTCCAAGTTTTGAGTCATCTGCAAACTTTGAAATTCTGCCTGGTACACCCAAGTCCAGGTCATTAGTATCGTCATGGTCTTTTTTCTTCCTGGGAAATACGTGGTGATGTGGTGTGCCTTTAAGGCTGTAAGAGATCTGTATTTCTTTAAGGCAGCCAGCTTCAGAAGTCACCAGAAAGCGCATCTTGGTTGCCTTGGATACTGCCATACAGAGAGGGAGAACAGGGCATAACATATTGCCGTTTAACTTTGAAAAACTGTGTTTGTTCAGAGGCAGTTGGGACACAGACTGTTCTGGCACATGAAGGAAAGAGGAGAGCTCTCCCTCAATCTATTTACACCCTATTTCTTAATCTCTCTCAGAATTCTGAAAAGTCAAGCTAGGTTAAGTCATTTATTTAACAAAAAGCTATTTGTTGATCTACTGTGTTCATCACTGGAAAGAAGGGGAACTCTGATGCTTCAACTACTTAACTGTAATTGCTGAACTCCTATCAGGCCTTGCAAGACTTCAAGCAACCTTGGATTGTTCCACATTCGAAGATTCCACTTCGTCAGGACCGTAAATCTGCAAAGACTTTGTTATTCTGTTTTTTTGGGCAGCTAACACATCCGATAATTTGGGTATATATTTGCGAATGCGGGGAGTTACATTTTTAAATAAGTTATAAGGTCTTTAGATATTGGTTTATCTTAGTAGTGCTTAAGATTTTAGGTTTTTTTTTTAAAACAGTTAATTTGTTGATATCAAGATACCTGGTTTGGTTCACCTCATTCTGGGGTTACTAGATTGATTAATTAGGCTGCTGCTTTCTTTGATTTAGAATGCTTGAAGATATGTTATGCGACCTGTAGGGAGGCGGGACGGAATTGACAGTGCGTTGCTCCCACTACAATCAGAATCATATATTTTGATTGGGGGCTTTGACCTGAGCAGTCGTGCCATAACATATCAATTGAGGGCTCGTTCGCAATTGAATCATATTTAATTAGGCGGCTCGCATCCGAAATCAGAATCAGACTAATTTGGAGGACTAGCGTTTGGGATCATATTAATTACTCGTCTCTGGGTTAACATATTTTATATCAATTGGAAACCTGATTGTTTGGATCTAAATCTAACGCCAATTACGAAGAAATATAAGGAACCAGGTCGCTTGTATAATAAGGCACAGTCTATACCACAGTAATGGCATTAGCGGTTGAAGCAGAGTTTTTGGGAAAGCAGAATGTTTCCCACAGTCACTATATAACTTTAACGAAGAATTAAAAGAATTTGCAGCACAAATGGGCTTAATTAGGTGCCAAAAAAGCAGAAATAATTGACATAATAGTCGAACATCTAGAATTTGATGAGGAAGGGGAATATGAGGAACAAGATAGTAGTAGGTTGGAGGGTAATGCAGTGGAATTGGCTAGGATTCAGTTAGAAATGAAAAGACTGGAGCTTCAATAGGAAAAAGAAAAAGCAATAATACGAAAACTTGAACTTCAGAGGGAAAGTGAAAGACGAGAGGGAATTTAGGCTAAAAGAGATGAAACTAAGCCAAAGTCTTAAATTCAGGAAAAATTTGGGTCAGAAAGAATCTGAATTTAGCTCAGAACCCAACGAAAAGTTGTTTAAATTTATACAGGCTCTTCCTAAGTTCGAGGAAAGGGATGTAGAGGCATTTTAACATCTTTTGAAAAAATAGCCAGACAAATGAAATAGCCGAAGGAAAGCTGGACACTCCTTATGCAGGGTAGGTTGGTAGGCAGAGTTCATGAAGTTTATGCCATGCTTCCTGAAGAGGTTTCTGCAGATTACGAGATGACAAAAAAAGACTATTCTCACTGCGTATGAGTTAGTTCCTGAAGCTTACCGTCAGAAGTTTCAGAATTTACGGAGATTGGCTGGGCAGACATTTAGAATTTGAGAGGGTGAAGCAAATTAATTTTGACCGTTGAATACATGCATTAAAGACAGAAAGCATATGAGAACCTTCGAGAATTGATTCTCTTAGAGTTTAAAAACTCCATTCCTTCAGTAGTGAGATCTCAGATAACCTGAAAGTTTTGTAAGCTAGGCAAGCAGCGGAAATTGATGATTGTGAGCTTATGAATAAACCAACCTCTTTTATCCGTCACCCCATAAACCAGAGAAGGATAGAAAGTGGGAGAGTGAAAATAAGGCATGTAGCCGGGGACAAGGAGGAACAGTTGGGAATGCTCCAGGATCACCACCTCCAGACAGAAAGGAAGGTGCTGAGGGTAGAAGTGAAGCTCGCAGGCTGAAGTGTTACCATTGCCACAAAACAGGTCATCTTCATTCAGAGTGCTGGAAATTGCGAGGCAAATCCATAGGACTTGTGGGGGTACGCAAAGCTAGTGCAGAGGAAAAGACTCTGAGTATAGCAGACCAGGCTATAGCTTTAATGACAGCTGTGAAACCAGATACTAAAACTAAAAGGAATGTAGAGATTAAGAATAAAATACCTGAAAGTTATAATGAATTTTTGTCAAAGGGGAGTGTAACTCCATATCCTGTAAGTTAGGCAGGAAAACCTATTATACTTGGGGATATAGGAGCAACCCAAACACTCTTGCTGGGGAAAGATACAAGGTTTCCACCAGAGAGCACCTTGAACACTAAAGTTTTAATAATGGAACTGGCAGGGAGTATACACCCGTACCTTAGTATAAAGTATGCTTAGAGAATGACTTAAAATCTGGGATAGTAACTGCAGGAGTTGTCCACAGTTTGCAAGTAGGGGGAATTGATCCACTCCTAGGAAATGATTTGGCCAGAACAAAAGTATCAGTTTCTCCTATGATTACAGAGGAACCAAGTAAAATTAAGGAAACGGAGCAATTACAGGAACAAGTTCCTAGAATACTTCCTACGTGTGTAGTTACCCGAACAATGGTTAAACAGGATCCGTTGTTGGAGGTAAAAGCGGCACTACAAATAGATAGCCAAGTATCTGAAACCTTATTTGGGGATTTAGATAATCCAAATGAGATGTTTAACAGATTGCCTATTATTGCAGCACAGCAAGCTGATCCAGAGATATACCGAATGGCACAGACGGCTGTCAGAAGCAGAGTCGAAAGAAGTTCCGGAAGGCTATTGTATGGCAAACGGGGTTTTGAGGAGAAAATGGAGACCACCTCATAGACCTGCCAACAAAGACTGGACAGTTGTTGAACAGATAGTGGTACCCAAATATCGCCAAGGATTATTAAGGTGAGCACACGACATTCCTTTTGCAGGACATAGGGAAATTCGGAAGACCAAATCACACATAAGCCAACATTACTACTGGCCAGGTCTTACAAAGAATGAGACACAATTTTGTCGGACATGCCATACCTGTAAAATGGTGGGAAAACCACAACCTACCATAAAACCAGCACCACTCGTTCCCATACCAGTGATTGAGGAACCATTTCGCAGGGTATTAGTAGACTGTGTAGGACCCTTGCCAAAAACAAAAGCGGGGCATCAATACATACTGATCATCATGGATATGGCTACTCAATCCCCAGAGGCCATTCCTTTGAGGACAATTACTGCTCGGATAGCGGTAGAGAAGTTAACCCAATTCTTTCCGAGATATGGGTTACCACTTGAAGTTCAATCAAATCAAGGTTCTAATTTCATGTCTTGGATATTTCAAGAAGTCATGGGCAATTTAGGGATTAGATAGTTGAAATCTTCAGCACATCACCCAGAGTCACAGGGAGCTTTAGAGATTTCACCAAACTCTCAAAACAATGGATTCGAACATTTCTTTTGGGCCTCCTTATCTCGAGAGACAATGGATACGCGCCTGGAGGTGGTCAGTGGTTTGTGAAGCAGTGCCTGGAGTGGCTATAAAGGCCAATTCTGGAGTGACAGGCTCTTCATACTGTCACGAATATCCACATGACTGTGATAAAGGACTAGACTTTCTTTTATTTGCCACCAGAGACTCACCGAATGAGTCTATGGGCTTCAGTCCTTTTGAATTGGTTTATAGACATGAAGTAAGAGATCCTCTAAAACTTAGAAAAGACAGATTCTTGGAACAAAAGAATGAATTTTCGATACTAGACTATGTATGCGTTCCGGAAAAGGCTCATGAAAGCTTGCAGTGTGGCTCAGAAACACAAAGCATACCAAGCCAATATGAAAAAATGGGCAGACAAGCATTCAAAAGCCCGTGATTTCCAACCAGGGGATGAAGTATTAGCATTGTTACTGTTACAGGGAGAACCGTGAAAAGCATGGTTCAGTGGCCCATATAGAGTGATCAAGAGTGGGTAAGGTAGATTACTTCATTGACACCCCTGATCACCGGAAGAACCACGAGTTGTGTCACATCAATATGCTAAAGCAATATTACCGCAGGGAGGAGGATAAGCCAGGACAGGTATGTCAGGTAATTGGGACTGTTGAGAAGGAAGAGGATAGAAAGGATGAGGCAGAAGCAGGCCTAGGAAATTCTCAGATTGAACCTCTAACTATCAGATTAGCGAATATTTTATTTAGAGATACAGCACTGAAACAGGCCCTTCGGCCCACCAAGTCTGTGCCAACCAACAACCACCCATTTATACTCATCCTATATTAATCCCATATTCCCCACCATTCTCCTACCACCTACCTACACTAGGGGCAAGTTACAATGACCAATTTACCTATCAACCTGCAAGTCTTTGGCTGTGGGAGGAAACCAGAGCACCTGGCGGGAACCCACGCGGTCACAGGGAGAACTTGCAAACTCCACACAGGCAGTACCCAGAACTGAACCCAGGTCACTGGAGCTGTGAGGCTGCGGTGCTGGCCACTGCGCCGCCCGTTATATAGAATGGCTAGGAAAATTAGACAATATGTTTTTGCACTTACTGGCAAAATAGCATGAGGACCTAACCAGGCTTTTAACCACACAGGTTAAGGGGTACTCGAGAAACTTCTGAGAAAACAGTGAACCAGTAGTAGTCAGTGCTCCTAGCTGTGCAGTTCACCTGGCTGAGATGATGGATGGGACACTTGGAAGGAAAACACAAAACAACTGGAAGACTACGCTTGGAAATTTGGAATGGATTAATTGGGATGATCTTTCGAAATTTTAAAGCCGAAAATGTTCTGATGAAACTTGTTGCTTTAGTCTTGCCATTTTTGAAAAATTGTATATCTATAATGCGGAAAAAAAGTTAGTATTTTTTAATTTCCATTTTTTACATTGTAAAGAAACATATTTTGGGAATGGCATTTCATTTCGCCAGGGCGGAGGTGTCATGATCCTGTTTTTTTTTCCGGGAAATATGAGGTGTGTCTTTAAGGCTGTAAGAGATCAATACTTCTTTAAGTCAGCCAGCTTCAGAAGTAACCGGAAAGTGCATCTTGGTTGCCTTGAATACAGCCATACAGAGAGGGAGAACAGGACATAAAATATTGCTGTTTAACTTTGAAAAACTGGGTTTGTTCAGAGACAGTTGGGACACAGACTGTTCTGGCACATGAAGGAAAAAGGAGAGCTCTCCCTCGGTCTGTTTAAACCCTATTTATTATTCTCTCAGAATTCTGAAAAGTCAGATTTTTTTTTAAAACAAAAAGCCACTTGTTGATCTACTGTGTTCATCACTGGAAAGAGGAGGAGTTTGATGCTTCAACTACTGAACTGTAATTGTTGAACTCATATCGATACATCAGGCCTTGCAAGACTTCAAGCAACCTTGGATTGTTCCACATTCGAAGATTCCACTTCGTCAGGACCGTAAATCTGCAAAGGCTTTATTGTTATTCTATTTTTTTGGGCAGCTAATTAAACACCAAACTTCCGATAGTTTGGGTATATGTCTGCAAATGCGGGAGTAACATTTTGAAATAAGTTATAAGGTCTTTAGACATTGGTTTATCTTGATAGTGCTTAAGATTTTAGTTATTTTTAATAGACCGTTAATTTGTTGATATCTAAAGATACCTGGTTTGGTTCACCTCATTCTGGGATTACTAGATTGCTTAATTCGGCTGCTGCTTTCTTTGATTTGGAAAGCTTAAAGATATATGTTAAGTGACCTGTGGGGCGGCAGGACTGAATTGACAGTGCATTGTTCTCACCGCAATCAGAATCATCCATTTTGATTGGGGGCTTTGACCCAAGTGGTCATGCCATAACAAATATATAAAGAAAAGGGTCCCAACACTGACCCCCGAGGCAGCCCACTATATACCTTCCTCCAGTCCTAAAAAACTGTTAACAACTACTGTTGCCTGTCACTCAGCCAATTTTGTACCCATGCTGCTATTGTCCCATTTATTCCATGGGCTCTTACTTTGCTAACAAACCTGTTAGGTGCCACTATCAAATGCCTCCATGTACACATCAACTGCATTACCCTCAGCAATCCTGTTACCTCATCAAAAATATCAAGCAAGTTCGTTGAACACTATGCCGTGAATGGTGGTGGACAATTAAACAACTAACTGGAGGAGGTGGCTCCACAAATATCCCCATCCTCAATGATGGGGGAGCCCAGCACATCAGTGCGAAAGACAAGGCTGAAGTATTTGCAACAATCTTCAGCCCAAAGTGCCGAGTTGATGATCCATCTCGGCCTCCTCCTGAAGTCCCCAGCATCACAGATGCCAGATTTCAGCCAATTCGATTCACTCTGCGTGATATCAAGAAACGACTGAAGGCACTGGATACTGCAAACACTATGGGCCCTGACAATATTCCGGCAATAGTACTGAAGACCTGTGCTCCAGAACTTGCCGCGCCCCTAGCCAAGCTGTTCCAGTACAGCTACAACACTGGCATCTACCCTGCAATGTGGAAAATTGCCCAGGTATGTCCTGTACACAAAAAGCAGGACAAGTTCAACCCGGCCAATTACCGCCACATCAGCCTACTCTCAATCATCAGTAAAGTGATGGAAGGTGTCATCAACAGTGCCATCAAGCCACACTTGCTTAGCAATAACCTGCTCAGTGACGCTCAGCTTGGGTTCTGCCAGGGCCACTCAGCTCCTGACCTCATTACAGCCTTGGTTCAAACATGGACAAAAGAGCTGAACTCAAGAGGTGAGGTGAGAGTGACTGCTCTTGACATCAAGGCAGCATTTGACCGAGTATGGCATCAAGGAGCCCTAGCAAAACTGAGGTCAATGGGAATCAGGGGGAAAATCCTCCGCTGGCTGGAGTCATACCTAGCGCAAAGGAAGATGGTTGCGGTTGTTGGAGGTCAATCATCTGAGCTCCAGGACGTCACTGCAGGAGTTCCTCAGAGTAGTGTCCTAGGCCTAATCATCTTCTGCTGTTTCATCAATGACCTTCCTTCAATCATAAGGTCAGAAGTGGGGACAGCTCCAACAACGCTCAAGAAGCTCGACACCATCCAGCACAAATCTGCCCGCTTGATTGGCACCCCATCTACAACCATTCTCTCCCTCCGCCACCGACGCACAGTGACAGCAGTGTGTACCATCTACAAGATGCACTGCAGCAATGCACCAAGGCACCTTAGACAGCACCTTCCAAACCTACAACCTCTACCAACTAGAAGGACAAAGGCAGCAAATACATGGGAACACCACCACCTGCAAGTTCCCCTCCAAGTCACACACCATCCTGACTTGGAACTATATCGCCGTTCCTTCACTGTCACTGGGTCAAAATCCTGGAACTCTCTTCCTAACAGCACTGTGGGTATACCTACCCCAAATGGACTGCAGCAGTTCAAGAAGGCAGCTCACCACCACCTTCTCAAGGGCAATTAGGTATGGGCAACAAATGCTGGCCTGGCCAGCGTCGCCCACATCCCATGAATGAATTAAAAAAAAAAATTTGCCCTTAACAAATCTGTGCTGACTTTCTTTAATTAATCCACATTTCTCCAAATGACTAAAAATGTTTCCCCGAATTATAATTTCTAAAAGTTGACCAACCACCAGGCCTTTCAGTACCATTCGCAACTCCTCAGATACTGAAACAGTCTGTCTACATATGCAGCAAGACCTGGATAACATTCAGGCCTGGGCTGATTCGGGGCAGGTAACATTCTCACCACAGAAGTGCCAGGCAATGACGATCTCCAACAAGGGAGAATCTAACCACCTCACCTTGACGTTCAAATGACATTATCATCGTTGAATCCCCCACATCCTGGGGGTTACCATTGGACCAGAAACTGAACTGGAACAGCCACATAAATACTGTGGCTACAAAAGGAGGTCAGAGGTAGACCTCCTAACTCCCGAAAGCCTGTCCACCATCGACAAGGCACAAATTAGGAGTGTCATGGAATACTCTCCTCTTGCCTGGATGAGTGCACCTCCAACAACACACAGGAAGCTCGACATCACCCAAGGCAAAGGAGCCCGCTCGATCGGCACCCCATATCCACCACCTTCAACATTCACTCCCTCCACCACCGATGCACTGTGGCAGCAGCATGTACCATATACAAGATGCACTGCAGCAATTCACCACGCCTCCTTCAATAGCACCTTCCCAAACCCGCGACTACTTCTACCTAAAGGACAAGGGCAGCAGACATAGGAACATAGGAGCAGGAGTAGGCCATTCAGCCCATCAAGCCTGATCCGCCATTCAGTATGATCATGGCTGTTAATCCACTTCAATGCCTTTTTCCCACACTATCCTCATCCCCTAATGTTATTTGTATTAGGAAGTCTGTCAATCTCTGCTTTAAACATAGTCAATGACTAAGCGTTCACAGCCCTCTGGGGTAGAGAATTCCAAAGATTCACAACCCTCTGAGTAAAAAAATTTCTCATCTCTGTCCTAAGTGGCTTCCCCCTTATTTTGAAATTGTGTCCCCTGGTTCCAGACTCCCCAACCAGGGGAAACATCTTACCTGCATCTACCCGGTCTATCCCTTTTAGTATTTTGTAGGTTTCAATGAGATCACTTCTCATTCTTCAAAACTCTAGAGAATACAGGCCCAGTTTCCCCAATCTCTCTTCATAGAACAGTCCCGCCATCCTGGGAACAACTCAGGTGAACCTTTGTTGCAATCCCTCTATGGCAATAATATCCTTCCGAAGGTAAGGGGACCAAAACTGCACATAGTACTCCAGATGCGGTCAATTGAAGCAAGACTTCACTACTCCTGTACTCAAATCCTCCTGTGATAAAGGCCAACATACCGTTAGCCTTCTTAATTGCTTGATACACCTGCATGTCAGCTTTCAGTGACTTATTGACAAGGACACTCAGGTCCCTTTGTACATCTGCACTTTCTAATCTCTTACCATTTTAAGAAATACTCTGCACACCTGTTCCTCCGACCAAAGTGGATAACCTCACATTTTTCCACATTATATTCCATCTGCCACATTCTTGCCCACTCACCAAGTCTTTCCAAATCCCCTTGAAGGCACTTTGCATCTTCCTCACAACACACATTCCCATCTAGTTTTGCACCATCTGTGAACATTTGGTCCCCACATCCAAATCACTGATATATATTGTAAACAGCTGGGGCCCAAGCACCGATCCCTGCGGTACCCCACTAGTCACAGCCTGCCAATGCGAGAATGACCCGTTTATTCCTACTCTGTTTTCTGCCTGTTAACCAATCCTTAATTCATGCCAGTATATTACCTATCCCATGTGCCTTAATTTTGCCAACCAATCTCCTGTGTGGAACTTTATCAAAAGCCTTTTGAAAATCCAAGTATAGCATGTCCACCAACTCCTCTTTCTACGGCAAAAGTGCGAAGAGAAATGCAGACTGGTTTCAATCTCATAATGAAGAGCTGGAACCTGTCATAGCCGCTAAGCGCATTGCACTGTTGAACTACAAGAAAGCCCCCAGCGATTTAACATCTGCAGCACTTAAAGCAGCCAGAAGCACTGCACAAAGAACAGCCAGGCGCTGTGCAAACGACTACTGGCAACACCTATGCCGTCATATTCAGCTGGCCTCAGACACCGGAAACATCAGAGGAATGTACGATGGCATGAAGAGAGCTCTTGGGCCAACCATCAAGAAGATCGGCCCCCTCAAATCTAAATCAGGGGACATAATCACTGACCAACGCAAACAAATGGACCGCTGGGTTGAGCACTACCTAGAACTGTACTCCAGGGAGAATGCTGTCACTGAGACTGCCCTCAATGCAGCCCAGCCTCTACCAGTCATGGATGAGCTGGACATACAGCCAACCAAATCGGAATTCAGTGATGACATTGATTCTCTAGCCAGCGGAAAAGCCCCTGGGAAGGACAGCATTACCCCTGAAATAATCAAGGGTGCCAAGCCTGCTAGACTCTCAGCACTACATGAACTGCTTTGCCTGTGCTGGGACGAGGGAGCAGTACCACAGGACATGCGCGATGCCAATATCATCACCCTCTATAAAAACAAAGGTGACCGCGGTGACTGCAACAACTACCGTGGAATCTCCCTGCTCAGCATACTGGGGAAAGTCTTTGTTCGAGTCGCGCTGAACAGGCTCCAGAAGCTGGCCGAGCGCGTCTACCCTGAGGCACAGTGTGGCTTTCGTGCAGAGAGATCGACCGTTGACATGCTGTTCTCCCTTTGTCAGATACAGGAGAAATGCCGTGAACAACAGATGCCCCTCTACATTGCTTTCATTGATCTCACCAAAGCCTTTGACCTCGTCAGCAGACGTGGTCTCTTCAGACTACTAGAAAAGATCGGATGTCCACCAAAGCTACTAAGTATCATCACCTCATTCCATGACAATATGAAAGGCACAATTCAACATGGTTGCTCCTCATCAGAGCCCTTTCCTATCCTGAGTGGCGTGAAACAGGGCTATATTCTCGCACCCACACTTTTGGGGATTTTCTTCTCCCTGCTGCTTTCACATGCGTTCAAGTCCTCTGAAGAAGGAATTTTCCTCCACACAAGATTAGGGGGCAGGTTGTTCAACCTTGCCTGCCTAAGAGCGAAGTCCAAAGTACGGAAAGTCCTCATCAGGGAACTCCTCTGCTGACGATGCTGCTTTAACATCTCACACTGAAGAGTGCCTGCAGAGTCTCATCGACAGGTTTGCGGCTGCCTGCAATGAATTTGGCCTAACCATCAGCCTCAAGAAAATGAACATCATGGGGCAGGACGTCAGAAATGCTCCATCCATCAATATTGGCGACCACGCTCTGGAAGTGGTTCAAGTGTTCACCTACCTAGGCTCAACTATCACCAGTAACCTGTCTCTAGATGCAGGAATCAACAAGCGCATGGGTAAGGCTTCCACTGCTATGTCCAGACTGGCCAAGAGAGTGTGGGAAAATGGCGCACTGACATGGAACACAAAAGTCCGAGTGTATCAGGCCTGTGTCCTCAGTACCTTGCTCTATGGCAGCGAGGCCTGGACAACGTATGCCAGCCAAGAGCGACGTCTCAATTCATTCCATCTTCGCTGCCTCCGGAGAATACTTGGCATCAGGTGGCAGGACCGTATCTCCAACACAGAAGTCCTCGAGGCGGCCAACATCCCCAGCTTGTACACACTACTGAGTCAGCGGCACTTGAGATGGCTTGGCCATGTGAGCCGCATGGAAGATGGCAGGATCCCCAAAGACACATTGTACAGATAAGCTCGCCACTGGTATCAGACCCACCAGCCGTCCACGTCTCCGCTTTAAAGACGTCTGCAAACGCGACATGAAATCCTGTGACATTGATCACAAGTCGTGGGAGTCAGTTGCCAGCGTTCGCCAGAGCTGGCGGGCAGCCATGAAGACAGGGCTAAAATGTGGCAAGTCGAAGAGACTTAGTAGTTGGCAGGAAAAAAGACAGAGGAGCAAGGGGAGAGCTAACCGTGCAACAGCCCCGACAAACAAATTTCCCTGCAGCACCTGTGGAAGAGCCTGTCACTCTAGAATTGGCCTTTATAGCTGCTTCACAAACCACTGACCACCTCCAGGCGCGTATCCATTGTCTCTCGAGATAAGGAGGCCCAAAAGAAGAAGAATGTCCACCAACTCCTCTTTATCAACTCTGTTAATAACATCCTCAAAAAACTCCAACAGGTTCGTCAAACATGATTTCCTATTCATGCCCAATCAGATTATCCAACTGTCCATTTATCATATCCTTTCGAAACGATTCAAGCATTTTCCCAACGGCTGATGTAAGGCTAACAGGTCTGTAATTTCCCGTTTTCTCCCTTCCTCCCTTCTTAAATAGTGGGGTGTCATTTGCAACCTTCCAATCTACAGGAACCACTCCAGAATCTTGGAAGATGATCACCAATACATCCACTATCTCCATAGCTCCCTCTTTCAACACTCTGGGATGTAGAATATCAGGTTCTGGGGACTTATCAACCTTCAGCCCCATTAATTTCTCCAACACAACCTTCTTACAAATGCTAATTTCCTTCAGTTCCTCATTCCCCCTAATCCCTTGGATCTCTAATTCTGGGAGATTTCTTATATCTTCCTCAGTGAAGACAGACACAAAATAATCATTTTAGCTTCTGTCATTTCTCTATTCCCCATTATAAATTCTAACTCTGCCTGTAATGGACCCACATTTGTCTTAGACACGTTTCCTTTTTACGTACCTATAGAAACTTTTACAGTCAGTTTTTACTCGCTTACATTTATATTCTATTCTCCCCTTCTTTCAGTTTCTTCATCCTCCTTTGCTGTATTCTAAAATCCTCCCAATCCTCAGGTTTAGTACTATTTCTGCCAACATTTTCTTTTAATCTTATACAATCCTTAACTTCATTTGTTAGCCACAGTTGACTGCCTTTACTTTTGGCGTTTTTGTGCCTTGAAGGAATGCATAGTTGCTGTAAACTATGTAATATTTCTTTGAAGACTATCCATTGTCTATGTACTGTCATATCTTTTCATGTATTTTCCCTATCCACCCCAGCCAATTTGTCCCTCATACCTTCATAATTTCCTTTGTTCAAATGTAACACCCTGGCTTCAGATTGAACTACCTTTCAAACATAATGTAAAATTCTATCATCTTATGGTCACTCATCCCTAAAGGTTCTTTTACAACAATATTAATTAGCCCTTTCTCTTTACATAACTCGATCTAAAATAGCCTGTTCTCTAGTCAGTTCCTCAACATATTGCTCTAGAAAACCATTTCTAACACACTCCAGAAGCTTGTCCTCCACAGCATTGTGCTCATTAGGTTTACCCGTCTATATGCAGATTGAAGTCACCCGTGATTACTGTGCTACCCATGCCACATGCTTCTCTAATCTCCTGATTAATGCCATGCCCCACACTACCACTACTGTTTGGTGGCCTGTGAACAATTCCTACCAATGTTTGCTGCCCCTTGCTGTTTCTTAGCTCCACCCAAACAGGTTCCACATTTTGTTCTTCCGATGAGATCCTCCCTTACTAATAATGTACTGATCCCATCCCTTATCAGCGCAACACCACCTCCTTTTCCTTTTAGCCTGTCCTTCCTAAATGTCGAATATTCTTGAATATTCAGTTCCCAGTCTTGGTCATCTTGTCGCCACATTTCTGTTATGGCAATTAGATCATACCCATTTACCTCTATTTGGGCCTTTAAGTCATCTACCTTGTTGCGAATGCTGCATGCATTCAGGTAGAGTACCCTTAACCTTGTCTTGACATTCTGCATTCTAAGCCTAGTTGATGCTCGTCTTTGTTTCGACTGCCTTCTAATGTTGCTTGCTACTTTTGTACCTCCTGTTACCATCTTTACTTCCTTCCAATTTGAACTACCCCTCAGGTTTCCATCCCCCTGACAAGCTAGTTTAAACCCTCCCCAACAGCACTAGCAAATCTCCCTGCAAGGATGTTAGCTCCAGTCTGTTAAGGTGTAACCCGCCCATCTTGTACAGGTCCCACCTGCCCCAGAACCGGTCCCAATACCTCTGAAATCTGATGCCCTCCCTCCTACACCAATTCTCCAGCCATGCGTTCATTCAATTAATCCGCCTATTCTTATGCTCATTAGCACGTGGCACTGGGAGTAATCCTGAGATGACTGCTTTGGAGGTCCTGCTTTTTAATTTCCTTCCTAAATCCCTAAAATCTGCTTTCAGGACCTCATCCCTCTTCCCACCTATGTCATTGGTACCAACGTGGACCACGACCTGTGGCTGTTCACCCTGCAGCCACTCCGTGAATCCTTGACCCTGGCACCAGGGAGGCATCACACCATCCTGGAGTCACATTTACCTCCGCAGGAACGCCTGGCTGATCCCGACTACCGAATCCCCTATCACTATTGCTTTTCCATTCTTCTTCCTCCCCTCCTGTGCAGCTGAGCCATTCGTGGTACCACGGACTTTGCTCTGGCTGCACTCCCCCAAGGAATCATCGCTCTCACCAGTATCCAAAATGGAAAATCAATTAGCAAGCAAAATAGGCTCAGGAGACTCCTGCACTGCCTGCTTGGTTCTCAGACTGCCTGGCGGTCACCCATTCCCTCTCTGCCTGCATGCTCCTAAACTGTGGTGTGACCACCTACCTAAACGCGCTATCCACGTAGTGCTCTGCCTCACAGATGCACAGTGACTCCAGTCACCATTTGAGTTCCGAAACCCAGAGCTCAAGCTTCTGCAGCCGGTGACATTTCCTATAGATGTGTTCATCTAGGGCACGCGCTGCATCCATGACTTCCCTCATACTGCAGGACATACATTCCACTTTGCCGAGCTGACCTGCCATAATGTAGCTTTAAAAACTTAATACAATGAGAAGGAAAATAACTTACCAGTTATTCACCAATCAACTTATTCTCCTGTACCAAAGAGAGAGGCAGCTACCGGAGGCTGAAAAAAGGTAGAACAAAGCAAGAAAGAAAGGAGCCCTTCCGTCACACACCAAACTCCCACTTTACACTCTGTGCACTCAAATTTATTTTCTTAAATTTGTCAGGCAACAGCCCCCACCCCCCCACCACCCACCCGCCAAGAATGAGGAAAATTAATGTCGCCACATGAACACTGATTTTAAACAGTTGTTGAAGAAAGAACTTGCTTTAAAAGAAAAATTGGAGACTTTGGCAGGAGAGACCCAAGTACTTCAAAAGGACAAAGGAGCTATTCCCAGCTCCAATTTAATCCAGAATGGACTTTTGATTATCAGACATTGAAGGTGGTAAGGCTAGCATTCCAGGTTAACTGCTAAAATGGCTGAATACACAAACAGACATGGTCGGACCAGTTTGGTCACATGACTGGCTGACTTTTGTAAGTTCAAATTCAAAAAACAACAGGGATTTTGAACTCAAAAAGCTGCTTTCTCCAGGACTGAGAACACCTCTCTCCTGTCTGCTCTCAACTCGCTCTCACTTGCTTCGGAAACCACTGAAGACACATGAACCCCCAAGAGAGAAAAGCCTCCTCCAGTGAACAAGACTTAAGAAGAATACTGGACCCCAACAAAAAGACTACTTACAAAAGGACTACAGTGAGCATGAAGCACAGTAAACAAGAAACTCTTCTTATATTGCCTCAAACCTCCATTTTATTTTTTTTCTGCTCTTTTCTGTCCCTATTTGCATGTGTGTCCCATGATCATGTTAGCATGGGCACGTCATATATCCGTAGGCGTTAACCATATTAGAGTTTAAGTTTAAGGCTTAATAAATTTCACTTTTCTTCTTTAAACCTAAGAAAGCCTGTTTATACTCATTTCTTTGCCTTATAATTGGAAAGCTGTGAACAAGGATTCACAAAGGGGGAGCTCAAAACACTGTTTAAAATTAAACCCTGTCACAATAAGACCAGGTGAAGACAATAAAAGACCCGTAGACACCTTTCTCACCTGGTCGTAACATGGTTCCCCTCCTTACCGCACTCCCTTCTTCACACTCCAGCAGTACTCAATGCAGACAAGCAGCACTGAGAGTTCCCTCAATTTATACGCTGAAAACAATGTTGTGTCAGCTCTGCTCAAGCTCAGAAACCAGATTAAGCTAGCTACCTAATGAACTAGCTTCAGCTACTCAGAGTGTTAGTATACCCCTATATAAAACTGCAAGAAACCCAACTTACCTCTTAACTGAAACAGGAATTTCAATTAATTGCTAGATGTAAACAAAACAAAAATTAGTCTTGAGAGATTAACCCTTAAAATTCACTCACTTACCAAACTCCCTTCTTCACAGTGGCGCAGTGGTTAGCACCGCAGCCTCACAGCTCCAGCGACCCGGGTTCAATTCTGGGTGCTGCCTGTGTGGAGTTTGCAAGTTCTCCGTGTTTGCGTGGGTTTCCTCCGGGTGCTCCGGTTTCCTCCCAGAAGCCAAAAGACTTGCAGGTTGGTAGGTAAATTGGCCATTATAAATTGCCACTAGTATAGGTAGGTGGTAGGGAAATATAGGGACAGGTGGGGATGTGGTAGGAAAATGGGATTAGTGTAGGATTAGTATAAATGGGTGGTTGATGGTCGGCACAGACTCGGTGGGCTGAAGGGCCTGTTTCAGTGCTGTATCTCTAAAACTAGAATATTCAGATGCATGGGAACACCACCATCTGCAGGTTCCCCTTCCAGCCACACACCATACTGACGTGTAAATATACTGTCACTAGGTCAAAATCCTAGAACTCCCTCCCTAACAGCACTGTGGGTGTACCCACACCAGATAGGGTCATAGGAAATAGGAGGAGTAGGCCATTTGGCCCATTTAGCCTGCTCCGCCATTCAAACAGTTCATGGCCGATCATCTACCTCTACGCCATTTTCCCCCACTATCCCCATATCCCTTGATGCTCAATGATTGAGCTTCCACAACCCTCTAGGGCAGAGAATTCCACAGATTCACCGCCCTCTGAGTAAAGAAGTTCCTCCTCATCTCAGACTTAAATGGCATACCCCTTATTCTGAGACTGTATCCTCTTGTTGTAGACTCACCAGCCAGAGGAAACATCCTATCCACATCCACCCTGTCACGCCCTGTAAGAATTTTATAAGTTTCAATGAGATCACCTCTCATTCTTCAAAACTCTGGAGAAGACATGCCCAGTTTCAGCAATCTCTCCTCATAAGACAAACCCACCATCCCAGGGATTAGTCTGGTGAACCTCTGTTGCACTCCCTCTATGGCAAGTATATCCTTCCTTAGAAAAGGAGACAAAAACTGTACGCAATACTCCAGGTGTCGTCTCACCAATGCTTTATACAACTGAAGCAATACATCTTTACTCCTGTATTCAAATCACTTTGCAATGAAGGACAACATACCATTTACCGCCTTAATTGCTTGCTGCACCTGCATACTAGCTTTTAGTGACTCATGAACAAGAACACCCAGGTCGCTTTGGACACGAACACTTCCCAACCTCTCAGCAAGATGGACTGCAGCAGTTCAAGAAGGTAGCTCACCACCACCGTCTCAAGGGCAATTAGAGATGGGGCAACAAATGCTGGCCTAGCCAGCGACCCTCACATCCCATGAAAATAGATTTTTTTTTTTTTAAAAAGGATAAACTGACTGGCCTGTAGCTGCTGGGCTTGTCCTTACGCCCTTTTTGAACAAGGGTGCAAAGTTTGCAACTCTCCAGTCCTCTGGCACCACACCTGCATCTAAGGATTGGAGGATTATGGCCAGTGCCTCTGCAATTTCCACATTACTTCCCTAAGTATCCTTCAATGCATCTCATCCAGCCCTGGTGACTTATCAACTTTAAATACAGTCAACCTAATATTTCCTCTATCAATTTTAAGCCCATCCAGTATCTCAATGAACTCCACTTTCACCATGACTGGGACAACATCTTTTTGGTAAGACAGATGCAAAGTACTTATTTAGTATCTCATCCATGCTCTCTGCCTCCATGCGCAAATCCCCTTTAGGTCCCTAATCGGCTCCACTCTGCCTTTTACCACCTTTTTACTATTTACTTGCCTACAGAAGACTTTTAGATTCCCTTTTATGTTAGCCACGAGTCTCTTCTCATACTTTCGCTTTGCTTCTCATTTGTTTTTCCACTTCCCCTCTGAATCTTGTATATTCAGCCTGGTTCTCAATTGTATTATCCACTGGATATCTGTCAAATGCACCCCTTTTTCTGCTTCATCTTACTCTCTAGATCTTTCGCCATCAAGGGAGCTCTGGATCTGTTCACCCCACCTTTCCCCTTTGTAACTTGTCTGTTCCCTAGCTATCTCTTCTTGAAAAGCAGCCCATTGTTCAGTTATAGTTTTGCCTTCCAATCTTTGAATCCAATTTACTTGAGCCCGATCCATTCTCACTACATTGAAGTTGGCCCTCCCCCAATTAATTATCTTTACTCTGGATTGCTCCTTGTCCTTTTACACAACTAACCTAAACCTTATGATCCAATGGTCACTGTCCCTAAATGTTCCCCTGTTACTTGACGCACTTCATTTCCCAGAACCAGATCCAGCAATACCTCCTTCCTCATTGGACTGGAAACATACTGCTGTAGAAATGTCTCCAGAACACACTCGAGAGATCCAGAGCCTCAGCTGTGATACCCTCCTCCAGATTTAAATGGCAATCAAATCTCATCATATAAAGAATCCTACTTGAGTAGACTGCAAGTGGACAGTGAATTTCAGAGGAACCATATTGCAGCAAGGAGTCAATGCCCAAGGGAAGAAAAACTTTAAAAGCAACAAAAAACAAAAAAAGGGCTCATTTGTAAATCTCTTTGTCGGGTTAAGATTTCCTGTTGCAGTGAGCTAGATATGCAGAGCTGGTTCAACCTTTTGGACGTGTTGAACAATTTGGTCTCTGTATTTTCTGCCAAAGCCCAACATGCTGGAGATAGGTACCTTGTGACAAATGTACACAGAGATCTGGAGGGAGAAGGAATCAAAGAAAAAAACTCACATTTATGTAGCACCTTTCACAACCCCAGGACCTCCCAAACCTTTTTACAGCCAATGAAAGTACTTTTGAAGCGTAATCACGATTGAAATGTTAGGATAGGCAGTAGCCAATTTATGCACAGCAAGGTCCCACAAACAGCAATGAGATAATGACCAGAATCTGTTTGACTGATACTATAGAAATATTGGCCAAGAAACCAAAGATGAAAAAACACTTGCATTTATATAGCACCTTTCACGGCCACCAGATGTCTCAAAGCAATTTACAGCCAATTAAGTACTTTTGAAGTGTTGTCACTGCTGTAATGTTGGAAACACGGCAGACAATTTGGGCACAGCAAGCACCCACAAACAGCAATATGATAATGTATTTTTGTGATGTTGTTTGTGGAATAAATATTAGCCAGCACAGCAGGGATCACTCCTCTGGTCTTAAAATCATAGGCATTTACTACACAGGAGGCCACCATTCGGCCCATCGAGACCATGCTGGCTCTCAACGGAGCTATTCAGTCAGTCCCACTTCCCCGCTCAATCCCCGTAGCCCTGCAAATCTATTTCCTTCAAGTGGCCATCCAATTTCCTTCTGAAGTCATTGATTGTTTCCGTTTCCACCACCCTTGTGGGCACCGAGTTCCAGGTCATTACCACCCACTGTGTAAAAAGGTTCATCCTCATATTTTCCTTGCATCGCTTGCCCAAAACTTTTAATTTGTGTCTTTGTACCATTAGTTAATAGGAACAGTTTTTCCTTCTCTAACTTATCTAAGCCTGCCATAATCTTGTACACCTCTATTAAATCTCCTCTCAATCTGCTTTGTTCCAAGGAGAACAACCCCAGCTTTTCCAACCTAACCATGTAACTAAAATCCTCCATTCCTGGCGAATCTCCTTAGCACCCTCTCAAGGACCTTCACATCCTCCCTAAAGTGTGGTGACCAGAACTGGATGCAATTCTACAGTTGGGACCTTTATAAAGGTTCAGCATAACTTCCCTGCTTTTGTACTCAATGCCTCTGTTTATGAAGCCCAAGATCCCATATGCTTTACAAACCACTCTCTCAGTATGTCCTGCCGCCTTCAAAGATCAATGCACATGCACCCCCAGGCCTCTCTGTTCCTGCACACTCTTCAGAACAATGCCATTCAGTATATATTGCCTCTCCCTACTCCTTCTACCAAAATGCATCACCTCACACTATGCCACAAGCCTCAATTTGTTAACCAGCCTTTTATGTGACACCTTATCAAATACCTTCTTAAAATCCATATAAACATCCACTGCATTCCCTTCATTAACTTCTGTTACTTCATCAAAAAATTCAATTAGATTAGTCAAGCATGATCTGCCTTTTATAAGTCCATGTTAGCTACCCTTAATTAACTTGAACCTCTCCAGGGATGTTGATTTTTTCCTAATTATGGTTTCTAAAACCTTACCCACCACTGATGTTAAACTAACTGGCCCTGTAGTTGCTAGGACTGCCCTTACACCCTTCACAAGTGCCACTCTCCAATCCTCTCCCGTATCCAGGGAAGAACAGAAGATTCTTCGGGACAGGATTTACTCCCATTTGGAAACAAATGGACTTATTAGCGAGAGACAGCATGGTTTTGTGAAGGGGAGGTCATGTCTTACTAATTTGATTGAGTTTTTTGAGGAAGTGACGAAGATGATTGATGAGGGAAGGGCGGTGGATATTGTCTATATGGACTTTAGTAAAGCCTTTGACAAGGTCCTGCATGGCCTTGATAAGTATGTACCTGTCAGGCAAGGAGGAATTTGTCGAGCGAGGGAGCCGTGGTTTACTAAAGAAGTTGAAGCGCTTGTCAAGAGGAAGAAGAAGGCTTATGTTAGGATGAGACGTGAAGGCTCAGTTAGGGCGCTTGAGAGTTACAAGCTAGCCAGGAAGGATCTAAAGGGAGAGCTAAGAAGAGCAAGGAGAGGACACGAGAAGTCATTGGCGGATAGGATCAAGGAAAACCCTAAGGCTTTCTATAGGTATATCAGGAATAAAAGAATGACTAGAGTTAGATTAGGGCCAATCAAGGATAGTAGTGGGAAGTTGTGTGTGGAATCAGAGGAGATAGGGGAAGCGTTAAATGAATATTTTTCGTCAGTATTTACAGTAGAGAAAGAAAATGTTGTCGAGGAGAATACTGAGATTCAGACTACTAGGCTAGATGGGATTGAGGTTCATAAGGAGGAGGTGTTAGCAATTTTGGAAAGCGTGAAAATAGATAAGTCCCCTGGGCCAGATGGGATTTATCCTAGGATTCTCTGGGAAGCCAGGGAGGAGATTGCAGAGCCTTTGTCCTTGATCTTTATGTCGTCATTGTCAACAGGAATAGTGCCGGAAGACTGGAGGATAGCAAATGTTGTCCCCTTGTTCAAGAAGGGGAGTAGAGACAGCCCTGGTAATTATAGACCTGTGAGCCTTACTTTGGTTATGGGTAAAATGTTGGAAAAGGTTATAAGAGACAGGATTTATAATCATCTTGAAAAGAATAAGTTCATTAGCGATAGTCAGCACGGTTTTGTGAAGGGTAGGTCGTGCCTCACAAACCTTATTGAGTTTTTCGAGAAGGTGACCAAACAGGTGGATGAGGGTAAAGCAGTGGATGTGGTGTATATGGATTTCAGTAAGGCGTTTGATAAGGTTCCCCACGGTAGGCTATTGCAGAAAATACGGAAGTATGGGGTTGAAGATGATTTAGAGCTTTGGATCAGAAATTGGCTAGCTGAAAGAAGACAGAGGGTGGTGGTTGATGGCAAATGTTCATCCTGGAGTATAGTTTCTAGTGGTGTACCGCAAGGATCTGTTTTGGGGCCACTGCTGTTTGTCATTTTTATAAATGACCTGGAAGAGGGTGTAGAAGGGTGGGTTAGTAAATTTGCGGATGACACGAAGGTCGGTGGAGTTGTGGATAGTGCCGAAGGATGTTGCAGGGTACAGAGGGACATAGATAGGCTGCAGAGCTGGGCTGAGAGATGGCAAATGGAGTTTAATGCGGAAAAGTGTGAGGTGATTCACTTTGGAAGGAGTAACAGGAATGCAGAGTACTGGGCTAATGGGAAAATTCTTGGTAGTGTAGATGAACAGAGAGATCTTGGTGTCCAGGTACATAAATCCCTGAAAGTTGCTACCCAGGTTAATAGGGCTGTTAAGAAGGCATATGGTGTGTTAGCTTTTATTAGTCGGGGGATCGAGTTTCGGAGCCACGAGGTCATGCTGCAGCTGTACAAAACTCTGGTGAGACCGCACCTGGAATATTGCGTGCAGTTCTGGTCACCGCATTATAGGAAGGATGTGGAAGCTTTGGAAAGAGTGCAGAGGAGATTTACTAGGATGTTGTCTGGTATGGAGGGAAGGTCTTACGAGGAAAGGCTGAGGGACTTGAGGTTGTTTTCGTTGGAGAGGAGGAGGAGGAGAGGTGACTTAATAGAGACATACAAGATGATCAGAGGGTTAGATAGGGTGGATAGTGAGAGTCTTTTTCCTCGAATGGTGATGGCAAACACGAGGGGACATAGCTTTAAGTTGAGGGGTGATAGATATAGGACAGATGTTAGAGGTAGTTTCTTTACTCAGAGAGTAGTAGGGGCGTGGAACGCCCTGCCTGCAACAGTAGTAGACTCGCCAACTTTAAGGGCATTTAAGTGGTCATTGGATAGACATATGGATGAAAATGGAATAGTGTAGGTCAGATGGTTTCACAGGTCGGCGCAACATCGAGGGCCGAAGGGCCTGTACTGCGCTGTAATGTTCTAATTACGGCAAGCCCTTCCGCTATCTCCATCCCCACTTCCTTTAGCAAACTGGGATGCAAGTTATTCGGACCAGGTGACTTATCTACCCGAAGCATAGCCAGTCTTTTTAGTACCACTCCCCTCAATGTTTACCCTATCCATTGCCTCGACTCTCTCCACTTCAACTGATATTTTTTCAGATTTAACTCCCTTAATGAACATTGATACAAAGAACAGTACAGCACAGGAACAGGCCATTCGGCCCTCCACGCCTGCACCGATCTTGATGCCTGTCTAAACTAAAACCTTCTGCACTTGCAGGGTCCGTATCCCTCTATTCCCATCCATGTATTTGTCAAGATGCCTCTTAAACGTTGCTATCGTACCTGCTTCCACCACCTCCCCCGGCAGCAAGTTCCAGGCACTCACCACCCTCTGTGTAAAGAACTTGCCTCGCACATCCCCTCTAAACTTTGCCCCTCGCACCTTAAACCTATGTCCCCTAGTAACTGACTCTTCCACCCTGGGAAAAAGCTTCTGACTATTCACTCTGTCATGTCACTCAACTTTATAAACCTCTATCATGTCGCCCCTCCACCTCCATCGTTCCAGTGAAAACAATCAGAGTTTATCCAACCTCTCCTCATAGCTAATGCCCTCCACACCAGGCAACATCCTGGTAAACCTCTTCTGTACCCTCTCCAAAGCCTCCACGTCCTTCTGGTAGCGTGGCGACCAGAATTGCACACAATATTCTAAGCGTGGCCTAACTAAGGTTCTGTACAGCTGCAGCATGACTTGCCTATTTTTATATCTATGCCCCGACCGATGAAGGCAAGCATGCCGTATGCCTTCTTGACTACCTTATCCACCTGCGTTGCCACTTTCAGTGACCTGTGGACCTGTACGCCCAGATCTCTCTGCCTGTCAATACTCCTAAGGGTTCTGCCATTTACTGTATACTTCCCACCTGTATTTGATCTTCCAAAATGCATTACCTCACATTTGTCCGGATTAAACACCATCTGCCATTTCTCCGCCCAAATCTCCAACCGATCTCTTTCTTGCTGTATCCTCTGACAATCCTCATCACTATCCGCAACTCCACCAACCTTTGTGTCGTCCGCAAACTTACTAATCAGACCAGCTACATTTTCCTCCAAATCATTTATATATAATACAAACAGCAAAGGTCCCAGCACTGATCCCTGCAGAACACCACTAGTCACAGCCCTCCATTCAGAAAAGCACCCTTCCACTGCTACCCTCTGTCTTCTATGACCGAGCCAGTTCTGCATCCATCTTGCCAGCTCACCTCTGATCCCCTGCCACTTCACCTTTTGTACCAGTCTGCCATGAGGGACCTTGTCAAAGGCTTTACGAAAGTCCATATAGACAACATCCACTGCCCTTCCTTCATCAATCATCTTTGTCACTTCCTCAAAAAACTCAATCAAGTTAGTGAGACACGACCCCCCCTTCACAAAACCATGCTGCCTCTCGTTAATAAGTTCATTTGTTTCCAAATGGGAATAAACCCTGTCCCGAGGAATCCTCTCTAATAATTTCCCTATCACTGACATAAGACCTCACCGGCCTATAATTTCCTGGATTATCCTTGCTACCCTTCTTAAACAAAGGAACAACATTAGCTATTCTCCAGTTCTCTAGGACCTCACCTGTAGCCAATGTGGATACAAAGATTTCTGTCAAGACCCCAGCAATTTCTTCCCTTGCCTCCCTCAGTATTCTGGGATAGATCCCATCACGCCCTGGGAACTTATCTACCTTAATGCTTTGCAAGACGCCCAATACCTCTTCCGTTTTGATAATGACATGACCCAGACTATCTGCACTCCCTTCCCTAGACTCATCATCCACCAAGTCCTTTGGTGAATACTGATGCAAAGTACTCACTTAGTACCTCGCCCATTTCCTCTGGCTCCACACATAGATTCCCTCCTCTGTCCTTGAATGGGCCAACCCTTGGCCTGGTTTACCCTCTTGCTCTTTATATACATATAGAAAGCCTTGGGATTCTCCTGAATCCTTTTTGCCAATGACTTTTCATGACCCCTTTTAGCTCTCCTGACTCCTTGCTTAAGTTCCTTCCTACTTTCTTTATATTCCTCAAGGGCTTCGTCTGTTCCCAGCCTTCTAGCCCTTATGAATGCGTCCTTTTTCACTAGGCTCACAATATCCCTCGTTATGCAAGGTTCCCGAAACATGCCAAACTTATCCTTCTTCCTCACAGGAACATGCCGGTCCTGGATTCTAATCAACTGACATGTGAAAGACTCCCACATGTCAAATATTGATTTACCCTCAAATAGCCGCCCCCAATCTAAATTCTTCAGTTCCTGCCTAATATTGTTATAATTAGCCTTCCCCCAATTTAGCACCTTCACCCAAGGACTACTCTTATCCTTATCCACAAGTACCTTAAAACGTACGGAATTATGGTGACTGTTCCCGAAATGCTCCCCTACTGAGACTTCGACCACTTGAACGAGCTCATTCCCCAATACCAGGTCCAGTACGGCCCCTTCCCTAGTTGGACTATCTACATATTGTTTCAAGAAGCTCTCCTGGATGCTCCTTAGAAATTCTGGCCCATCCAAGCCCTTAGCACTAAGTGAGTCCCAGTCAATATAGGGGAAGTTAAATTCACCCACCACTACAACCCTGTTACCTTTACATCTTTCCAAAATCTGTCTACATATCTGCTCCTCTACCTCCCGCTGGCTGTTGGGAGGCCTGTAGTAAACCCCCTTCCTATTCCTGGGCTCCACCCATATTGCCTCGCTGCATGACCCCTCTGAGGTGTCCTCCCGCAGTACAGCTGTGATATTCTCCTTAACAAGTAATGCAACTCCCCACCCCTTTTACATCCCCCTCTATCCCGCCTGAAGCTTCTAATTCCATAACATTTAGCTGCCAATCCTGTCCTTCCCTCAACCAAGTCTCTAATAGCAACAACATAGTTCCAAGTACTAATCCAAGCTCTACGTTCATCTGCCTTACCTGTTATACTTCTCGCATTGAAACAAATGCACTTCAGACCACCAGTCCCGTTGTGCTCAGCAACATCTCCCTGCCTGCTCTTCCTCTTAGTCTTACTGGCCTTATTTACTAGTTCCCCCTCAGTTATTACACCTGCTGTCCGACTGCTCAGGTTCCCACCCCCCTGCCACACTAGTTTAAACGCTCCCGACTGACGCTAGCAAACCTCGCAGCCAGGATATTTGTGCCCCTCCAGTTTAGATGCAACCCTTCCTTCTTGTACAGGTCCCACCTGTCCCTGAAAAGATCCCGATGATCCAGATATCTGAAACCCTCCCTTCTACACCAGCTGTTCAGCCACGTGTTTAGCTGCACTATCTTCCTATTTCTAGCCTCACTGGCACGTGGCACAGGGAGTAAACCCGAGATTACAACCCTAGAGGGTCCTGTTTTTTAAACTTTCTACCTAACTCCCTAAACTCCCCCTGCAGGACCTCGTCACTCTTCCTGCCTATGTCGTTGGTACCGATGTGTACCAAAACCTCTGGCTGTTCACCCTCCCCCTTCAGAATGCCCCGTCTGTTCAGAGACATCCTTGACTCTGGCACCAGGGAGGCAACATACCATCCTGGAGTCTCTTTCATGTCCACAGAAGCACCTATCTGTGCCCCTGACTATAGAGTCCCCTATAACTATTGCTCTTCTGCGCTTTGTCCCTCCCTACTGAACAGTGCCAGCCATTGTGCCACTGCTCTGGCTGCTGCTGTTGTTTTCCCCTGATAGGCCATCCCCCCCAACAGTATCCAAAACGGTATACTTGTTAGAGAGGGGGATAGCCACAGCGGATTCCTGCACTGCCTGCCCCTTCTAGCGGTCACCCATCTATCTGCCTACACCTTGGGTGCAACCACTTCTCTAAAACTCCTGTCTATGACGTTTTCTGCCACCTGCATGCCTCTAAGTGCATCCAGTTGCTGCTCCAACCGATCCATGCAGTCTGTGAGGAGCTGCAACTGGGTACACTTCCTGCAGATGTAGTCGTACGGAACGCTGGAAGCGTCACGGACCTCCCACATCTCACAGGTGAAGCATTTTACCCCTCTAACTGACATTTCTAGCACTAATTAATACATTTTCTCATTCTCCCTTTGCCAGTCTAATTTTCTTTTTCACCTGCCCTCTCAACTTATTTTAAAATAAGTCACTTGAAAAATTCACCTGACATGCATCATACACCCTCTTTTTTTTGTTTCATCATAATCTGCATCTCCCTCGTCATCCAAGGAGCCCTGTTATTGATTCCCTGACCTTTCACTCTTGTTGGAATGTACTTAGCCTGTACCTGAAGCATCTCTTCCTTAAAGATATCCCATTGTTCTGATACAGCACTTCCTGTCAGTCTTTGGTTCCACTTCAAAATAGTGCCATGGGATCTTTTACATCCACCCAAGCAGGCAGGTGGGGCCTCAGTTTAACATCTCATCCAAAAGATGGCACCTCCAACAGCGCAGCACTCCCTCAGTACTGCAATGGAATGTCTGCCTTGATTTTTGTGTTCAAGCCCCTGAGTGTAACTTGATCCCGGAACCTTGTGATTCAGAGACGTGAGTGCTACCAACTCAGCCACAGCTGACAGCAAGAGAACTCCTCGGCTTTTTAAGTGATGTTGGAAGAATAAACATTGGCCAGGATACAGAAGAAAAATTTCCTGTTCATCTTCAAAATAATGCCATGGGATCTTTTACATTCACCTAAGGGGACACACAGGGCTTCAGTTTAACATTCATCCGAAAGACAGCACCTCCGAAAAGCAGGGTTTTCACTCCTGCTCACTATCTAATGGCCCCTGCTCGAAAGTTCCCACGTGTGGACAAGATCAAGCTCAGCTGCTATGCTCTCTGCAGTTGAATTGCCTGAGTGCTTGGTTCACACATGAAGAATGATCATTCAGATAAGGTACGAGACACCTGGTATTTGGGAAACCATAATCCAATGCGGGTTAATTACTTCAGGAGAGGAAGGAAGCAAATTGGAGAGGGGGTAACAAAATGTGACAATGAGCATTGTGCAACGATCTTTAAGCACAGGCATATATAATTATGGGGGTAAAAAGCATTCATAAAATCACGAGCTATTTTAGGCTGGAGAGTATAAAGACAACCTATAGCACGCATATCACCAACTGTTTCTGCAAACCAAAAGTATTTGCTTACAAAGCAGGCTAATGACTACAGTAAAAATTAAGAGCTATTTTTGGACATCTTCAAAGGTTCAATATGAACAGTTCACATAAGAGTTCAGCAAAGCTTTGAAGGATCACATGGCTTCCACTTCTGCTATTGTCTTTGTAGCATCAAGCAGACAACTGCTGCAATAACAGCCAAAGCTGTTTAGAAATTATTCTGCTATAACTAAGGAACAGCACATGCTTCAATGGTGCAAATGAACTTCCTTCGATTGCAGCTTAAAAGGAAAGTTCTGCCCTTCCTCACCCTTTGTACATTTAAAATCAGTAATAAGTAGACTGCAGTTAGACTGAATAGACAATACCAATCATGATCAATCACCATTTCCCTCACCCAACATTCCATAGTCCCCAAGGATTTTCAACTACTAATCCAGGTACTGGTTTAAAGGAGATCACTGTCAATTTATGGAGAAAATAGCTCAGAAAGGCCTAGCATATAATGAGGAAGCAAAGCAAATCCCACCTGCAGGATATGGATTTATAAGCAGATGTGAAAAATCTTGGAAAAGTTTACATTTTCAGAAACATCCCCTCCAGGCACAGGTGCGAGGAAGACCAACTGGTCAGATTCCTGCAAGGTTGGAATTTCAGATAGCAAATCTGGTGAGCAAGACAGACTACTAAATCTTAAATTTGACATTCTAAGGAAAAACAGGGAGATTTACTGGGGGAGGGGGGAAATGATTTGATTTCCGAGCTATATTGAATTATAGTAACCTCTCACTAATTGTGTACTGTCCAGTGAGCTACAGCCATGCTGGTCAACAGGTTTTATTCACTGGCCCATGCCAAGTGAACTGCTCTTAGCCACAGCATCAAACAGGCTATGCAAATGCCTTCAAACAAGATGCGATGGTGACAAGAGGAAGTTGGAACTTGGATCACTATATAGTGAACCCTGATGGAAAGGCCAAGAGGATCACATTCAGTTGTAACGGTCACCATATCTAGTTTCCAACATTCACTTCCACGACTCACTCAACGGGGGCGGGGGGGGCACTTGGGTGAGTATTAGTGGACCACTAGCACTATCCCCTGCTATGTCTCAATATCTTCAATAGAGATCATGGTAGACGGAAAATTTCAAAAGAACAAAATTACAGTTTTTCTCTAAAAGCTTTCACTTAATCATTTTCTTATTATGACGCCCTTGAACAAATCACCAAGCTCAAAGTTGTTGAATGGGAAAGATTGCCAGTATGAACAGTTTAGATATCAAGCTGAACCTCAGGAAGGATATACCAGTATACTACCAGGATTTGAAAGATTAAATTGAGGATAGGTCACAAAGTTGACTAATATTTTCTTTGATTTTAGAAGGCTCAGGATGATCTAATTGAGGTTTTTAAAATAATAAAGAGATTCCACAGGTTGGATACATAGAAATAATTTCCTCTGGTGGGTGGGAGATCCAGTAACAAGGTAGCACGATATTAAAACTAGAGCTAGGCCATTCAGGACTGAAATCGAGCGCTTTTCCCACGCAAAGGGTAGTGAAATTCTGGAACACTCTCACAAAGAGTATGATGTGCTATGGATAAAGACAGATAACTGCAGTTGAGGTACAGATCAGCTATGATATAATTGAATAGCAAAACAAGTTCAAGGAACTGAATGGCCTACTTACTGTTCTTATGTTACTACAAAATGTGCACAAGTTTGAATACTGATGTTGCCTGTCAACAATATGGACACTTTTCAGCCATTTGATAAAGTATCACACAGCAGCAAGTCACAGGGTAGGGGAAAGAGATGGGGGAGAAAATGACAATCCCCTTGCCACCAACAACTACTTATATTTACATAGTGCCTTTAACATAATAAAGTTTCAAGGCACTTCACAGGAGCAATATAAAACAAAATAAGACACTGAGCCACATAAGGGGATATTACATCAGATGATCAAAAGCTTGGTCAAAGAGGCAGATTTCAAGAAGTATCTTAAAGGGGGAAAAGCAAGATAGAGGCAGAGGGGTGTAGGGAGGGAATTCCAGAGCTTAGGACCTAGGCAACTGAAGGCAGAGCCACCAATGGTGAAGCAATTAAATTCAGGGATGCTCAAGAGACCATATCTCGGAGGATTGAGGGGCTGGGTAAGTTTTTAAAGAGGAGGGGGCAAGACCACGGGGAATTTGAAAACAATGATGAGAATTTTTGAACTTCCTACAATTCGATCACAGAATTTCTGTCAACATTCTCGGAGAAATATATTGCACCATACCTTCTTCCCCCAACTTAGAACAGTGGCACTGTGCCAAATGACTTTACAGGCAGAAAGAACATCTTAAATAGGCATCGCTTTGGGTAGGCTTAGCTCCTTGAACAGCCCATGCTATCACAGTTGCTGGGGAAGAGTTAATGCTACAGTTGGCAAGAATTGCTGTTTCAGCAAAAGCTGTTAACCAGAAACTGTCACTGTAAAATAATGCTTCAATCCACTAAATTTGCCACAATGAGAAATGATCATAAACTCAAATTTCACATTCCAGGCATAATTTTGCAAGGTTTCACGATTGATACGGCAACTGATTAGCAGTAAGCATGAACCCAGAGATGGGCTACAACACTGCAACCCATATTTTCTGACTCACATTTATTGCTTGAGGGGCTAGGAAGTAAACCTGGGTATGTATGCATCAACAAAATTATCCCATAAAAGATATTTTTAAGGAACGCTTCCCGATTTAAACACAAGGTGGCTAATAAAATGGTGGAACAGAACTAATGGCCGACTCCAGTTCTTGGGTAAACCTTTGCTTTTATTCAGCAGAAATAAAAAGCACAAATGCTGGATACCTTAAACAAAATAGAAGACTTATTCATGAAGCCTCGCTCAAAATATTAGGCTATCATTGTCCCAAATATTTCAGTACTTTCTGCTTTTATTTTTGATACAGAAAATTACAAGAACAGAAACAGTAATAACTGTTTCCATAATACTCCTCCATTCCCCCTCTAGTCTCATCTTTGCTATTCCTGACAACTGATAAAAGGCTGAAGGTCACTGAAATAGAACTGTTAAACTAAAAGATTTAAAGCAAAACAGAAAATGCTGTAAACACAGTGGAGGTCACTCAACAGCTGCAGCAAGAACAGGCAAGTCAACATTTCGAGCTGGACACTTATTAGGGATTCCGACGGCTTATCCAGTAACTTATAGGCAGAACAGGATAGGTCCCTGGCTCAATTCCCAGTTTCTGCTGAGTTAGCTAATTGCAGCAAGTTACTAACAGAAAAAAAAGGGATGGAACTTCCATTTATATAGCGTTTTTCATGACTTTAGGATGTCCTAAAGCATTTCATGGCCAATTAAATACTTTTGAAGTGCAGTCAGTATCATAATGTAGGGAAATGTGACAGTCAATTTGTACACAGCATGGGTCCACAAACAGCAACGAAACAAATGACCAGAAAATCCATGAGTAATGTTGGCTGAAGGATAACTGTTGGCCAGGATACGAAGTGAACTTCCCTACTCCTCTTCCATTGGTTCTTACTTGTCCAACTGAGAGGGTAAACAGGACCTCACCTTGTCATCTCATTCAAAGGACAGCACCTCAGACGATTCAGCAACCCCACAGTACTAAAATGAAGTGGCAGCCTAGATTATCTTCTAACTCCAATGCAACAGTGCGACTGAGGCAAGGCTGACACTTCAAGCAGGGGCTACAAAGACCTTCCTTGAGAAAACTTGGTCCATATTCCCACTTGTGGGGACATTGGGAAAGGCCAGGACCAATCTCAGTTATGCTGCCCTGACAACTCAGTACCCTGACACTTGCTATATGCTTAAATATAGACTAGTGTGTGAAGTACAAATGGACAGCTCGAAGCTGTAGATTGATACCCAATATAAGTTAATGCCTTCAAGAGGGGAGGGAGGAGATAAAATTGAGACGGGTGGGAGATAGACAGACAGAGGAATCAATTCCCTCAATTAAACAATAAACAAACTGTTCAACACAATTTAACTCTCTCAGATGGACTTTTCAAAAAGATTTTCAGCAAAGGTCAACTGTGAAGCTACACAATTTAATAACAGCAGAAGTACTGTTTCAAAGGACCGCAATCGTATCTTACAATCAATCCCCATTAATCAGCTGCAATTTTAAACTCTCTCAACTTATTTTTTCAAATTGCACTTGGGGGTTCAGTTATTATGCAGGTTTATTGGTAGCATGAGTCGATTTGAACATTGCACAGATGCTAAAGATTTAGATTAGATTAGATTAGATTAGAGATACAGCACTGAAACAGGCCCTTCGGCCCACCGAGTCTGTGCCGACCATCAACCACCCATTTATACTAATCCTACACTAATCCCATATTCCTACCAAACATCCCCACCTCTCCCTATATTTCCCTACCACCTACCTATACTAGTGACAATTTATAATGGCCAATTTACCTACCAACCTGCAAGTCTTTTGGCTTGTGGGAGGAAACCGGAGCACCCGGAGAAAACCCACGCAGACACAGGGAGAACTTGCAAACTCCACACAGGCAGTACCCAGAATCGAACTCGGGTCCCTGGAGCTGTGAGGCTGCAGTGCTAACCACTGCGCCACTGTGCCGCCCGCATAAACCTGAAGTCAGGGCCGCTCGCTCCAAAGTATAAATTCAGCACAATGTCAAATCTGGTTTATAAAGTGCTCAAGGGGTCACCTGACCTCAATAAAGTGTTTAAAGTAAAGATTCTTCCTTCTGAATTCTTTAAACATTTAAATTTCTAGCTTGGAGACAGCTCTGCCCATGTGTGTATTCAGGCCTGTGGAGAACTCTACTAAACACTGCAGTTATGACTTCCAGCCAGACAGAAATCAAGCAACATACATGCAAACTGCAGCTATTGGTCTCAGGCTGGTTAGCTGCAGTGCAAATACATTCCAAAGGATGTAATGGGTTGGATGTAATTCATGTAAGATTTTATGCACTTGTTGAGGAAGCAAAGCTACATAAGAAAATGGTTACTTCTACCCAAAAAAAATGACCCCAATACTGAAGGTAGGTTTTGGGTGGAACAGACACTGCGCCATGCAGCAAAAAAGTTAGGCAATTTAAAAACAATGTAACAATGTAACAGTATATGGAGAACCCCTGATTTTTTCTTTGAACAGAATAGTCTTTATTGGATGTAAAACTTAATCTACAATTACTTTCTAGATACTGAATAGTTAAAAGGTTTACTTGTCCTGAATGTCCTCAGGATGAGAAATATGCTTCAAAGTCACACATTCCTTTTTGAACTGGTTAATATTCAGACAGGTATGATTATGAAAAGGACAGTAATTTTTGCAATATTTACACTTCCAGACATTGGCCATCTGCAACTTTATAAGATCACCTCATTAAAAAAAGTAACATATCAGCCATCAATTCCAAAACCTGGCAGAGTCATTTTCAAATTATACTTATTTAAGCAGTCCAATTTAAAAAACATACTTACTAGCTAGGAGGAGGCAGGAAAGGGCAATGACATATAGCTGTTTTGCTGCAACGTCGTAGTGGTCCATGAAAAGGTCTAGTAAGTAAACAGCGAGGTGACGTGCTGTGGGACAGAGCTGGTAGCGATTGCTCAGGATGGCGAGGAGGTCAGCAAAATAGCGGCGCAAGCCAATCTGTGGTGAATGAGCCTTGTAGACAGGCAGCTTCAATTCCTATGCACACAATGCAAAAGAGCAGGGAAAAGAAAAGGCGTCAAGTGTGTGTCTTGACAGAAAGAATACCTAGAAGCTCTCGCTTGCCACCTGCTAGTAGGGTCTGACTGCTTAGCAACAAAGGCACATTTTTTTTTAAACCACAGAACAGTTGCTGGAACAGGATTTACGCCAGGAAGAAAAAATGCAAAGCACGGCCCTCATTAGGAGATGCGTAGTTGTGCTACGAAACCTCATCATAAAAACAATGTACAAAGCCCATGCACAATACCAGGCCATGCTCCAGTAAGCTCCAGGCTTTTCTAAGCCCGTGTCATATTTTGCCATGAGTGAACAGCTGCATGCTGAGCTTGGTGAAGCCAGAACTTTGATGCTTACAGGTGACCCTCATTATATAAGGTAAATAAAAAGCCATAGTTAAGTCAACAGTCTGTTTGCAATCGTACAACTCAACTTCACCTAATAGGATATTTTAAAAAATCTCAAGAAAAAAAGATTCACGCTTGCCATTTGACCTTCCAATTGTTTTCCAAGACCTCTTCAATTTCGGTCACCCGTTTAGACCTCCTGGTGAGATAAGAAAGTCGTTCCAAAACTTCTGTGTTGTTTTAACACTGACACCTAGTTTACATTTCCCACGGCTTGTTTGAGAACCAAACAGGAATCTCAAAAATGCACATGACATTTTTCATCACTGTGCAGAGGAAAACCAAGATTTGAAAATAAAATGTCTCCATTGCATTAAGTTCTTGTTACAAGTACTAAAGAGGAAAAAGCCTGTTTATGATGGAAATCACTTCTAACTAACTCTATAGGTTTAGTTCTTAAATTACTGAAACCACTTATTTTGATAACTTGTAAAAGGCTCCAATTCAAAAGCATCAATTGATGTTTTAACAAACCAAACATGTTAAGTCCTCTGTACAATCTAGTAAGTTACTTTGGATTCAGAAGGACCTGTACTGTTAGCGAACAGCTTGTATTTTGGACCTAGGCTGTAAAAAGTGAAGGACAATGTTGGGCAGCTTTGATTTGGATAGATTTATTTAACTGCCAGTATTTCAGATGAAAGTTTCAAAGCAGGGAATTACTTCAAAATTTAGTTTTGTAAAGTGCAAACAATGCTAGAAGTATTGTAATTTTCCAAACTAGCCAAGCTCAAGTTTTATCATTTTGCTGAAGCTGCATTGTTATAAAATAAAATGGATATTTAGCAATGAACATAAAACTCAAAACTAACTTTCACAGCCGCATGAACAACAACTCACATCGATAAACTATTCAACCTGTAACGACAGCACCAACATTTTAGTTATCAGTAATTCTGTGAATTAATAAACTAACATGTATTGTTGGAAGCCAGGGATTGAGTAATTAAACAGAAAGGAAATGCACCATAGCCATACAAACCTCTAATTATAATAGGAAATCTTCATATCCTGGGAACAGTTTGATATAACTACTAACATCTGCAAAATAGGACCTTACAACTTCTTACATACAGGGTACAACAGTTCAGAATACAAAATCTTTTTAGTACAGGGATAATAAATGTAAATATCGATTATACAGTGACAGTCAAACCTTCATTACTGGCTGTTCATACTGTATATAGGCGGTAGCTGAACTCCAGTGTTGAAGCCAATGTAGGTATGCATAAACCCTGCCTCAGATTATTCAATTTTAATTTCAATCAGGACATGGGGTCCTAAAATCACATTACTCAACAACCCAGGTATCTTCAATAAGTGATGACATTGTCCCTGAACCACTGAAATAAGGAATGGCCAAGAAATACAACAATGAAACAGAAAGGGGAGTCAGTAATGTAACAAAAGGCATCGTTTCAATACTGGATGTAAAACTAAACATGACTTTGTTACGACCGAGGCAAGAGGAGTGCACTGTTTATTCTAATTCCACTTCTTCACCGGTCACAACATATATTTAAATTTTTTCCCCACTAACCAATACAGTCAATCACAGACTCTTTTTACCCTAGAATAAAATACACCAACCATGTTTCTTTTATAATAAACTGATAATTTTGTTGTTTAAACAAGTCTTAACCAGTAATGAAGTAAAGTATAAACACACAGATTGAAATATTAAAGTTCCCTTTTTACCTTCGCCCTTCACACACACACACACACACACACACACACACACACACACACACACACACAGGTTAACCAGAAAAATTAAGAGATTTGTATTTTAGACGTCGATTATAGACAAAAAACACACGGGCTGAATACTTGCTCATTCTTGAAGCAACAGCAGATGAAATATGTTGTGTTCTAAAACTGGCATACAGTCTGGCCTCCGAGTACACGTAGATGGGTCACTGGGATCTTTTAGAACTGTTCTTTTTAGGCGGCGTTGAGAATTAATTTAGCAGGCTTTTCTCCAAAGACAGGAGACGAGATGAGTTGACACAGTAGACTTCTCAGGGTCTTGTAGAGAGGTGCTGGAAAGCTGAGCTGGGTTGTGGTGTTCTCTTGTCTCCTTGGAAGTTCTTTCCTTTTTTATACAGTTCAACCACAACTCGAAACAATTCAAAAGCAAAACTGAGAACAGGAGGGTCAAGCTTTTGACCGGTCACTTCTTTATAAACAACTTCTCCAGATTTCCAAAGTTCTCTGTTGTTTATTGAGCTTCTTCTTGTTGCTGGAAATCAGGTGGTTTCCAGGAAAGGCTTGTTTTCCTCACAAGACCTCAGTGCCCCTTTAAAAAAACATTTCCAGAGGCTGTTTTTCAGTCAAGTGGCCTTTACATGACCCCCTTTGAATACCCCAAAGTTTAACATTCCTTCAATTTTTCAAAAATGAATCCTCAAAACAGAGGCACTTTCATAACTTCATTGCCTATGTACAGCATTCATTTTGAGGGATGAAAATTTACAATAAGTTTAACTTGCTCCAAGTAAAATAGTTTTATTTACTTCTAATAACAGCTCTGTAGTCTGTTTTCCTGTGTTTAGCTTTGAGCTTTTGTACATTATTCACACAAACAATAACCAAAGGCAAGTTTCTGAGAATCCAAATGAAACCTAAGTTCTCTGTTTAAAAATGTATTATGGCATCAAATAGTTGTTGGACACTGCATCACCGTTTTGCACTTGTTGCAGCTTCTAAAAGCCCCATAGTGAGCACTAAATTACAGGTAGAAGTAAAACATTTTGCATTCATCACTATGTCTTCAAAACTGCTTTTACTTCTTTAAAAACTACTTGATGGAATGTTTTGAGTGTTTAAAGGAACAATTCCAACATTTGCTTTCCATTAACGCTGAAACAATCCAAAACAGAACTAAGTATTAGTTTGACACTGCACTAGGAAAAAAGTTAGAAAGGGCTTTTAAACAGGACAAAAAACCTCATTTGCACTTACCAGCCACAATAAAAGAACTTAAAACAAATTGAATGGGAAGGAGTACAACTACTAAGTACTTCAAACTGTTCCTTCTAAACAGACAACATTCTTTACACAAGCAGTGTTTAAAAATCAAATGACAAATTCGCATACAAAATAAACAGTAAGTAACCTTCCATCAACAAAACAGGTAGAGAAACTTTTAAAGAGACAGCAGTGAACAAAGGGGCAGTTAAATGGCAAATGGGAGCGAAGGCCTGGAGAGAGAGGTAGAGGTGGGGGGGGTGGGAAAAGAGAGGTGGGGGGGGTGGGAAAAGAGAGGTGGGGGGGGGTGGGAAAAGAGAGGTGGGGGGGGGTGGGAAAAGAGAGGTGGGGGGGTGGGAAAAGAGAGGTGGGGGGGGTGGGAAAAGAGAGGTGGGGGGGGTGGGAAAAGAGAGGTGGGGGGGGTGGGAAAAGAGAGGTGGGGGGGTGGGAAAAGAGAGGTGGGGGGGGTGGGATAAGAGAGGTGGGGGGGGGTGGGAAAAGAGAGGTGGGGGGGGTGGGAAAGGGAGAGTGGGGGGGGTGAAAGGGAGAGTGGGGGGGGGGTGAAAGGGAGAGTGGGGGGGGTGAAAGGGAGAGTGGGGGGGTTGAAAGGGAGAGTGGGGGGGTTTGAAAGGGAGAGTGGGGGGGTTGAAAGGGAGAGTGGGGGGGTTGAAAGGGAGAGTGGGGGGATGAAAGGGAGAGTGGGGGGGTTGAAAGGGAGAGTGGGGGGGTGAAAGGGAGAGTGGGGGGGTTGAAAGGGAGAGTGGGGGGTTGAAAGGGAGAGTGGGGGGGTTGAAAGGGAGAGTGGGGGGGTTGAAAGGGAGAGTGGGGGGGTTGAAAGGGAGAGTGGGGGGGTTGAAAGGGAGAGTGGGGGGGTTGAAAGGGAGAGTGGGGGGGTTGAAAGGGAGAGTGGGGGGGGTGAAAGGGAGAGTGGGGGGGTGAAAGGGAGAGTGGGGGGGGTGAAAGGGAGAGTGGGGGGGGTGAAAGGGAGAGTGGGGGGGGTGAAAGGGAGAGTGGGGGGGGTGAAAGGGAGAGTGGGGGGGTGAAAGGGAGAGTGGGGGGGGTGAAAGGGAGAGTGGGGGGGGTGAAAGGGAGAGTGGGGGGGGTGAAAGGGAGAGTGGGGGGGGTGAAAGGGAGAGTGGGGGGGGTGAAAGGGAGAGTGGGGGGGGTGAAAGGGAGAGTGGGGGGGGTGAAAGGGAGAGTGGGGGGGGTGAAAGGGAGAGTGGGGGGGGTGAAAGGGAGAGTGGGGGGGGTGAAAGGGAGAGTGGGGGGGGTGAAAGGGAGAGTGGGGGGGTGAAAGGGAGAGTGGGGGGGGTGAAAGGGAGAGTGGGGGGGGTGAAAGGGAGAGTGGGGGGGGGTGAAAGGGAGAGTGGGGGGGGGTGAAAGGGAGAGTGGGGGGGGGTGAAAGGGAGAGTGGGGGGGGTGAAAGGGAGAGTGGGGGGGGTGAAAGGGAGAGTGGGGGGGGTGAAAGGGAGAGTGGGGGGGGGTGAAAGGGAGAGTGGGGGGGGGTGAAAGGGAGAGTGGGGGGGGTGAAAGGGAGAGTGGGGGGGGGTGAAAGGGAGAGTGGGGGGGGGTGAAAGGGAGAGTGGGGGGGGGGTGAAAGGGAGAGTGGGGGGGGTGAAAGGGAGAGTGGGGGGGGGGTGAAAGGGAGAGTGGGGGGGGTGAAAGGGAGAGTGGGGGGGGGTGAAAGGGAGAGTGGGGGGGGGTGAAAGGGAGAGTGGGGGGGGTGAAAGGGAGAGTGGGGGGGGGTGAAAGGGAGAGTGGGGGGGGTGAAAGGGAGAGTGGGGGGGGGTGAAAGGGAGAGTGGGGGGGGGTGAAAGGGAGAGTGGGGGGGGGTGAAAGGGAGAGTGGGGGGGGTGAAAGGGAGAGTGGGGGGGGGTGAAAGGGAGAGTGGGGGGGGTGAAAGGGAGAGTGGGGGGGGGTGAAAGGGAGAGTGGGGGGGGTGAAAGGGAGAGTGGGGGGGGTGAAAGGGAGAGTGGGGGGGGTGAAAGGGAGAGTGGGGGGGGTGAAAGGGAGAGTGGGGGGGGTGAAAGGGAGAGTGGGGGGGGTGAAAGGGAGAGTGGGGGGGGTGAAAGGGAGAGTGGGGGGGGTGAAAGGGAGAGTGGGGGGGGTGAAAGGGAGAGTGGGGGGGGTGAAAGGGAGAGTGGGGGGGGTGAAAGGGAGAGTGGGGGGGGTGAAAGGGAGAGTGGGGGGGGTGAAAGGGAGAGTGGGGGGGGTGAAAGGGAGAGTGGGGGGGGTGAAAGGGAGAGTGGGGGGGGTGAAAGGGAGAGTGGGGGGGGTGAAAGGGAGAGTGGGGGGGGTGAAAGGGAGTGTGGGGGGGGTGAAAGGGAGAGTGGGGGGGGTGAAAGGGAGAGTGGGGGGGGTGAAAGGGAGAGTGGGGGGGGTGAAAGGGAGAGTGGGGGGGGTGAAAGGGAGAGTGGGGGGGGTGAAAGGGAGAGTGGGGGGGGTGAAAGGGAGAGTGGGGGGGGTGAAAGGGAGAGTGGGGGGGGTGAAAGGGAGAGTGGGGGGGGTGAAAGGGAGAGTGGGGGGGGTGAAAGGGAGAGTGGGGGGGGTGAAAGGGAGAGTGGGGGGGGTGAAAGGGAGAGTGGGGGGGGGTGAAAGGGAGAGTGGGGGGGGTGAAAGGGAGAGTGGGGGGGTGAAAGGGAGAGTGGGGGGGTGAAAGGGAGAGTGGGGGGGTGAAAGGGAGAGTGGGGGGGTGAAGGGAGAGTGGGGGGGGTGAAAGGGAGAGTGGGGGGGGTGAAAGGGAGAGTGGGGGGGGTGAAAGGGAGAGTGGGGGGGGTGAAAGGGAGAGTGGGGGGGGTGAAAGGGAGAGTGGGGGGGGTGAAAGGGAGAGTGGGGGGGGTGAAAGGGAGAGTGGGGGGGGTGAAAGGGAGAGTGGGGGGGGTGAAAGGGAGAGTGGGGGGGGTGAAAGGGAGAGTGGGGGGGGTGAAAGGGAGAGTGGGGGGGGTGAAAGGGAGAGTGGGGGGGGTGAAAGGGAGAGTGGGGGGGGTGAAAGGGAGAGTGGGGGGGGTGAAAGGGAGAGTGGGGGGGGTGAAAGGGAGAGTGGGGGGGGGTGAAAGGGAGAGTGGGGGGGGTGAAAGGGAGAGTGGGGGGGGTGAAAGGGAGAGTGGGGGGGGGTGAAAGGGAGAGTGGGGGGGGGTGAAAGGGAGAGTGGGGGGGGGTGAAAGGGAGAGTGGGGGGGGGTGAAAGGGAGAGTGGGGGGGGTGAAAGGGAGAGTGGGGGGGGTGAAAGGGAGAGTGGGGGGGGTGAAAGGGAGAGTGGGGGGGGGTGAAAGGGAGAGTGGGGGGGGGTGAAAGGGAGAGTGGGGGGGGGGTGAAAGGGAGAGTGGGGGGGGGTGAAAGGGAGAGTGGGGGGGGGGTGAAAGGGAGAGTGGGGGGGGGGTGAAAGGGAGAGTGGGGGGGGGTGAAAGGGAGAGTGGGGGGGGGTGAAAGGGAGAGTGGGGGGGGGGTGAAAGGGAGAGTGGGGGGGGGGTGAAAGGGAGAGTGGGGGGGGGGTGAAAGGGAGAGTGGGGGGGGGGTGAAAGGGAGAGTGGGGGGGGGTGAAAGGGAGAGTGGGGGGTGAAAGGGAGAGTGGGGGGGTGAAAGGGAGAGTGGGGGGGTGAAAGGGAGAGTGGGGGGGGGTGAAAGGGAGAGTGGGGGGGGTGAAAGGAGAGTGGGGGGGGTGAAAGGGAGAGTGGGGGGGGTGAAAGGGAGAGTGGGGGGGGGGTGAAAGGGAGAGTGGGGGGGGGTGAAAGGGAGAGTGGGGGGGGGTGAAAGGGAGAGTGGGGGGGGGTGAAAGGGAGAGTGGGGGGGGGTGAAAGGGAGAGTGGGGGGGGGGTGAAAGGGAGAGTGGGGGGGGGGTGAAAGGGAGAGTGGGGGGGGGGTGAAAGGGAGAGTGGGGGGGGGGTGAAAGGGAGAGTGGGGGGGGGTGAAAGCGAGAGTGGGGGGGGGTGAAAGTGAGAGTGGGGGGGGGTGAAAGGGAGAGTGGGGGGGTGAAAGGGAGAGTGGGGGGGGTGAAAGGGAGAGTGGGGGGGGGTGAAAGGGAGAGTGGGGGGGGTGAAAGGGAGAGTGGGGGGGGTGAAAGGGAGAGTGGGGGGGGTGAAAGGGAGAGTGGGGGGGGTGAAAGGGAGAGTGGGGGGGGTGAAAGGGAGAGTGGGGGGGGTGAAAGGGAGAGTGGGGGGGGTGAAAGGGAGAGTGGGGGGAGTGGGGGAAGGTGGGGTAGGCCGAGGTGGGGTAGGCCGGGGAGGGGTTTCGGTGCTAACGGGCCCGAGCTCCAAGCTCGGATCCACAGCCTATACAGCAGATCCTCGGCTTCTGACCCTGGGAAGAAGTTTCAGCGAAGGAGCGGCAGCCCTGGTTCCGCTTCAAAGTTTTCCCATAACTGAGGGGTTCGACTGGCACCCCATCCCCCCCCCTCCCTCCTTCCCCTCGGCCCGGATGAAAGCCCAGACCTTGACTCTGAGTGCCTGGTGGATGTCGGTTGCCAGCTGCCCCTTCCACCACTGTTCCTCCAGCTCCATCCTTCCCATCCACACAAAGAAGCCCGTCCGAACCGAGCACACAGGCATCCGGCAGTAACGGCAGCCGGGCGCTGGGACCGTGCCCCGCAGGGTCCGATCTGCGACTGCCGGCAGACCCCACAGCGAAGGGCCGGAACACCTCGTCCGAGCTCACTCCAACCGCACCACAAGCCGGTGGCTGCAGCAAACACAGCGCATGCGCCAACAGCCAGCCTTCCCCGGCTGGTGAGGCGGGGCTAAGGAGACGGAAGGACCAGTAAGGGGCGGGGCTTCAGGGGGATATGGGCGGGGCTTCAGGGGAACATGGCTGGGCTTGAATGGTACATGGGCGGTGCTTCGGGGGAACATGGGCGGGGCTTCAATGGAACATGGGCGGGGCTTCAGGGGAACATGGGCGGGGCGTCAGGGGAACATGGGCGGGGCGTCAGGGGAACATGGGCGGGGCGTCAGGGGAACATGGGCGGGGCGTCAGGGGAACATGGGCGGGGCTTCAGGGGAACATGGGCGGGGCTTCAATGGAACATGGGCGGGGCTTCAATGGAACATGGGCGGGGCGTCAGGGGAACATGGGCGGGGCGTCAGGGGAACAGGGACGGAAACAGGACGAGAAACAAGGAGCAAGGCAAAGAGGAGATGGGTCGGACCAGAGCGGCAGGGGCTGGGCTACATGGAAGAGGGATCGGGGTTTACTGGGGGGGGTTGGGGGTAGAGAGGGGTGGCAAGGGTGGTGGGGGCTGAGTAGGGTGGTGAGTGGGGGGGCAAAGGGCGGTGGGTGGTGCGAGGGTGGGGAGTGGGGGAGAAAGGTAATTGGGGGGGGAGAAAGGTAATTGGGGGGGAGAAGGGTAGTGGGGGGTGGAAGGGTGGTGGGTGGAAGGGTGGTGGGGGTGTGGTGAGGGGGGGGAAGAGTGGTTGGGGGTGGGGTGAGGGGGGGAAGAGGGGTTGGGGGTGGGGTGAGGGGGGGAAGAGGGGTGGGTGGGGGAGTGGGTGAGTGAGGGGGGAAGGGTGGGGGTGAGTGAGGGGGGGAAGGGTGGGGGTAAAGAGGGTGGTGGGGGGGAAGGTGAGAGGGTGGTTGGGGGGAGGTGAGAGGGTAGTGGGGGGGTGTGGGTGGTGGAGGGGGGAAGGGTGGAGTGGGGGTGTGGAGGTTGAGAGGGGGGAAGGGTGATGGGGGTGAGAGGGGGGAAGGGTGATGCGGATGAGGGGGTAAGGGTGATGGGGGTGAGAGGGGGGAAGTGAGGGGGGAGAAGGGTGGGGGTGGGTGAGAAGGGGGGAAGGGTGAAGGTGAGAAGGGGGAAGGGTGGAGCGTGAGAAGTGGGGGTGAGAAGGGGGGAAGGGTGGGGGTGAGAAGGGGGGAAGGGTGGGGGTGTGATGTGGGGAAGCGGGGAAGGGTGGGGGTGAGAAGTGGGGGTGAGAAGGGGGGAAGGGTGGGGGTGAGAAGGGGGGAAGGGTGGGGGTGTGATGTAGGGAAGCGGGGAAGGGTGGGGGTGAGAATGGGGGTAGAGGGAAGGGTGGGGGTTGAGAAGGGGGGAAGGGTGGGGGTGTGATGTGGAGGAAGCGGGGAAGGGTGGGGGTGTGATGTGGAGGAAGCGGGGAAGGGTGCGGGGTGAGAAGGGGGTGGGGATGAGAAGGGGGAAGGGTGGGATGAGAAGGGGGATGGGTGGGGGGTGAGAAGGGGGAAGGGTGGGGGTGAGAAGGGGGAAGGGTGGGGGTGAGAAGGGGGAAGGGTGGGGTGTGAGAAGGGGGGAAGGGTGATGGGGTGAGGGGGGGAAAGGTGATGGGGGGTGCGAGGGGGGGAAGGGTGATGGGGGTGAGAGGGGGGAAGAGTTATGGGGGGGTGAGGGGGGAAGGGTGAGAGGGTGGGGAAGGGTGATGGGGGGTGAGGGTAATGGGGGACAGGGTGGGGGGTGAGAAGGGGGAAGGGTGGGAGGTGAGAAGGGGGAAGGGTGGGGGGTGAGAAAGGGGGGAGGGTGGGGGTGTGAAGGGGGAAGGGTGGGGCGTGAGAAGTGGGGGGAGGGTGGGTGGTGGGAAGGGGGTGAAGGGTGGGGGTGTGATGTGGGGGAAGCGAGGAAGGGGGGTGGAGAAGCGGGGTAGAGGGAAGGGTGGGGGTTGAGAAGGGGGGAAGGGTGGGGGTGTGATGTGGGGGAAGCGGGGAAGGGTGGGGGTGAAAAGGGGGTGGGGGGAAGGGTGGGGGTTGAGAAGGGGGAAGGGTGGGGTGAGAAGGGGGATGGGTGGGGGTTATGAAGGGGTAAGGGTGGGGGGGTGGGAAGGGGGTAAGGTTGGGGGGTGAGATAGGGGGGAAGGGTGGGGGTTGAGAAGGGGGGAAGGGTGGGGGTTGAGAAGGGGGGAAGGGTGGGGGTTGAGAAGGAGGGAAGGGTGGGGTGAGAAGAGGGGGGAAGGTTGGGGGGGGAAGGGTGAGAAGGGGGCAAAGGGTGGAGGTTGAGAAGGGGGCAAAGGGTGGGGCTTGAGAAGATGGGGAAGATGGGCGTGAGAAGAGGGGGAAGGGTGGTGGTGAGGAGGGGGAAGGGTGAGAAGGGGGCAAAGGGTGGAGGTTGAGAAGGGGGCAAAGGGTGGGGGTTGAGAAGATGGGGAAGGTGGGGGGGAGAAGAAGATGGGGGAGGGTTGGGGGTGAGATGGGGGGAGGGTTGGGGGTGAGAAGGGGGGATGGGTGGGGGGTGAGAAGTGGGGAAGGGTGGTGGGTGAGAATGGGGGGAGGGTTGGGGTGAGAAGGGGGAAGCGTGAGGGGTGAGAAGGGGGGAAGGGTGGGGGTGTGATGTGGGGGAAGCGAGGAGGGGGGTGGAGAAGCGGGGTAGAGGAAAGGGTGGGGGGAAGGGTGGGGGTTGAGAAGGGGGGAAGGGTGGGGTGTGATGTGGGGGAAGCGGGGAAGGGTGGGGGTGAGAAGTGGGGAAGGGTGGTGGGTGAGAAGGGGGTAGGGGAAGGGTGGGGTTGAGAAGGGGGAAGGGTGGGGTGAGAAGGGGGATGGGTGGGGGTTGTGGAGGGGTAAGGGTGGGGGGTGAGATGGGGGAAGGGTGGGGGGTGAGAAGGGGGGAAGGGTGGTGGGTGAGAATGGGGGGAGGGTTGGGGTGAGAAGGGGGGAAGCGTGGGGGGTGAGAAGGGGGAAGGGTGGGGGTGAGAGGGGGGAAGGGTTATGGGGGTGAGGGGGGATGGGTGATGGGGGGTGAGAGGGGGGAAGGGTGATGGGGGTGAGGGTATGGGGGACAGGGTGGGGGGTGAGAAGGGGGGAAGGGTGGGGGTGAGAAGGGGGGAAGGGTGGGGCGTGAGAAGTGGGGGGGAGGGTGGGTGGTGAGAAGGGGGTGAAGGGTGGGGGTGTGATGTGGGGGAAGCGAGGAAGGGGGGTGGAGAAGCGGGGTAGAGGGAAGGTGGGGGAAGGGTGGGGGTTGAGAAGGGGGAAGGGTGGGGTGTGATGTGGGGGAAGCGGGGAAGGGTGGGGGTGAGAAGTGGGGTAGGGGGAAGGGTGGTGGGTGAGAAGGGGTAGGGAAGGGTGGGGTTGAGAAGGGGGAAGGGTGGGGTGAGAAGGGGGATGGGTGGGGGTTGTGGAGGGGTAAGGGTGGGGGGGTGAGATGGGGGAAGGGTGGGGGTAAGAAGGGGGCATGGGTGGGGGTGAGAAGGGGTAAGGGTGGGGATTGAGAAGGGGTAAGGGTGGGGTTGAGAAGGGGGGAAGGGTGGGGGGTGAGAAGAGGGGGGAAGGTTGGGGGTGGGAAGGGGGAAGGGTGGTGGTGAGGAGGGGGAAGGGTGAGAAGGGGGCAAAGGGTGGAGGTTGAGAAGGGGGCAAAGGGTGGGGGTTGAGAAGATGGGGAAGGTGGGGGTGAGAAGAGGGGGAAGGGTGGGGGTGAGAAGGGGGAGACTGGGGGTCAGAATGGGGGGAGGGTTGGGGGTGAGGAGAGGGGGAAGGGTGGGGGTGAGATGGGGGAGGGTTGGGGGTGAGAAGGGGGGTGAGAAGGGGGAATGGTGGGAGGTGAGAAGGGGGGAAGGGTGGTGGGTGAGAATGGGGGAGGGTTAGGGGTGAGAATGGGGGAGGGTTAGGGGTGAGAATGGGGATGGGTGGGGGTGTGAGAATGGGGATGGATGGGTGGTGAGAAGGGGGGGATGGATGGGGGGAAGGGGTGGGGTGAGAAGGGGGGTGGTGGGGGTTGTGAAGAGGGGTCAGGGTGGAGGGGTGAGGGGGTAAGGGTGGTGGTGAGATGGGGGGGGTGGGTGGGGGGTGAGAAGGGGGTAAGGGTGGGGGTTGAAAATGGGGTAAGGGTGGGGGTAGAGAAGGGGGGAAGGGTGGGGGTGGGAAGGGTGGTGGTGAGGAGGGGAAGGGTGAGAAGGGGGCAAAAGGTGGAGGTTGAGAAGGGGGCAAAGGGTGGGGTTGAGAAGATGGGAAGGTGGGGGTGAGAAGAGGGGGAAGGGTGGGGGTGAGAAGGGGGGGAATGGGTGGAAGTGAGAAGGGGGGAAGGGTGGGGGTGAGAATGGGGGGAGGGTTGGGGGTGAGAAGAGGGGGAAGGGTGGGGTTGAGATGGGGGGAGGGTTGGGGGTGAGAAGGGGGGAAGGGTGGGGGGGTGAGATGGGGGAAGGGTGGGGGGTGGGAAGGGTGGTGGGTGAGAATGGGGGAGGGTTGGGGTGAGAAGGGGGGAAGGGTGGGGGGTGAGAAGGGGGGAAGGGTGGGGGTGAGAAGGGGGGAAGGTGGGGGGTGAGAAGGGGGAAGGGTGGGGGTGAGAAGGGGGAAGGGTGGGGGTGAGAAGGGGGGAGGGTGGGGGTGAGAAGGGGGGAAGGGTGGGGCGTGAGAGTGGGGGGGAGGGTGGGTGGTGAGAAGGGGGTGAAGGGTGGGGGTGTGATGTGGGGGAAGCGAGGAAGGGGGGTGGAGAAACGGGGTAGAGGGAAGGTGGGGGCTGGGAAGAAGGGTGGGGGGAAGGGTGGGGGTTGAGAAGGGGGAAGGGTGGGGGTGTGATGTGGGGGAAGCGGGGAAGGGTGGGGGTGAGAAGGGGGTAGGGGGAAGGGTGGTGGGTGAGAAGGGGGTAGGGGAAGGGTGGGGGTTGAGAAGGGGGTAAGGGTGGGGTGAGGTGAGAAGGGGGGATGGGTGGGGGTGAGAAGGGTGGGGGGGAGGGGAAGGAGACGGTTAAGGGGGAGGGGGAGGGGATGGGGAAAGGGTGGGGGTGTGGGGAGGGGGGAAAGGGTGGGGGCAGGGTAGGGGGTAAGGGTGTGTGGTGGGAGAAGGATGTGGGGAGGGAGAAAGGGTGTTGGGGGAGGGGAGGGGTTACTGTTGGCGGGATAAGGATGTGAGGAGGGGGACGGTTTGGGGGGAAGGATGTGGGAAGGGGGGAAGGGTTAGACTCACTACTTTCTTGTTTTGTTTTTGCTTAGAATGCCTGATGTAAAATGTGGAACAGTTGGATCTGTAGTTCATTTCACAAATGACATCAATCCAGAGTGATGAGAACAGAAGTCGGTTAAAGAATTGGGTGAAATAAACCCAATAGTACTTCACTGTTCCTCCTTCCCATTGTGTGCATTATGTGCTATAAAAGAGTTTATAGAAGCTGTAATGACAGCGAAAAACACAACCAAGCAATCTGAAATGCAAAGGGGTAAGCAGGAAACCATCTGTCTGGGACTGGTGGCCATATCCACAGGGCAATCATTAACAGCTGCATGGTTAGTTGATAAATACCCTGGATCAGTAACTGTTTGCTCTCAGTCCATGCTTTTGTCCAGTAACAAAAGTCTTCTTCCTGGAAGAGATTTAAAAAAATTATGGCAGGAACAATAATAGTTGCTTTTTTTTTTCCTCCTTTTTTTATTCCTACTTTTCGGTTAAATGCAATTTTCAAAACGGGCTCTCTGTTATGGCTAGAAACCTATGGAGCTATCGAGGGAAGACTAGTCTTGTTGCTGGGGACGTTGATGATGTAGTTGGTATAGTCTGCATGTAATTAAAACATTGATGTGTGCTATTGTATGTTATCTCAACTGCCAATTGTCCTCTGATACCTTATCCAAGTGTCCATTTTTTATGGGGCATCAGCTGCTCTGCTGCAGAAAATACTTAAGATGCAGATCAGCCATAATTTCATTGAATGGCAGAACAGGCTTGAGGGACTGAATGGCCTCCTTCTGTTCCTTATGGTCATTCTTCATATGTGAGTCCAGATAGTGAGCATTGATGGGTTACTAGGTGGACATTGCACTGAGCCTCTCCTCACCTCACCTCACCTCATGTGCACTGGTGGATTCTGTACTGAAGTAAGCCACAAGATGATTAGGAACGCAAAGGGGGCATTTTTCAATTATCCTTACCATTTCTGCGCTGCGTTCAGTTAACCGCACGGGCTTGGGGTTGAAACTGGGGATATAGAGGGGGTCATCTTGCAAATGACTCAAGGGACAGCTTCAGATTACTCTTTGATTTGTGTATAATGGCAGTGAGGTAGTATTTCATCTCCTCATCTCCATTGATATCTTTTGTACCAGCAGCTACCTTGATGGCTCAGTATCTAAATAGGCAGCATGTTGCAGCACCTCCATTGGGTGGGTATAATTAGCTTGCACAGCTATTGATAAGCACACACACGCAGTTAACTTTATCAACGTGGTCATAGGAATTCATAATGGAAAAAGTTGATGAAATGTATGACCTGTATATATTCGTATGGATATCCTAATATTATGGCTGGAAACACAAAATACATCCACACAGGATTGTAAACTCATTTCCCGGCGGAGCAGCAGGAGAAGGTAGCGACTCTTCGGTGGGTGAGTGAAGGCATCAGGAGCTGTGTTTTAAAAGTAAGTACTTACTGTTTTACTTACTGTTTTCCTTGTCTTTGAGTTTCTTTTGGCGCCGGAGGAACCGGAAGCTGGTCGGCAGCGAGGACTCCTGGGTAGGTATTTTCCTTAAAGGTGCGGAGCTCCGTGGACTCGGCCTCATTTCCCGGCGGAGCAGCAGGAGAAGGTAGCGACTCTTCGGTGGGTGAGTGAAGGCATCAGGAGCTGTGTTTTAAAAGTAAGTACTTACTGTTTTACTTACTGTTTTCCTTGTCTTTGAGTTTCTTTTGGCGCCGGAGGAACCGGAAGCTGGTCGGCAGCGAGGACTCCTGGGTAGGTATTTTCCTTAAAGGTGCGGAGCTGAGTAAACCCGAGCCACTACACATGTAGTGTCTCCCACCCATCCTCATCCTCTAACCTAATAATAAGACCCTTTTTACCCTCCTCCTCTAACCAAAAAGGACTGAGCAGGTAAGCTATTTACTGTTTTTGTTAATATCTATAGTTGTACTTAACTAAGGGGTAATTGAATAAAAGAAATGGCAGCCAGGGGAGTGCAGTGCTCCTCCTGCAGAATGTTCGAGGTGAGGGAAACCTCCGGTGACCCTGCCGACTTCACCTGCTGGAAGTGCATCCGTCTCCAGCTCCTATCAGACCGTGTTAGGGAATTGGAGCTGGAGCTGGATGAACTGAGGATCATTCGGGAAGCTGAGGGGTTGATAGATAGAAGCTACACGGAGGTCGTTACTCCACAAATCAAAGGCAGCTGGGTAACAGTTAGAGGTGGGAAGAGGTCAGTGCAGGGATCTCCTGTGGTCGTTCCCCTCAACAACAAGTATACAGTTTTAGATACTGTTGGGGGGGACGGCCTATCGGGAGCAGGCTGCAGTGACCGGGCCTCTGGCACGGGGTCCTGCACTGTGGCTCAGAAGGGAAGGAGGGAGAATGGGAGAGCACTAGTCATCGGGGACTCGATGGTGAGGAGTACGGACAGGCGGTTCTGTGGGCGCAGGCGAGACGCACGGATGGTTTGTTGCCTCCCTGGTGCCAGGGTCCGTGATGTTTGTGATCGCGTCTTCAGGATCCTTAAAGGGGAGGGGGAGCAGCCAGAGGTCGTGGTGCACATTGGCACCAACAACGTAGGAAGGAAGGGTGGCACAGATGTTAGAAGTGAGTTTAGGGAGTTAGGCTGGAAGCTGAAAGCTCGGACGGACAGAGTTGTTATCTCTGGTTTGTTGCCGGCGCCACGTGATAGTGAGGCTAGGAATAGGGAGAGAGCACAGCTGAACACGTGGCTGCAGGAATGGTGTAGGAGGGAGGGCTTCCAGTTCTTGGATAATTGGACTGCATTCTGGGGAAGATGGGACCTGTTCAAACAGGACGGGCTGCATCTGAACCAGAGGGGCACCAATATCCTGGGAGGGAGGTTTGCTAGTACTGTTCGGGAGGGTTTAAACTAGTTTGGGAGGGGGATGGGAACCGGACTTGTAATCCAGGGACCAGTGGGTCCACTCAGAAAGACAAAGAGTGTAGTGAGGTATTGGGGAAGGTAGCACTGTCACAGAGGACAGATGGGCACGGAGAAGGGTTAAAGTGCGTATACTTCAACGCAAGAAGCATCAGGAATAAGGTGAGTGAATTGAAGGCGTGGATGGGCACTTGGGACTACGATGTTGTGGCCATCACTGAAACGTGGATAGGTGAGGGGGAGGAATGGTTTTTGGAGGTACCTGGTTATAGATGTTTTCATAAGATTAGGAATGGTGGTAAAAGAGGTGGGGGGGTGGCATTGTTAGTTAGAAATAGTGTAACAACTGCTGAAAGAATTTTCGAGGAGGATCTGCCGACTGAGGCACTGTGGGTTGAGGTCAGGAACAGGAAAGGAGCAGTCACCTTGATGGGAGTTTTCTATAGGCCCCCCAATAGCAGCAGGGAGGTGGAAGAGCAGATTGGGAAACAGATTTTGGAAAGGAGCAGAAGTCACAGGGTAGTAATTATGGGGGATTTCAACTTCCCAAATATTGATTGGCAACTCTTTAGATCGAATAGTTTGGATGGGGTAGTGTTTGTGCAGTATGTCCAGGAAGCTTTTCTGACTCAGTATGTAGACTGCCCGACCAGAGGGGAGGCAATATTGGATTTGGTACTAGGTAATGAACCAGGGCAAGTGATAGAGCTGTTGGTGGGCGAGCACTTTGGAGATAGTGATCACAATTCTGTAGCATTCACTGTGGTAATGGAGAGGGATAGGTATGTGCAACAGGGCAAGGTTTACAATTGGGGGAAGGGTAGATATGATGCTGTCAGGCAGGAACTGAGGAGCATAAGTTGGGAGCATATGCTGGCAGGGAAGGGCACGGTCGAAATGTGGAACTTTTTCAAGGAGCAGATAGTAGGGGCCATTGATAAGCATGTCCCTGTCAGACAGGGAAGGGATGGGCATGTGAGGGAACCGTGGTTGACAAGAGAGGTTGAGAGTCTTGTTAGGAAGAAGAAGGATGCGTATATAAAGTTGAGGAAAAAGGGCACAGGCATAGCTCTGGAGGGATACAAGATGGCCAGGAAGGATCTGAAGAAAGGGATTAGGAGAGCTAAGAGAGGGCATGAAAAATGCTTGGCGGGTAGGATAAAAGAAAACCCCAAGGCCTTTTATGCGTATGTCAGAAATATGAGGATGACTAGGGGGACCATAGGTCCGGTCAAGGACAATAGCGGGAGACTGTGTGTTGAGCCGGAAGAGATAAGTGAGGTTTTGAATGAGTACTTCTCTTCGGTATTTACGAATGAGAAGGGGTGTATTACTGAAGAGGACGGTGTGAAACAGACTGGTAAGCTCGAGGAAGTGCTCGTTAGGAGGGAAGATGTGTTGGGGTTTTTGAATAACTTGAAGATAGACAAGTCTCCCGGGCCTGACGGGGTATATCCAAGGATGTTATGGGAAGCAAGGGATGAAATTGCAGAGCCGCTGGCAATGATCTTTTCATCTTCTCTGTTGACGGGGGTGGTACCAGGTGATTGGAGGGTGGCAAATGTTGTGCCCCTGTTCAAGAAAGGGAATAGGAACAACCCTGGGAATTACAGGCCAGTTAGTCTTACTTCGGTGGTAGGCAAGTTGATGGAAAAGGTGCTGAGGGATAGGATTTCTGAGCATCTGGAAAGACACTGCTTGATTCGGGACAGTCAGCACGGTTTTGTGAGGGGTAGGTCTTGCCTCACAAGCCTGATTGAATTCTTTGAGCAGGTGACCAAGCAAGTGGATGAGGGTAAACCAGTGGATGTGGTGTACATGGATTTTAGTAAGGCATTTGATAAGGTCCCCCATGGTAGACTTATGGAGAAAGTCAGGAGGCATGGGATAGTGGGGAATGTGGCCAGTTGGATTAAGAATTGGCTAACTGATAGAAGGCAGAGAGTGGTCTTAGATGGTAAATACTCAGCCTGGAGCCCAGTTACCAGTGGCGTGCCGCAGGGATCAGTTCTGGGTCCTCTCCTGTTTGTGATTTTTATTAACGACTTGGATGAGGAAGTCGAAGGGTGGGTCAGTAAATTTGCAGATGATACAAAGGTTGGTGGAGTTGTGGATACCGAGGAGGGCTATTGTCGTCTGCAAAGGGACTTGGATAGGTTGCAGTGCTGGGCTGAAAAGTGGCAGATGGAGTTTAACCCTGAAAAGTGTGAGGTCGTCCATTTTGGAAGGACAAACATGAATGCAAAATACTGGGTTAACGGTAGGGTTCTTGGGCATGTGGAGGAGCAGAGAGACCTTGGGGTCTATGTGCATAGATCATTGAAAGTTGCAACTCAAGTGGATAGGGCTGTGAAGAAGGCATATGGGGTGTTAGCGTTCATTAGCAGAGGGATTGAATTTAAGAGCCGTGAGGTGATGATGCAGCTGTACAGGACCTTGGTAAGGCCTCATTTGGAGTACTGTGTGCAGTTCTGGTCGCCTCATTTTAGGAAGGATGTGGAAGCCTTGGAGAGGGTGCAGAGGAGATTTACCAGGATGTTGCCTGGAATGGAGAATAAGTCTTACGAGGAAAGGCTGAACATTCTAGGCCTCTTCTCATTAGAAAGGAGAAGGATGAGGGGTGACATGATAGAGGTTTATAAGATGATCAGGGGAATAGATAGGGTAGACAGTCAGAAACTTTTTCCCCGGGTGGAGCAAAGCGTTACAAGGGGTCATAAATTTAAGGTGAAGGGTGGGAGATATAAGGGGGATGTCAGGGGAAGGTTCTTTACCCAGAGAGTGGTCGAGGCATGGAATGCCTTGCCCGGGGAAGTTGTTGAGTCAGAAACTTTAGGGACTTTCAAAAGGCTTTTGGATAGGTATATGGATAAAGGAGAATGATGGGGTATAGATTAAATTGTCCTTGACAGAGGACAAAGGATCGGCACAACATTGTGGGCCGAAGGGCCTGTTCTGTGCTGTATGTTCTATGTTCTATGTAAACTCTTAATAACAGACTCTAAAACATTTTGTCCATTTTGTTTGCTCGTTCAAGCCCACTCTTTAATTATCTTGTCAGCACACACTAGGAAGTTGAATCTAAGTCATAGGCACTTTCTCTGAATATTGGAGCCCTTTGTCATATAAGATTTGAAGTAATTTACTGAACAAATCCAAAAAGTAGCAGCATAGAAAAAGGCCCAAAAGCATGTTTGCTACAGACTGTCAGCTGGGAACTGGTGCATGTTAGAGAATATTCAACAGGGAGCAGGGGGAAAGGAATGTATTACATAATGCATATTTTTCCTAATAATTCAGTCTTTACACTTGATCTAAAAAAATGTTTTCAACCTTTCTTGGCATAAAATAATGGCCCCATTATTCCTGGTGCAAGTGCAGTGGAGCAGAATTCCTGCCCACCCGAGTCCTAAGCTAGAGACTCAGTCCTATATCTTTTATATGACCAGGCTGGGTACTTTAGGACACCTATTGGAATCTGTCTGCTGGAAGGCAGAACAGCCCAAAGTCCTCAAGGTACATCTAGGGTTGGCAACTTTGGTATTCCTGGAGGTTTGATCATGTGACATCTGCAAATTTTACTGTATTTACCATATAACAGTTGGGTCCCCTGTAGATGAGGATCTTTGCTTGTGGATTAGCACCAGCAGCTGTTGGGTGAAAAATTCCAAGAACAAGGAGGCCACCTGTTAGCAGGCAGGGAAAGGAAACCAAGGGTGGGAAAGAGGGGAATCGAAGGTTGGGAGTGATAAGCAGAGGGGAAACGTGAGATGAGCAAAGTGTAGATTTCACAAGTAACTACTGCAGTAACTCACTGAAATTGCACCAATAACTAACAATAATACTAGCAACATCAAATTCTGGAGGTCCCTTTCATTAGAAATCCTTCCTTTGACTGATGCGGCACGTCATCCCACCCTCCCTCTGTGATTGGTTGAGTAACTAGGAAATTGAATACTAATGCCGTGGCTGAGTTAAAGAGCCACAGCAAAGCCTGCTTCAATTACAAACAGGTTTATGTTCTACCACCAGCCACCCCCACCCCCAATGTATAGGGGGCTATTCTGTTAAGATTCTGCCCATATTATCTGTACCAATGGTGGTGCTCTCTCCAATAAACCTCATTCTCTCCTGTAACCCCATTCCGCCAGATCCTTTTATATTCTATTTCAAATATTCACCTGATTCCCTTGTGAACATCATCCCATGGTGATGCATTCCATGGTCTAATAGCCTTCAGTTCAAAAGCCTTCCTTCTCCTTTGTTTCTTTCAGTGGGAATGCTTGGTTGCCGTCCCCTTGCTCTACATTAACCAGAGGAAATAGTCTTTCGCTATTTGCCCAAAGTAAAGGCCTCAGGTTTCACTCACTGGTTACTCCTCTCTTGGCACCACTTCCACTCTCAATGCTTCTGCTGCTGCTGCTCTCAGCTTTGCAGAGAATGGTGGATGTCTCACCCATTCCCAACCCCATTCCTTCCTCTCCTCACCGCCCCCCCCACTCAAGCCCCAATCCCTCGATACTCAATCCCTCGTTTCCCTCTCTTCCCCTGAGCCCCCATCCCCCAGTCCCTTGTCTCCCTCTCCCCTGACCTCCAGTTCGCTGCTATTCTCTCCCCGTGCCCTGAACCGCTCCAGTCCTAGCAGCAGTGCTCTGGAGATTCATACCCCATTCTGGGAGACTCCCAGGTAACCCAGAAAGATTGGCTGCCCTAGACCCTTTCTAGGGCTGAAGTAAAGAAAGGTAAGAATGTTTGCAGCTCTGATGAGAGCCTTGCAACATTTGAAGAAAGGTAATCAATGCCCTCCAGGATCAACCATCTTTCTCGGCAAATTCTGGAGTCTTTACTAGAACCTCAGTAGTATTCACACAAACTGTCAGCTGGCATGAGTTCACTGAGGCTTAAAGGACATAATTTCCTGGAGAAACCTCCTGTGGATATGTTCTCCTTGCAGCAGAGAAGGTTAAGAGGACATTTTATAGAGACATTCAAAATCATAAAGGGTTTTGATAGAGTAAATAAGGAAAAACTGTTTACAGTGGCAGAAGGATCAGTATCTAAAGGACACAGATTTAAGATAATTGGCAAAAGAACCAGAGGTGACATGAGAAAAATTAAATCTATGCAGTGAGTTCTTGTGATCTGGAATGCACGGCCTGAAAGGGTGGTGGAAGCAGATTTGATCATAACTTTCAAAAGAAAAGTGAATAAATATTTTAAAAGCAAAGATTTGTAGGGCTATGGCGGAAGAGCAGGGGAGGAGATTAATTGAATATCTCTTTCAAAAAGCCAGCACAGGCACAATGAGCCAAATGGCCTTCTCCACTGTATCATTCTATGATTCGATGAAAGCCAGGAACTACCTCACACATGCACACCTTGATGTGGTGGGGGAGGGGAATTGGATAAATGCAAGTTTTACCCACTGGTTAGTCTAAACAGCATGGAACTCCAGCAAAACCATGTTCTGCTCCAAATTCCTGCCACGCTGGGTGTCAAATCAGCAGTTTGTCTGCCCAGACCCCAGAATTTCAGAGCCAATATCACAAAGATCTAAAGGCAGAGAAATGCATCAGGCTGAGTAGAGAAGCTGCTTTGGGTGCTTCCAGGCCCATTAATTGCAGGAAAAACAACACAAAACATTCAACCTTTTTTTTTATTTCCAAAATATACTTTATTCATAAAAATCTGTAAAAATTACATTGCCAAACAGTTTCAAAACAGCACCAAAAAATACAAACATTGCAAGGGAGATCAGTTTCCTTCAATACTATCATGAGTTTCTTCCCAACCCTTCCGTTTCGCAATTGTCATGTCAATTACAGTTTTACATTTACAGCAATTGAGAATATTAACGATACAGTTCGAGGGGTTTCCCATGGATCCAGCCCCTCAGTTCAGCTTGGTGGGGGGACCTTACACTGTGGTCTTTCCCCATTGAGCCTTTGCTGCGGCTGCCCCAAGCTTTAGTGCGTCCCTCAGCACGTAGTCCTGGACCTTGGAATGTGCCAGTCTGCAACATTCGGTGGTGGACAACTCTTTGCGCTGGAAGACCAGCAAGTTTCGGGCAAACCAAAGGGCGTCTTTCACCGAATTGATAGTCCTCCAGCAGCAGTTGATGTTTGTCTCGGCGTGCGTCCCTGAGAACAGCCCGTAGAGCACAGACTCCTGTGTTACAGAGCTGCTTGGGATGAACCTTGACAAAAACCACTGCATCTCTTTCCACACCTGCCTTGCAAAGGCACATTCCAGGAGGAGGTGCGCGACCGTCTCTTCCCCACCACAGCCAACGCGGGGGCACTGTGCGGAGGGGGCGAGACTTCGGGTGTGCATGAAGGATCTGACGGGGAGGGCCCTTCTCACCACCAGCCAAGCTACGTCTTGGTGCTTGTTTGAAAGTTCTGGTGATGAGGCATTCCGCCAAATGACTTTGACGGTCTGCTCGGGGAACCATCCGACAGGATCCACCGTCTCCTTTTCCCGTAGGGCCTTGAGGACATTCCGTGCAGACCACTGCCTGATGGACCGGTGGTCAAAGGTTCAACCTTGTCTCCATCTCTAGCCACTATCAAGAAGTGCACTGGAAGACTCTGCTCTAGCATGTTTACCCAGCCAGTAACAGATCCAGACACACTAGGGATGTCTCGGGTGCAATCCCTGTAAGGCACTGAGTTGGCTTAACTCAGGTGGCAATCAGACTTTTACCATTGGCCTCAGTATTGCTGAATGTTGAAAGGGTAAATAAAAAGAAAAATTTTAATGGATTTGATGGCAGATGAGGCACCCACTCAATGCAAATGAGAAGCTCATTGATAAATGCTAATTTGGGTTCTAGGATGTCAATAGGAACCTGATGGCATTTTGAGCACAGCCCAAGCAGTGAAGCTGTCACAACATTTTTGGTGGATGAAGAGGCCCTCCAAGGTAAGTGTGAAAAGTTCCCTTGTGGGGCCAGGAGGAGTAGGAATGCTCCCTTGGTCCTGGCCCTGGCACCCCACCCGCCCCCCTCCCAACAACTGCCCCCCCTCCCCCTTGTATTAGAACTGCACAGAAGGAAGGAAGCTACTCTCCCATCCCTATCTAAGGGAAGGGTGTTTATTTCTTTTGAGTGCCCTTCTGTGCAGATGAAGGCTGTCATCGGGAACATCAGGCCTGAGATTTGGGCTACAGGTAGCTCTGAAAGCTTCAGTGGTGACTCCTTTTTGTCGGTGGCATGGTCTGCGAGGACCTATGAATGAGTGGCTGCCTCTGCTGCACCTTCAGCCCTGTCACTACTTATTGCTAAAAAGTATGGGATGAAAAGCTATAATCACTCCAACATGACGATCAAGGCATGCATCAAAGCCATGGCCGGGGTTGAAAGAAATGTGTCCTGGTGCCTGCGAGTGATCCTGTGTGTGACTCTGTGACCATGCCCAAGGTCGAGATGGTGCCTGCTTTGGTGAAGCATTCACATCCCATGGCCAGGCTTGGGTGTGGGAGCATAAAGGAGAGGGAGGTTACGGAGCCAGAGGGCTTGACACATATGGAGGTCTCCTCCCTCCACATCTCTCCTGGTAAAGAAGGAGGTAGTGCCATTCATCGGAAGCAGGGAAGAGTCGACAGAGGGGAATTCCATCCATGGAAGAGGAGCCCTGCAGATTCTGCTGTTTGTATTATATATAAATGATTTGGAGGAAAATGTAGCTGGTCTGATTAGTAAGTTTGCGGACAACACAAAGGTTGGTGGAGTTGCGGATAGTGATGAGGATTGTCAGAGGATACAGCAGGATATAGATCGTTTGGAGACTTGGGCGGAGAAATGGCAGATGGAGTTTAATCCGGACAAATGTGAGGTAATGCATTTTGGAAGATCCAATACAGGTGGGAAGTATACAGTAAATGGCAGAACCCTTAGGAGTATTGACAGGCAGAGAGTTAGTTAGGCCACACTTAGAATATTGTGTGCAATTCTGGTCGCCACACTACCAGAAGGACGTGGAGGCTTTGGAGAGGGTACAGAAGAGGTTTACCAGGATGTTGCCTGGTCTGGAGGGCATTAGCTATGAGGAGAGGTTGGAAAAACTCGGATTGTTTTCACTGGAACGACGGAGGTGGAGGGACGACATGATAGAGGTTTACAAGGTTATGAGTGGCATGGACAGAGTGGATAGTCAGAAGCTTTTTCCCAGGGTGGAAGAGTCAGTAACTAGGGGACATAGGTTTAAGGTGCAAGGGGCAAAGTTTAGAGGGGATGTGCAAGGCAAGTTCTTTACACGGAGGGTGGTGAGTGCCTGGAACTTGCTGCCGCGGGAGGTGGTGGAAGCAGGTACGATAGCGACGTTTAAGAGGCATCTTGACAAATACATGAATAGGAAGGGAATAGAGGGATACGGTACCTGGAAGTGTAGAAGGTTTTAGTTTAGACAGGCATCAAGATCGGCGCAGGTTTGGAGGGCCGAATGGCCTGTTCCTGTGCTGTACTGTTCTTTGTTCTTTGTTTGTACACCGATGTGATCTCACCAATACCCAATACAACTGTAGCAAAACATCCCTACTTTTATATTCCATTCCCCTTGAAATAAATGGCAACATTCTATTTGCCTTTCTAATCAGTTACTGTACCTGCATATCAACCTTTTGTGATTCATGTACCAGGACACCCAGATCCCTCTGTACCTGAGAGTTCTGCAATCTCACCATTTAAATAATATGCTGCTTTACACATTTTCCCAAGTGTGGGAGTGAAACTCTACCCAAGCGAGGGGTGGAGGATCCATCTGATATAATCCAGTCACTCATCTTTGGTCAGGCATCCTGGAGGCTGATGTAGGTGAGGTCGATAAGGCTGAGCCCATCCGGCCACATGCTGACATTCCCCAGGACCTGCTCGACCTGTTCAAGGATTCGAATAAACAGGCCCCACACGCTGGGTCACTAGGCAGTGGCTCGAGAGGGGATGGCCCCCTTTCTCTTTCTTTGCCACCAGGGGTACTGGTGCTGGGGATGAAGCTTTTCCCTGTGTTGCTATCCAGACCTCCCAGAGGAGTCCTAGGCGGTCCCCCTCTGGCGTTGATCCTGGGGGTGGGATGATGACAGAGGTAGGGCCGGCTAGTGCGGTTGGGCCACCTCGGTCAGTGGCTAAATGGTGACAACCCAGAGAAGGATGGTGACTTGGTGGAGGATACTCTGGATGGGACGGTGAACGCCTTCGTGCCCCCAACCGAATCTCCCCTAATCCTCCTGGCGGAACTCTGAGAACTCCTGGCCAAAAGCTTGGGTTGCCTTGACAAGGTCCAGCTGGCTCTCATCCGATGTTAGGAGCTGGTGTTGCTTGTCAGCTGCTAGAAAGACCGCGAACATGAGAAAGGATGAGCCAACCCGAGCTGTGCCGGCTCAGGGTGTTCCTCACTGGGCTGCTGAAGGAGTGGAGGATCATGAGTGACTCCAATTCAGGCAGGGTGGTCATCTTGCTGGCCCCACATTTTCAGCCAGGATCTTGGGGGTCAAGGAGCCTGTGCCAGGCCGCTTGCTCCATCTCACTGTCTGACTGGGGGATGTGTCACTTCATTAGCGAACATGCACACTCCCCAGCCCGGCACGCAGCAAGTGTGCTTCTTTGAAGAAATGTCCACTCATCTCGGCTCCAATGACGCCGGTGAGTGCATTATCCTCGGGGGAATTTCAACTGTGCCCTCGAGATGATGATGGGGAAGTTAAGTCACTTGGTCGAGCCCTACGACTTGGTGGACTTTGGGCAAAATCACCATCCCGGCTCATTTTCATGAGGTCTGGAGGAGAGTCCAGAATCGACTGACTTTACATTTCTCAGGCCGGCACCTCCTGCATTCTGGCGGCTTCCATGCCACTGGTGCTGTACTCAAACCACCACCTGTTGTGGGCGGAGCTGGTTCCGTGATCCCGTGGTATCCGTATACTGGCATTTTAACAACCTGCTGCTGGGGGACGAGCGGTTTCAGGACTCATTCTGTCAATTCTGTGCCAACTGGAGAAGGAAGTGGGGGGGTTTCCCCTCCTTGAAGCTATGGTGTGATGTGAGCAAGGCTCACATCCGCATCTTCTGTCAGTAATACGCAAGGGGGTCGACCAGGGGCTAGGAAGGTCAAGTCAAGCAGTCAGAAAAGAAGGTGCTCAACCTGGAGTCCCAAGTCGGTCAGGCCGTCGAAGACACGGCCCTGCAGAAGATGTACAAAGAGAAGAAGGGTGCACTAAAGGACCTGCAGCTTATCAGGTCCCAAGGATTGTTTGTCAGGTTGTGAATGTTGTTCGTCCAGTACCTGGTCCATGACTCCCCCTTCTTTTACTCGCTGGGAAAAGCGCAGGGGGTCCATAAGCAGCAACTGGAGTTGCTGGCCAACAATTGATCCCTGGTTTTGGATCTGGAGGGCATCAGTGCCCAGGCCTTAGCATATAATGGTGCTCTGTTTCCTCCAGATTTGTCCAGTGAGGATGCTCGCAGAGTTTTTGTGGGAGGACCTGCAAAAGGGCCCAAAGGGCACTGAGTAGCTTGATGCTGCACTCAGCCTGGCGGAGCCAACTGGCTCTCGAGGGGCAAGTCCCTGGGTTTGGATGGGCTGACTGTGGAGCTTCACAGAGCATTTTGGGACGTCCTGGGTTGGGGGGTGGTTGGTGGGGGGGTGGTCGATGCACAGGTCCTGCGGGAGAATCTGGTGACTGTGGAGATGCCCCTCTCGCTGCAGGGCCATCATTGTCCTGCTGCCCAAGAGGAGTGATCTCCGTCTGCTTAAGAACTGGCGCCCCATCTCCCTCCTCAGCACATACTACAAGAAGTTTGCCAGGGCCATGGCTGCTCGTCTTGGCACCATGCTGGCCCAAATGATCTCCCCGAGCAGTCCTATACGGTCCCAGGCTGGACAATCCATGGCAACATCCAGTTGGTCCGAGACCTGGACCACCATTCCCAGAGGGCTGATCTATTCATCGCATTCCTTTCCCTGGATCAGGAGAAGTCGTTTGACAGGGTGGATCACAAATACTTATTCAGGACTCTGTAGGCTTTTCAGTTTGGGACCCATTTCACTGCCCGAATCCGACTTCTGTTTGCTGTGGTGGAGTGTCTGATTAAAGTTAATCAGTCAGTGACTGTACCCCTTCGCTATGGGAGAGGAGTGCATCAGGGGTGCCCCATGTCCGGCCATCTGCATGGAGCCTTTCTTGTGCCACTTGTGGAGGAGGTCGACGAGACTGACTCTGCATGGGCAGGGCATGGAGTTCATCCTTTCAGCTTACACTGATGACATGCTCCTCATGGTCACGGATCCTGTTGGCCTACAGAGGATGTACAAGTGTCAGCAAGTCTACTCTGTGATGTCCACTGCCAGGTTCAACTGGGAGAAATGTTCTGGACTCCTGGTCAGTCAGTGGAAGATGGACTCTCTGCTGAAGGAACTCAGGCCTTTTGGCTGGAGCACCAACCACCTCCTCGAACTGGGAGTCTATCTTAGCACTGCCACGGTGGCCTGGCCTGCAAACTGGCAAGAGCTAGGGCCAAGGTCACCACTCATCTAGGGCACGGGTAGGACTTTTCTGAGTGCTGTCCTACAGGGGTCGGGTGCTGGTCATAAAACAACTGGTGGCCGCTTTGCTGGAGTATCAGTTGGTCACTTTGATCCCTCCTCGTGAGTTTGTCACCAAGATGCAGAAGAAGCTGATCAACTTCTTTTGGGACAAAAGGGTGCACCGGGTCTCTGCTGCGGTGCTAAGTCTCCTGCTTAGGGAGGGCTGACAGGCGCTGGTATGTCTTCACATCCAGGTGGCAACTCCCGGCGCTGGTATGCCTTCACACCCAGGTGGCAACTCCAGGCGCTGGTATGCCTTCACACCCAGGTGGCAACTTTCCAAGTTCAGACCCTATAGAGATACCTGTACGTATGCCTCCTCCCAGATGGTGTGCGCTGGCGACGTCTTTCTTCCGCCAGTTACACGGCCTCAATTATGACATGCAGCTCTTGTTTACTGCCTGTCTTTTACTAGGAACTGATCTGGGTCTGGAACATGGTCACCTCCAGCTGGAGATCCCCCCTGTTAGGAGTGGTGGCTATCCTCTGGGAGCTGCTGTTCAGAAATCCGTACCTCCATCAATATGGGTTCATGTGATGGAGGAGGAGAGAGCTGTGGCTGCCAAGGTGACCAGATTCAGGGACGTACTGGATGGTGGAGGAGTGAGCTGGATGTCACCAGAGGAGCTAGCACAACACGCGCCCTTGGATAGCGTCCAACTCGTAGCCAAAGCTATCAAGAATCTTAAAAAGGTGGTGCCTTAGTATATTCGTGGTGTCGAGGTGGCTCAGGCTTGTGGAGCACTCCTGTCCGAGTTCATCCCCGTTCGGACAGAATTTCTCATCGGTGCCAGGCCCCGAAACCTCCTTCAGGACCCTTGGCCCCACAAGCTGAGCTGTCTCTTGGAAATACCCTCCGTGTCATTCCACTCTGCGCAGAGGGGTTTCCTGTACAGTCTGCTCTTGAACACCTTCCACTTCCTCGCCTCGTCGATCATCTGAACACGTCATAGTGCTCCATCTTACTGTCCGGAGAAGGCAGGTGTCCCCAGTGGGAAGCTATCGGCACAGGAATCCTCCCTTTGTCCATCGGGGATTTGGCGTGAAGGGTATTCCACACGGCAGTCCTATGTGATAGACAGTTAAGTTGATTCACGGACTCTGGGTGACCTGTAATTTCTGCTTCTCAATTTCTGACTACACTTCAGTCTCACACTCCTGACCTTTGGCTACCTGATGTGAAGGGGAGCAGGCAGATTGGAGGACCTCCTTGTGGGACTGCTCCTTGGCTGGACAAGGTGGCCATCAACAGGTCCAGGCAGCAGCTAGTGAAGGAGTCGTTCATTCCGATTGCCTGCCTCTCTTCCACGACTCTGTCTGCACCCAGGTGTCCCTGGGGATGGAGCACGCGGTATCCGCTAGTATGCTTGAGACCTTCCATGACCGGTGGGCACCGGGGGGAGTGGAGTGTACCATCACCCCCCTCCGCTGAAATGTCACCTTAATTTGATTAACTAAGTTTCCTTTTTAAAGTGTTTAATTTTTGTTACAGTGTATTGGTGGTTCCCCTATCAAAGGGGGCACTTAGTTCCACTTAACTGGCACCTTCTGATTGGCTCAAAAGAATTCTAAAAATAGACATAGACTAGAACTGTGGTTGTTGAGTTAGGAGGCATATGCGGTGTAATATGTAACTCTGTAAATAAATGCTTATAAAAATGTATAAAGATAGGCTCCAGTTTTATCCTTCACCTACTGGCTTATTCGACTAGAATAAAAATTAGCCCCCCTACTTTTACATTCTTTATCAAAATGTGTGATCTGAAAAATGAAATTCCAACTAGATATCCAAATCTATAGTTTAATCAGTGAGCACATTATTGGAGGAAAGACAAAGAAACCAGTGGACACTACACAGCTTGTCAAGTATGGTATTTTAAATCACTTTTTTCTTCTTTGGGATTGAGTTAAATTTAAATTGTGTCTTGTAAAACAAAGTAAATTTGCACAGGTTATTTTTCAAATAGTCACAGTTTGTATGTATTATAAGTGTATAGTAAAGTCAGGCAAACCAGGTAAAATATCACAGCTCACTTGCTGTTTCAAATAGAGACAATGGGTTGAATTTTAATTCTCAAAAATGGGTGGGTTGGGGTCATGTTAGAGATTACAATACAAAAAAATCTGTTTAACATGACTCTTCTGAAGTGCTATCTGCTCCATCCTATAAAATTCTTCTGATTTGGTGATCACTGCCCTTTTGTTGGCTGCCCTGTCTTCAGACACATATTACAAGCAGGTGGAAAGGTTGCACAAACATTGACCATCATGGGTTAAATTGTCATGGGACAATAGCAGTGTGAGAAATGGTCCATCTTCCTATCACTGATTATTCTACTGCCTCACCTCAACAACCACAATAACAATCTTCTCCTTGAGTTTCATGCTTTATTCGATGAATTCGCACTCCTGATACAGTGTCAATCCACAGAGGTCATCCATTAAGGTCCCTCTATCACCCTGTGACATGGTGTAGCTAGCTCTATTCTGTCAACAAAAGTAATTTGCATTGACATTGAATATTATTTTGCTTGCTAACTATCTAATAGAGGTTGTGCTGCTCTCCATTGATGTTTGTATGCTTAGCTACTTTATTTATAGGGAGAAATGTGTTTTAAATAGTCCTGTGTTTTGATGGCATTAGATTGACTATACACTTTATATACAGATTAATTGCCCCCATTTCCGTGGCTTTAAAGAGATGGAGATTCTGGCGCCGGAAACTTCACCTCCAGAACAACAGAGGATCAGGTGGTGGGGTGGGGCGCGAAAAGGCCGAGGCAGGGTACTCAGCATTTTTGGTCCACAGTTGGGAGCCTTGCCTCCTCCACAAAATCCAGCCCATTGCCTGTCAGACGCCCTGCCAAAGTAAACTGCCAACTTCACTCTCCCTGATACTCATGACTCTGCCTGGCCTACTGATCTCCAGGGTTTCTTGCTCTGGTTGGGTGAGGGCAATGCTGTTGGCGAGTTGGCATTATGCACAGTCTTATCCTACAGGAAGGAAAGGTGAGAGTAAAGGATTGACTACATGTTGAAAACATAAGTGGAGATGAGCGGGATTTGTGCATGTAATGCACGTGCCAAGAGCTGGGAAAATGCAAGATAGAATGAGAGGAAAGGGTAGGGAATTGTTGTGAATGATGGGGAGGGAGTGACAGGAATGTTGTCAGGTGTTAAGAGAGGTGGAGAGGTGAAGAACTGTATTTAATCTTGTTGCTCTTGAGTGGTCACTGAACCTGTTCTTACACTGGAGCCAGGTCCTGGGGTGACTGTGGAGGCACTGATCCTGTCAGGCATCTCTGTCCAAACCTGCTCGATAGTGACCCTGGGGATGCTCTTGTAGCTGTTGGGGAAGAATACCTTCCTCTAACTTTGTCATTTCAGTACCAAGATATTGTTCAATGATAAATCCAAGCAGCGGATGCAACCTATCTTTAAGACACAATTGTGCTAGATATTACAGGTGGGCAGGCTGCTCGATTCCTGAAATGATCAGGAAGACAGCCCATTTGTCAAATGGAAATGTGGCCAGAGAGTTAAAATTGCCTAGGCTTCACATTGATGTTGTCAAGGAAGGAATCTGCCTGCCCTATTTTCACCCCAAGTTAAAATCGGGGCCTAACTGTTTTGCTGAATGGTAGGATGGTGAGTCACAGGAGATGAACATTGAGCTCCTTTTACAGGTGTCAGAGCAGGTTATCTGTTCAGCTTCCATTGTATAGGAATAGGGTGGATTCCAGGAAGCCTGAACAACAGGAGGGGAAAAAATACAAAACCTGTTACCCAAAAATAAATGAAATGCAATTGCTGCTTATTTCAGTTTTTATTGAACTCTTCAGTTCTGATGAAATATGAGAATGCCTGCTCTTACCTTGGCTAAATAGAATAAATAAAAACAGCCAATGCTGTGCGCTACTGTCCAAAATGAATTTCACCCCCACTGAGTCTAACCGTAGTGTCCAAAAGCTGAGATTAGTTAATCGAACACAGATCAAGGACCAAACCTGAGCCCTTCTTGTTCTACTCAGCTATTGACATACCCCAGTGGTACCCTTGACCCATCTGTTAAAGGCGAAAGCTCTATCTTTCAGTAAACATCGGTGCAGAATTTTCTGTCAAAGTAACGGTGAGGCTAATGGCATTCACCATTACTTATATGTAAATGGCACAGCAGTTTCAGAGGAGGAGCCAATACAAGGTTGCACACGGATATCCAAACGTTCCTGTTCAAGTTGCGCCGTTCCACCATTAACTTTGTGAAATTGGCATCTCACCGCCTGCCTCACTAGTGAGAGGCATTGATTGGGGTGAAGTTGCTGTATTTGCATGGTGCATACCAACTAAACTTGCCACAGAAAGTTAAGTCTTGTCCACTTCAGTCTAAGTATTCTCTTATTGGCATTATAAGTGTTAATTACTGTCAAACAATCTCTCTGGCCCTGAAAATAAAGTGTAGAGTCTCAATCCTTCAGGTTTTTACTGTCGTTAGAAGTTTTAAAAGTGAAGATTTCAAAATGTATCATGTTTTTACTGTCTCTTTCTGTCTTTTTTCTCTCTCTCTTAATCTAATCTTTCTCTATTTCTCCTTCTGAATCTGTTTTGACTCAACTTCACCCATTCTAATTTATACTTTCTTCTCAGTGCTTGTGTTTTTCAGTTCACAATCCTTCAATCTGATTGGTTAAGGAGCTGCACAGTTTTTTGCCATGTTCACCCAGGTCCAAGATACCAAGCTTCCCTCGCTGCATTGTTATCAGCTCGCCCTTTTAGCAACTTATGACCTAATATATCATTGCGATTAAATGGGAAAGGACAAGTCTAACTAATGGCAGATGCCTTTCATTGCCCTACCAAAACAAGGTATGGCCCTTTATCAACCAGCCATTCAAACGTTCAATTGAATTTTTTTATTTTAAATACTGAATTTGTTCATGTAAAGGTATGGCCAAAATATTAAAAACATATTCATAAGCAACAACAATGGTAATAAACAGCAATCTGTTGATCATTCTGTTTGACATTTCCAGCACCCGAGAATGCCAAAGAAAATCACTAAACTATTCTCTTGTTCTTCAACAATGTAAAGATAGTCCCTCATTGTACTAACATTTTCTGAGAGATGTTCCACTCTACAACATGTACAATGTTGACTCTACAGTGGTGGAGCTAAATTGTAATATTGCTGGGATTGGAACCCCCTGGAGACATATCCTGGCTACGGAGGAGGAGATTTGCATTTAAACCCAATACAGTTATTATTTCATGGCTTGGTCAATAGTTCTGTTGGCATCACAACTAACAAGTCGATGTGAAGGAGTGGAATGTTTTTACTCTCATTTCTTTAGTGCTCCCAGCTCTATCTGGAGGCCACAAATTTAACAGGAACTTTTAAATAAAGGATAAAAGGCATTGAAGCAATGAAAAAAATAGCTTAAAAATGGGAAAAAAGCAACATATGTTTAAAATATCTTTCATGATGAAAAATTTATTTCTTGAATAATGTTCTGCTTTCTTTCCATATGTATTTCTGTGCTGGCATTCCTGCGTTCATAACACATGGGTCGAATATCTTCATTTAATTGTTTCCATGTTTCCATATCTATCCTGGTATGTTATTTATGTAAATATATAAGAAAATAAACAGTAAAACCAATAAAAAGGACAGAAATAATAATCATAGAGGGGAATAGATTGGTTTAGGTTGGTGGGATGCTTAAAATGTTAAGAATCTTAAACCCAATTCGAACCTGCTCACTTTTGCTTTCAACAGAGGTGGGACAGAGGGCAGGCATCCAATCCACTCCCTGGAAGGGGATTATTCATTTAAATATTATAATGAGGCTGTGTACCTCCAATTTAATCTCCATTTTAAATTTAATCCTTGCTGGTTGGATTTTTCAGACCTCGGAAAACCCAGTAACTAAAGGGAGGTGAGGACTGTTGCATTCAGCAGGTCTTTCCGCTTACCTGCTGGATCTAGTTTACCTGCTACCATGCCTCTGCAATCGGACACCCCCTTGAGCCACGATTTCCTGACCAAAACAGCACCCCCTCCCTGCCGCAGCTCCCTCCCCACCTCCGAGCTCATATCAGGGACCACTAAGTCTAATCATGACCTTGAATCATTGGTTCCTGGTAAAAAGTAGGCTGAGCTATCCACACCAGTATTGATTACTTGAAGTTTTAGTGTAAACTTTCATAGTGCAGGATTTTTAAAGAAAAAAAGAATTTGCATTTATATAACATCTTTCATAACCTCAGGACATCCCAAAACTCTTTACAGCCAATGAAGCACTTTAGAAATGCAGTCACTGTTGTGATTTAGGAAACGCGGCAGCCAATTCTACATACATCAAGGTCCCACAAACAGTAATATAACCAAATAATCAGTTTCAGTGCTAACTTTTATTTTAGCTTTATTTCATGCCTCCAATATTTTTCCCCTCTTCTGAAGGTGTCTCACTGTGGTGTAGTTCCATAGTAATCAGCAGTCCTCAGGTACTTTGTTCATGTGGCTCATGAATCTTGGAATTGAATTTGATCATGAAAGGCATCAAAGCCAAGACCACCAAGTGATCATCATCTGTTGTTCACGCACATGGCTTAGAAGTTCAATTGGCAAGATACGGGAGCTGAAAGGTCCAATATTGCACTTGCGTGCTCATTCTGTGCTTCACACCATATTGGTTAGGGTGCCCTATAGTCAGCAGCCCAATTTGTTTATGTAATTTCATCCCAGTTCCAAATTGTACAAGGCCGCAGCACAAAACTGATTCAGCGTCAGAGAGTAGAAATTCCTGTCTAGATGCAGTCAGCGCACTGAGTGCAATACAAGTGCTTTTCTCACACAACTGTTCCTGTCTAATATTCAGCATTATTCAAAATGAGCTGATGACAGCACAACAGGCAGCCAATGTCAAGCCATGTACAGCTGCCAGGAAAGTTTTGCATTTAAAGAGCTGCAGCACTGATTAAAGTGCTGCATTCTGGGCTGAACAAGGAGTTTAGCTGCATAAAGAGAAAACCTGAGGTAAAATGGGGCATTCTACCACACTCCCAGGTTTCCCGATGAATCTATATCAATAATTTGGATGTGGAGACCAAATGTAATATTTCCAAGTTTGCTGATGACACAAAACAAGGTGGGAATGTGAGTTGTGAGGAAGATGCAAAGAGGCTTCAAGGGGATTTAGACAGGTGAAGTGAGTGGGCAAGAACATGGCAGATGGAATATAATGTGGAAAAATGTAAAGTTATCACTTTGGTAGGTAAAACAAATGCAGAATATTTCTTAAATGGTGAGAGATTGGGAAGTGTTGATGTCCAAAGGTACCTGGGTGTCCGTGTTCATAAATCACTGAAAGTCAGCTTGAAGGTACAGCAAGCAATTAAGAAAGAAAATGGTATGTTGGCCTTTATATTTAAGTACAGGAGTAAAGAAGTCTTGCTGCAATTGCATAGAACCTTGGTGAGATTGCACCTGGGATATTGTATACAGTTTTAGTCTCCTTATCTGAGGAAGGATATACTTGTCATAGAGGAAGTGCAATGAAGGTTGACCAGACTGATCCCTGGGATGGCAGGATTGTCCTATGAGGGGAGGTTGAAGAGACTGGGCCTATATTCTCTAGAGTTTAGAAGAATGAGAGGTGATCTCATTGAAGCATGTAAAATTCTTACAGGGCTTGGCAGGGTACTTGCAGGAAGGATGTTCCTGGCTGGGGCGACCTAGAAGCATGGGACACAGCCTCAGAATAAGAAGTAGGCTATTTAGGACTGAGATGAGGAGGCATTTCTTCACTCAGAGGGTGGTGAATCTTCGAAGTTCTTTACCCCATAGAGCTGTGGAGGCTCAGTCATTGAGTATATTCAAGAAAGAAATTGATAGATTTCTAGATATTAAAGCTATCAAGGGCTATGGGGATAGTGCAGGAAAAGAATATTGAGGTAGAACATAAGAACTAGGAGCAGGAGTAGGCAATTTAGCCCCTCGAGCCTGCTCCACCATTCAATACGATCATGGCGGATCTCATCTCGGTCTCAACTCCACTTTCCTGCCCATTCTCCATAACCCTTCAACCCATTACTAATTAAAAATCTGTCTATCTCCTTAAATTTACTCAATGTCCCGGCATCCACCGTACTCTGGGGTAGTGAATTCCACAGATTCACGACCCTTTTAGAGAAGTAATTTCTCGTCATCTCTCTTTCAAATCTACTACCCCTTACCCTAAAACTATGACCTCTTGTTCTAGCTTGCCCCACCAGAGGAAACATCCTCTCTATGTCTACTTTGTCAATCCCCTTAATCATCTTATATACATCAATTAGATTTCCTCTCATTCTTCTAAACTCTAGAGAGTAAAGGCCTAAACTGCTCAATCTCTCTTCATAAGACAAACCCCTTATCTCTGGAATCAATCTAGTGAACCTTCTCTGAACTGCCTCCAATGCAACTACATCCCTCCTCAAGTAAGGGGACCAAAACTGTATGCAATACTCCAGATGTGGTCTCACTAATGTCTTGTACAGTTGCAGCAACACTTCCCTACTTTTATATTCTATTCCTTTAGCAATAAATGCCAAAATTGCATTTGCCTTCCTTATTACCTGCTGCACCTGCATATTAGTTTTCTGCGATTCATGCAGGAGGACACCCAGATCCCTCTGCACCGAAGCATTCTGAAGTTTCTCTCCATTTAGATAATAATTTGCCTTTCTATTCTTCCGACCAATATGGATAACCTCACACTTATTCATGTTAAACTCCATCTGCCAAATTATGGCTCATTCACCAAACCTATCCATATCCATTTGTAAATTTCTTATTTCTTTATTGCAACTTATTATCCACCTATTTTAGTGTCATCTGCAAATTTGGCTATAGTACCTTCTATCCCTGCATCCAAGTCATTAATATAGATTGTAAATAGTTGGGGCCCAAGGACCGAACCCTGTGGCACTCCACCAGTTACATCTTGCCAACCAGAAAAGGACCCATTTATCCCGACTGTCTGTTTTCTGTTGGTTAGCCAATCCTCTATCCAAGCTAATAAGTTGCTCCTAACCCCATGTGATCTTACCTTGTGTATTAACCTTTTGTGTGGCACCTTATCAAATGCCTTCTGGAAGTCCAGATATACTACATCTACAGGATCCCCATTATGTACTTTACTTGTTACATTTTCGAAGAACTCTAGCAAATTAGTCAAACACGATTTACCCTTCATAAAACCATGCTGGCTCTGATGGATTGCGTTTTGACTTTCTAAATGTCCTGTTATTACTTCCTTAATAATGAATTCTAACAATTTCCCAATGACAGATGTTAAACTAACTGGTCTATAGTTTCCTACTTTCTGCCTCCCTCCCTTTTTGAATAAGGGCATTATATTAGCATTTTTCTAATCCACTGGAACCTTTCCCACATCCAGGGAATTTTGGAAGATTATAACCAATGGATCCACTATCTCCGCTGCCACCTCCTTTAAGACCCTAGGATGTAGGCCATCAGGCCCTGGGGACATGTCTGCCTTCAATCCCAATAGTTTGCTCAGTACTTTTTCCCTAGTGATGATGATTGTTCTAAGTTCCTCCCATACTATAACCTCTGCATTTGCCATGATCTAGTAAAATGGCAGAGCAGGTTCAAGGGGCTTAATGACCTACTCCTGCTCCTATTTCCTATTTTCCTATATTCCTATGATCCATTAAATGAGGCAAAGGAAGATGATGACCTTCTTAAAATCAGTGAAATACACCTTAATTCTTTTATTCTGAATTGTTTGCTATTCTCTGCTTCCAAACATTATAATCAGTGTGTCTCTACTACCTTTAGTATTATTTAAATTTTAACATTTTGCTCAGATGATCTCATTCAAATGAAAATGAAAATGAAAAGTTCATGTATTCTTCCCCAAATAAATGCTCTTTATTTCAAGTTTCAGTATGTTTAAGTCCTCAGACAACAATATGAAATATTTTAACTGGTTATCTACAGATACCTTCTGCAGTTTAAAGATGTACAATTATAGAAATAAGCATTACAAAATGACCTTATCCCATGTAACAATTCCTTGGTTCCAGAATACACACAAATGAATGTAGCACCACAACAAGTAAAAAACCTCTTACGCTCACATCCCATTTCATTTTAATAAACCATAAGAAAGCCTTTAAATTTTATATTAACATAAAGTTAAGATTCTAACATAAGTAGAAAGCAGTTTGAAATTTGAATTAAAAATTTCCATGAGTAGAACAAAGCAATCTCCAGTCAACTTTGGGATTTTAAAATGCTAAATAAAGAACTTACCAAAAGTAAATTCTTCTCCCATGTCCTATGCTGCATGGAACTGTTGTTCAGTTTGTAATATTGTGCTATAGTTATGTACTGACTATATTGAACATAAGGGAATATTTCCCGTGTGTTTGTGCAAACAGGAACTTCAAACCTTGAATTCAGCAGTTCAAGGATGACCTATGACACCGATACTGTGGTCCCAATGTTAACTCTGGGCATGAGTACAGTGTGGGGTCTCGGCTACGTGATGCCCAGAGAGATTTTAACTCACAGGCTTTGCTTCCATGCCTGAGATCAGATTACCACACAAACACGGCGAGAATCACTAGCTGGCTGGTGGGCGGGAGGGGGATTTCGGGCAGCAGGAAGCCGCGACTGACAACGCAAGGGAGTGCTCCCAGGCACTTAGGTCAGTGGCTAACAGATAATCAGGAGGTGAATGGAGGGAGGGTGGGAGGGAAGGATAGAAGCCTAGATGAGGGATGTCCAAGATTTACTTGTGGATCTTGAAGGAGTAGCCCTGCTCCTCCTGGCCCACATAAAAAATATTCTTTTAAAACTTATCTTCCTGGATCTCTGCTGGTCCCGCTTGTCGCCTGGTTTCCCTGGCGATTCCCGCACTCAGCCTGCGACATGCAATGAGGATTAAAATCATCTCAGGGTCTTAATTGTGTCATAAGACATTTGCATATTTATAAGGTCCTTGCTGCCTGTGGTGAGCCCCTCTCAGGCCTCCTGAACCCTAGGAATTAAATGGTGTTGGCTGAGAGCATGGTGCGAACAGGGAGGTGAGTACTCTTCCCCTATTTGAATGAAACCACCCCCACCCTTCCACTCACCCAATTCTTGTCAGGCACATGGTTTAAAATCAGGGCTTGTGTTCCTCCTAGAACTTATTAAGACAACATAACCATGCCAATCAAGGCATACAGCAGCCAAATCAATAGTATGTAATTGGTCAAACACCAACAAAAGACTGTAAGTGTTGGAATAAGATTATTTCAGGTTGGTAATTAGGCTAATTATAACAATATTAGGCAGGAACTGAAGAATTTAGATTGGGGGCGGCTGTTTGAGGGTAAATCAACATCTGACATGTGGGAGTCTTTCAAACGTCAGCTGATTAGAATCCAGGACCAGCATGTTCCTGTGAGGAAGAAAGACAAGTTTGGCAAGTTTCGGGAAGCTTGGATAACACGGGATATTGTGAGCCTAGTTAAAAAGACAAAGGAAGCATTTGTAAGGGCTGGAAGGCTAGGAACAGATGAAGCACTTGAGGAATAGAAAGACAGTAGGAAGGAACTTAAGCAAGGAGTTAGGAGGGCTAAAAGGGGTCATGAAAAGTCATTGGCAAACAGGATTAAGGAAAATCCCAAGGCTTTTTATACATATATAAAGAGCAAGAGGGTAACCAGGGAAAGGGTTGGCCCACTCAAGGACAGAGATCGGAATCTATGCATGGAGCCAGAGGAAATGGGTGAGGTGCTAAATGAGTACTTTGCATCAGTATTCACCAAGGAGAAGGACTTGGTGGATGATGAGCCTAGGGAAGGGAGTGCAGATAGTCTCAGTCATCTCATTATCAAAAAGGAGGAGGTGTTGGGTGTCTTGCAAAGCATTAAGGTAGATAAGTCCCCAGGACCTGATGGGATCTACCCTAGAATACTGAGGGAGGCAAGGGAAGAAATTGCTGGGGCCTTGACAGAAATCTTTGCATCCTCATTGGCTACAGGTGAGGTCCCAGAGGACTGAAGAATAGCCAATGTTGTTCCTTTGTTTAAGAAGGGTGGTAAGGATAATCCAGGAAATTATAGGCTGGTGGGCCTTACGCCAGTGGTAGGGAAACTATGAGAGAGGATTCTTCGGGACAGGATTTACTCCCATTTGGAAACAAGCGAACTTATTAGCGAGAGACAGCATGGTTTTGTGAAGGGGAGGTCGTGTCTTACTAATTTGATTGAGTTTTTTGAGGAAGTGACGAAGATGATTGATGAGGGAAGGGCGGTGGATGTTGTCTATATGGACTTTAGTAAAGCATTTGACAAGGTCCCGCATGGCAGACTGGTGCTAAAGGTGAAGTCACACAGGATCAGAGGTGAGCTGGCAAGATGGATACAGAACTAGCTCAGTCACAGAAGACAGAGGGTAACAGTGGATGGGTGTTTTTCTGAATGGAGGGATGTGACTAGTGGTGTTCCGCAGGGATCAGTGCTGGGACCTTTGCTGTTTGTAGTATATATAAATGATTTGGAGGAAAATGTAGCTGGTCTGATTAGTAAGTTTGCGGATGAAACAAAGGTTGGTGGAGTTGCGGATAATGATGAGAATTGTCAGAGGATACAGCAGGATATAGATCGGTTGGAGACTTGGGCGGAGAAATGGCAGATGGTGTTTAATCCAGACAAATGTGCGGTAATGCATTTTGGAAGATCAAATACAGGTGGGAAGTATACAGTAAATGGCAGAACCCTTAGGAGTATTGACAGGCAGAGAGATCTGGGCATACAGGTCCACAGGTCACTGAAAGTGGCAACGCAGGTGGATAAGGTAGTCAAGAAGGCATACGGCATGCTTGCCTTCATCGGTCGGGGCATAGAGTATAAACTTGGCAAGTCATGTTGCAGCTGTACAGAACCTTAGTTAGGCCACACTTAGAATATTGCGTGCAATTCTGGTCGCCACACTACCAGAAGGATGTGGAGGCTTTGGAGAGGGTACAGAGGAGGTTGACCAGGATGTTGCCTGGTCTGGAGGGCATTAGCTATGAGGAGAGGTTGGAAAAACTCGGATTGTTTTCACTGGAACGACGGAGGTGGAGGGGCGACATGATAGGGGTTTACAAAGTTATGAGCGGCATGGACAGAGTGGATAGTCAGAAGCTTTTTCCCAGGGTGGAAGAGTCAGTAACTAGGGGACATAGGTTTAAGGTGCGAGGGGCAAAGTTTAGAGGGGATGTGCGAGACAAGTTTTTTACACAGAGGGTGGTGAGTGCCTGGAACTTGCTGCCAGGGGAGGTGGTGGAAGCAGATACGATAGCGATGTTTAAGAGATAGCTTGACAAATATATGAATAGGAAGGGAATAGAGGGATATGGGCCCCGGAAGTGCAGAAGGTGTTAGTTTCGGCAGGCATCAAGATCGGCGCAGGCTTGGAGTGCCGAATGGCCTGTTCCTGTGCTGTACTGTTCTTTGTTCTTTGTAATTATTTGAGATGTTAACAGCAGAAATAATTACCATAAAAGCTGCCGATTATTGTAAAATCCTAACTGATTCACTCATGCTCTTCAGGTGAAGGGAGCTTGCTTACAAGTGCCTCTCATTCACAATATGTGGCTGGCTCATTCCACTCCAAAGTGGCCCAGCAAAGCAGTCAGCTTTGAAGACAAATGCTAAGATAAAGGCCAATCCCCATCACCATCTCAGGGCAACTAGGGTGGGCAATTAATGTAGCCCTGTCAGTGTCATTGACATCTGCAGAAGAGATTTAAACAAAAACTTACTGGTTCCCTGTGACATTCTTACGTCTGTTATTTTAATGGAGGTATTATCATGTTAGGTTATTGCATTAATATCATTGATTTTAAATAACCTAGTCTGGATTTTACTAGGTGGTTGAAAAGGCTCTATTGCAGCATCTTTGAAATGTAAGTTTTAGAATCACAAGATACAAGACTTGGGCTTTCTAGAGAATTTCTTCTTCTTCAATTTCATTCAGATAGTCCTGATCAACGTAAATCATAAAGCCAGTGAATAAACTGTCTGCCCTGTGCGGATCATAAAACAGGCCATTCTGTTCAGAATAAAATATCTGAAGCCAAACTTCATCTTCACGTTTTAGGTACATAATAGTTGAACCAGAGGCTACATCATAGTTCCCAGTGTTAGCGTCAAAAGTCTTAATACGATATTGCCCATTGTGCACTAGCCCAATAGCAAGGTGCTTATTCGCCAGGGTAATATCATAGGAGAAGTAGTAAATGCCAGGTACACCACATATAAATTTGCCACTGGAAACATTATAGTGTCCTCCTTCATTTAAAAGGACTTTGTCAAATTTGATGGGCATACGTTCCTTTGGGTAGCTGTAGGTGATGGCTACAGAGAAGGCAGATCTTGCTGTATTGGTGCCACATTTGCAGACTCCAGGCGAACCAGGCTCGCCATTGGTTCCATTAGTGCCTTTCAGTCCATTAGTTCCTGAATTACCTCGATCCCCTCTAATACCCCTTGGTCCTCGGGGACCTGCTTTGCCAATAGCTCCCCGTATCCCCTTAACACCAGGTTTTCCGGTTATTCCTGGTTTTCCTCTGTCACCTGAAAAGAAAACATTGTTTTATTTTTCTGTACAATTTATAATCCTATAGTTACGATCATACAGGTTTCTGTGTTGAAACGGGTGAACAAGAGATTATGAAAACACTGTATAATAGTGACTTTTTTCAAAAAGAACTGCAGTGGCTATGAAGTAATTTGGGACAACCTGAAGTCATGAAAAGTGGTTTATGAATGCAAACTCTATTTTTACTGGGGAAAGGCATGACTGTTCCACCAGAGACCGCATTGAATGTCAAGGTTTTAGTGAATGATATCGGCGGGGAGTATATACCCATACCGTTATATTGGGTATGCCTGGAGTGTGACCTATTGTCTAGAATGGTAACCGTCGGAGTTGTCTATAGTTTGCCTGTAGATGGTGTTACGGCCAGGTAAAGAGGAGTCTCAGGCTCCCCTCTTGCTCTTCCTTTTATTTGACCACAATAGGGTTTATTCCTTTTAAACAGTGGTTGTGTTTACACCTCTGTGAGTGTCCTCAGTACCTTGCTCTATGGCAGCGAGGCCTGGACAACGTATGTCAGCCAAGAGCGACGTCTCAATTCATTCCATCTTCGCTGCCTCCGGAGAATACTTGGCATCAGGTGGCAGGACCGTATCTCCAACACAGAAGTCCTCGAGGCGGCCAACATCCCCAGCTTGTACACACTACTGAGTCAGCGGCGCTTGAGATGGCTTGGCTATGTGAGCCGCATGGAAGATGGCAGGATCCCCAAAGACACATTGTACAGCGAGCTCGCCACTGGTATCAGACCCACTGGCCGTCCATGTCTCCGCTTTAAAGACGTCTGCAAACGCGACATGAAATCCTGTGACATTGATCACAAGTCGTGGGAGTCAGTTGCCAGCGTTCGCCAGAGCTGGCGGGCAGCCATAAAGACGGGGCTAAAATATGGCGAGTCGAAGAGACTTAGTAGTTGGCAGGAAAAAAGACAGAGGCGCAAGGGGAGAGCCAACTGTGCAACAGCCCCGACAAACAAATTTCTCTGCAGCACCTGTGGAAGAGCCTGTCACTCTAGAATTGGCCTTTATAGCCACTCCAGGCACTGCTTCACAAACCACTGACCACCTCCAGGCGCGTATCCATTGTCACTCGAGATAAGGAGGCCAAAGAAGAAGAGTGTTTTACCTTCTTCCTTTACTGTGATCTTGAAAGAACCAATCGGACAGGTTTTGTTGAGTTTAAACAAGAATGAGGTAAGTTTATTATACTTAACAATCGAACCCCGATTTTAAAATAATAAGAAAATACGCTACACATTCACACACACATTCACATGAGAATCACACACATGCAAATAGATTACAAAGTGGAAAGTAGGCTTTTGGTTGGATTAAAGTCCAGAATAAATAAAAGTTAAATACACAGTTTGAGGTTAGATGACTCGGCGGTTGTCCGGCTGGAGTTGTACTCTTGAAGTCGTTGGTTGGTCTATGTGCACTTTGTGGCTGACCTGCTTTGCTCAGGGTTTTCTTGAAGACAGACTGGTCGGTGGTTCTCTTCCCCGGTTTCTAGCTGTAGCAGTCTGAAAGCTTGGAGGGTCCACAGTCGTAGACAGTTTTCAAACTTGATGTTTTCTGGAGCGAGAGAGAGAGAGAGAGAAAGGGAGGCACACAGCTTTCTCTGTTGCTGCACACTCAGTTACTGCTTGTCTCTGTCTGTGTAACAAAACTCCCAGTTTTCAGAATTGGCCAGACAGTCATGGTTCTCTCAATCCCCTTTGTTTTTAATGAGGTCCAAAGTCTAAAACCCAAAAATGTCTCTCAGGTGGTATTGTCAATGTTTACCCCTTGGAGAGACATCTCCACTTTTGAATGCCTTGAGATGATTTTGAATGTACCGCTAACGAGGATGATCTACTCAGCTAGACAAAGTATTGTTCTGGCTGGGCTTCTAGTTAGACTTCTGGCTCTGGTTGGGGCCTTGTAATGTGCAAAGGTGTTTCAGATGCAAATTGCAGTGGCCAACTTGGATGCCAGTTTTTAAAAAAGTTAACTGCATTAAAAGTCTAATGAAAGTTTCCAATCGATTAAATTAATATTTCTCTTTTGGCATATAGGGTTTTCTTGACAACTCCAGAATGAAATGTGATGATAGGAACATTTCATTAAAGGGGTGGAAAGGAAAAAGAAGAAAAAACACATTCATTCTCACTCACTCCTTAAATTCACTCATTAGTCTAAGAACTTCTGCAGCTGGCTTTATCTGCAACAGCTATGCTGATTTCATAATATTTAAGACTCTGTCTTGGAGAGTGATGTGTCGTCAAATGGGGTTAAAGTTTTTCTAGTATCAATTTGTAATACTCTGCAGATATGCATCTCAATAAATATGTGGTTGTTGGTGAAGCTTGGGGTCTGCAAATTTCCATTGTTGTTTAGGGCAAGTTTTCCTGTATGTACAATTTTTAACCCCTAGACTGTGGTTTCTGCAATACATAGCTTTAACCATTCAGGTTCTAGTACCTCGATAATTTTTTTCCCTAGAGTGGCAGTGGTTAATAAATTGGTTTTTAGCCCCTGCAAGGTGTCTGAGATTTTCTCTAGGCCCTTGTTCTTGCTCAATTCTGAATTGAAATTGCTGGGTTTGATTGGCTTTGGGTTTGGGACCTGATCATTGAGTTTTTCAGTGGGTAGATCCATACTGACCTCACGTTTAGTGCTGTTTACTTTAGGGCATTTTTCCTTCCCTTTTCCCTTTACTGGAGGGAGGGTCACTTTGCTAACCCACTCCATGTCCTCAGGGATATTCCTGCTCATAGGTGTCTGTCCAGCTTTCACTGCACTCCCCTGAAGCACTTCAACTAAGTGAGGCATCGCCCTCACCGTTGGTTTGCTTTTTTGGGAACTTTCCTTGTCCCTGCAGGTTTCTGCAAATGCTGTTAGCAGCCTTGGTGGGGTCTAATTTTTCCAACATTTCAGGGTCAGCTAACCAGAAAGTAGGGAATTCCAGTTGGAAAGCCTCCCGGCCCTCCTTTAACCTGTCCTCACCATCCTTTTCATCCCCTTCCTCCCTAACTGTCTGGCAGACCTGTGCTTGTCAGTCCCCTTTTGTTTTTGGCAGTGTCCCCACAAATCCACCAGCACTCTGCTGAGGGGTTCCCCAAAAACCAGTATGGGAATTAGGATTGCAGGTTTACTGGCTTCCCCACAACCTGGCACATGTAGAACACCACCACATCTTTGTGGAGTTTAGGTCAGTCAAAAGTCTGTCTTATGCGGGCTTGGGTTTCTCACACACTGACATGTTCAACCATTGGAAATTGGTGGGCCATTCTTAGTATTTCTTCACGGTACCTCGGTGGCACCACTATCTGGTGAACCACTGTCCATTCTTCATCCACAGGTCTGTGAGGAAGTCTCCACTTCCTCAGCAGCACCTAATTCTTTAAATAGTAGCCCTCAGGTACTCCTTCTGCATCAATTTCAGTTTGGGCAGTCTGTGCTAACTTCTTTAATACTGGGTCGGCTTGCTGAGCCTCAACTAGGGAAGATCTATCTAACCCATCCTTTGAGTCCTCTAACTTCCCAAAGAAGGTTTCAGATAACCAGACAGTAGGGTCACCTGTCTGCAGTGCCAGTTCAGCCTCCTCTGTTGGAGCTTGTTTGGCCATGGACCGAGTCATCACACCATCAGGGAAAATGCTGGGGACCTTCTCCTGCAACCGCTCGTCTCCTTGGCCTTTTTTGATCTCTCTAAAACCACGGTGGAGGCTACCACCCTTGCCCCCGCCAGATCATTACCCAGGAGCAAGACAACCCCATCCACCAGTAGACTTGGGACAATCCCCACAGTTACTGGTCCTGAAACTAGGTCAAGTGCACCTGATATAAAGGTATGGGCATATACCGCCCTCCAATACCATTCACTAACACTCTAGCATTCACTGCACTCTCTGGGGGAAAGGTCATGCCTTTTCCCAGCAGAAGGAATTTGGTGGCCCCTGTATCCCTAAGTATGACTATGGGCTTGCTTGCCCCACTTGAGGTGCATGGGGTCACATTTCCTTAGGATACAAAATCCTGATAACCTTCAGGGATTTTGTTAGATTTTCCCACAGTCTCAGTGATAGGTTTACTGTTGCAGTTAAAGCCACTGCCTGCTCTGCTGTGCTTTCCATCAGGGCCCTTTCTCCTGCACTGGACTGGTGTGCCCTGATTAATCTTACAGGTTTTCCCTGTAATTTCCAGCAGTTAGCTCGAAGCTGACCTGCCTTGTTGCAGTGGAAACACACAGGTCTTTGGGTCTCACTCCTGCTCTCAGTACCGTCTTTTTTGGCTTGAGGAGAGCCCCCTGTGTGCTCAGTTTTCCTTTTTTGCCCAGGGCTGTTCCGGCTCCTATCACCCTCCCACCATTTATCCTTTTTGGGGTTGTGGGGGTGACCAAGGAAAGGTTTCCCTTGGGGTAAGGACTTGTGTACAAGGGTAAATTCATCAGCCATAACTGCATCCTGCCTGGTTCTTTGAACCTTTTGTTCCTCAATAAGGGTTTTAACAGAAAGGGAAGCGAGTTTTTGAATTCCTGAAGAAGGATCACCGCTCTGAAGTTTTCATATGTCAGCTATACCTTACATGCCATTATCCACTGGTCAAAAATCAGCTGCTTAACCTTTCAAACTCAAGGTAAGGTTAATAAGGCTGCTTCTAGAGGGTTCAGAATTTCTGGCGGTATGAACATAGAACATAGAACAGTACAGCACAGTACAGGCCCTTCGGCCCACAATGTTGTGCCGACCCTTTAACCTACTCTAAGATCAAACTACCTACATACCCTTCATACTACTATCATCCATGTACCTATCCAAGAGTCGCTTAAATGTCCCTAATGTATCTGCTTCTACTACCACCGCTGGCAGTGCATTCCACGCACCCACCACTCCCTGTGTAAAGAACCTACCTCTGACATCTCCCCGAAACCTTCCTCCAATCACCTTAAAATTATGCCCCCTGGTGATAGCCCTTTCCGCCCTGGGAAAAAGTCTCTGGCTATCCACTCTATCTATGCCTCTCATCATCTTGTACACCTCTATCAAGTCACCTCTCATCCTTCTTCGCTCCAATGAGAAAAGCCCTAGCTACCTCAACCTTTCTTCGTAAGACATGCCCTCCAGTCCAGGCAGCATCCTGGTAAATCTCCTCTGCACCCTCTCTAAAGCTTCCACATCCTTCCTATAATGAGGCGACCAGAACTGAACACAATATTCCAAGTGTGGTCTAACCAGGGCTTTATAGAGCTGCAGCATAACCTCGCGGCTCTTAAACTCAATCCCCCTGTTAATGAAAGCCAACACACCATACGCTTTCTTAACAACCTTATCAACTTGGGTGGCAACTTTGAGCAATCTATGGACATGGACCCCAAGATCCCTCTGTTCCTCCACACTACCAAGAATCCTGTCTTTAAGCCTGTATTCTGCATTCAAATTCGACCTTCCATGCTTCTGGTACTAGCTCCTATGCCTCCAGGGTAGCATTTTTAGTCATCTCATAACCTGATGAACTTTCATCTGGCAACAATGAATAAACCTCATGGGCTTTTCCTGTTAGCTTGCTTTGTAACAACGGAGTCCAGCTCTCTGCCAGCCATTTTAGCTGTCTTGCAAGGTTTTCAAAAGTGATGGAAAATGCTTCCACGTCCCCCTCATTGAACTTTGAAATCAACTGGGAGAACTTTAAGAGCTCAGCACATGGCCCCGAGCTAAGGGTAGCTGCTTCGCGAGCTGTCCTTTCTCTGGGGGTATTGGTTCACCCGGTAGTGAGTTCTAGTTGCCTTAACTCCCTTTGGAAAGCTCTTTCTTTATCCCTTTCATCCATTTCTTTTTCCGTTTCTTGACACTTCCTCTGTTCCTTCTCTCTCTGGAATTCTAATTCGAGTCTCCTCTGTTCTAATTGTATTTTTGCAATCATTACCTTGTCTGTATCTGACTCTAACCCTGTTTCTGAATCTTCAGGTTCAAGTGAAACATGGTTGGCCACAAGTCTTAGGATTTCTGATTTTTGAGCTTTCGAACGGAGAGTAATCCCTAACTACCCAGCTACATTCCTCAACAATGCCGAGTGATGCCAAAAAATACCCCAGCAACTTTCCAGAGACTAATGAACCAAGTGATAGCCAACTGTGTAGTTTACCTTGATAATGTGCTGGAATACAGTGATACTTGGAAGGACCACCTGGAACAACTATAAGCTCTGTCTAGAAAATTACAGGCGGCTGATTTGGTGTTAAACCTTGCTAAAAGTGAATTTGCAAAGGTGTAGGTAACATACCTAGAGCATATAGTAGGGCAAGGGCAAGTGTTGCCAAGAACAGAAGAAGTACAAGCATTGGTGGAGTTCCCTGACCCTAAGACTAAATGAGAAATCATGAGGTTTTTCGGGATGTGTAGTTTATACCGCAAGTTTGTACCAAATTCAGCACCATAGCTGCTCCACTGATGGACTTGTTACAAAAGAATGCCAAGGTAGTGTTGTCAGGGGAGCGTCAAGCATCTTTTGAGAGGCTGAAAGCCATTTTGATTGATGAACCACTGTTGGCTGCCCCAAATTTCACTTAGCCCTTCAAAGTAGCAATTGATGCTATTGACCTGGGGGTAGGTGTAGTCATCTTACAGGAAGATGAATCGGGCATAGAAAGGGCAGTGGGATACTTTTCCAAAAAGCTAAATCGACACCAAAAGAGATACTCAACAGTGGAAAAAGAAATCCTGGGCTTACTACTAGCTCTTAAACATTTTGAAGTATATGTCCGCCAGGGCTACAGGGAGACACTGGTGTATACTAATAATAAATCCTCAGCCTCTGTGGAAAAATTCAAAAACCAGAATGCCAGACTATTCCAATGGAGTTTACTATTTCAGCCCTATCACTTAAAGATTTTCCACACTGGAGGGGTTTGGGTGGGGGGGAGGGGGGAGGGAAACCAATGTAATTGCTGATGCTTTGTCTAGAATGTAAATTTGCTTTGAGTTATCTGAGTACAAAGATTGTATGGAGCATAAATGAATTAGTTACAGGTAAACAGTGAATGAGAATGAGTGTGTAAATGCGTTTTAATTTTTTTTCATATTCTGTTTTAAGTCCACACTTTGTAATGAAATGCATTAAAAATGGCATTTCATTCCTCCAAGGGTGCAGGTGTCATGACGGTGCTTCCATTATTAATATTTTGTGAGGACTTGTGTTTAAAAGACTGTGGAAAATACCTGAGGAAATACCTGGACTTGCTTTTTTAAAGGGTCACTGGAAGGACACTTGGGTTTTTGTTTAAAAACAAACACTTACTGGAAGTCACATGTCTTAAGCTAAGTAAACAGCTGGAGCCTTATGGACTATAGAACTGTTTGGACTTAGAGAAGTCACGTGTCTGGATTTATGGCTGTCAGGAGTTTTGGTTTTATTTATGGATATTGTTTGGAGTTCAGTTGGGGTTCTAGCCTGCAGAGAGGGAGAAGCATCCAACCCATCTTGTTCCACCTCTTTGAGAAACCCTGAGAATCCAGTGTGAGAACTGGAGAAACTGATGCAGCATTTCTCCGGAGAAGCTTCTGGAAAACTTCCTCTCGAATTCTCCTGAACAAACTGCTTCTGAAAAGATCCCAGTGACAACCACATCTGTCTAGTGACACCCGTCTAAATGTACCAGGATGCCAGACCGAAAGTCATCTGGAACATTCCATATATTATCCTTTTTCTTCAAGAATTGACAGTAACTTGGCCAAAGTTGTTTTTTTTTTAACGTTGATCTCTGCAGAGCCAGTTTTTTCATTTTTCTTTATTTTTTTTCTTTAACCGGTGTGTGTGTGTGTATTAAGATATTTTAGAAGGGTAGATATTTATATTTTCATATTTCAAACTGTGTGTTAATAAGCTTTGCATTTTTATAGAATAAGTCTTGTTTTATAATAAATCAACAATTTTGTTGTTTATTAAAGAAACCTGGTTGGCAGATTTGTATTCTGAAACTAATATAAAGTATATAATTGGCCATACGGTAACTGGGTAAAATATTTAAATAAATGTTGTGACCAGTGTAGTAGTGGAACTAGAGAAAGACAGTACATTCCTCCAACCTCGGTCTTAACACTCTTCTTTTACAATTGTTTAAGAATTTAGAATTTTTTTCAGAAATTCAGAACTACAATGAGTAGAAGTCATGCGTTGTGCTTGAATGGTACAAACATTGGAACTAATGGGTATGGTTCCTTGATAGAAAGACCAAGAACAATCAATCCTTCTGCTCTAGAGTTTGCTTTCAAGGCAGTCTAACAAAATTATGAAATTCTAAAGTGCAGAGGCTCTGATATGTTCTAGTGAAGGGCTGAGATTGACAGGAGGTAGGGGCAGGCAGCATCTGTGGAACAAAGTGGCAGTGACAGAAAATGCTGAAAATACTCAGCAGGTCAGGCAGCATCTGTGGAAAGAGAAACGTTAACGTTTCAGGTCAATGACCTTTCATCAGAACTGATCATCAGTTTTCACAGTCATTTCTCTTCCTATCTTGAAGGTTCTTGATCCTTGTTGGTACAGTGTCATGGTATCAGAATTGGTTACCCAGGGCCCCATTTGGCTATTTCTCATGTAGTGGGGACAGTAGCATAGTGGTAATGTGTTACGACCAGGTGAGAAAGAGGTAAAGGGGTCCCTTTCAGCCTTCATCTGGTCTTACCGTAACAGGGTTTTATTTTTAAACACACTGTGTTTTTAGCTCCCCCTTGGTGAATCCTTTTTCACCGCTTTCCAATTATAAGGCAAAGAAACCAGCACAACAGGTTTTCTCAGGTTTAAAGAAGAAAAGTGAAATTTAATAAACTTAAACTCTAATTTGGTTAACGTCTACGGATACATGCTAGCATGCACACGTGATACACACATGCAGATAGAGACAGAAACAAAACAAAAGAAATAAAGTGGAAAAGTTTGAAGCAATATCTGAGGAGGTTTTTTGTGTTACGGTTCTTCGAGCTCACTGTAGTGTCCTTGATTGTAGGTAGATCTTACTTTTTGTTGGGGCCCAGTATTCTTCTTAAACTTTGTTTGCTGTAGGAGGCTTTTCTCTCTTGGGTTCATATGCCTTCAGTGGATTTAGAGGCTTGTGAGAAAAAGATGAAAGCAGGCAGACAGGAGAGATCTAATGAAAGGTCACTGACCTGAAACGTTAACTCTACTTCTCTCTCCACAGATGCTGCCAAACCTGCTGAGTATTTCCAGCATTTCATGTTTTTATTTCAGGTGAGATCTTCAGTCCAAGAGCATTCTGCTTTCTGCCCAAACTGTTTGTACAAATTCAAAAAACTCAGGTTGCCCAGTAGGTTAGTCATGTGACTAGCTGGTTTGACCATGTCCGTTTGTGTATTTGGCCATCTTAGCAGTCAACCCGGAATGCAAACTCCCCCACCTTCAACGTTTGGTGATCAAAAGTCCATTGTGGGTTGAATGTGTCAGGGAATGGCTGCTTTGTCCTTCCAAACACAGTCTGTTAATATGCAAATATTTTTCCAGCCATGGCTGATCTGTTTAACAAGTCCTTTCTTCACTCCAGCAACAGTTTAAAATCAATGTTCATGACAAAATTCATGTGCCTCATTCTTAGCAGGTGGGGGTCTAGCATGACATAATGTTACTGGGCTAGTAATCCAGAGGCCTGAACTAATGCTCTGGTAATATGAGTTCAAATCCTACCAGAGCAGGTGGGGGAAATTTAAATTCAATTAATTAATACATTTGGAATAAAATGCTATCTCAATAAGAATGATTATGAAACTACCAAATTGTCATTAAAACCCATTTAGTTCACCAATGCCCTTCAGGGGAGGAAATCTGCTGTCCTTACCTGATCTGGCTTACTTGTGACTCCAGATCCGCAGCAATGTGGTTAACTCATAACTGCCCTCTGAAATGGCCTAGCAAGCCACTCAGTTGTATCAAACCACTACAGAAAAAAGCACGGTGGGTGTACCTATATTACATGGACTGCAGCGGTTCAAGAAGGCTCACCACCATCTTCAAGGGCAATTACAGATGGGCAACAAATGCTGGCCTTACCTGTGACACTGACATCCAAAGAATTAATTTAAAAAATGAGTGTCAACAGTGAATGTTGGCAAGCTGTAGAGGGCAGTTCAGGTAAGCTTAATCCTGTCCACACATGTGCATTTTCTGGTAGGAATCATCAGATAACTAATTAGGAGCATGACCCCTCACCTTATATTTCTTCTTGTGAGGCTGGGCCTCTAAGGCCCACTGTAACACTCTGATTCTCACCCCAACATCTCAGATCAGTATTTACCATGGATTGAATGAGACCTTCCTCATCTATTTCTCACTAAGACATTGAGTGAAACATTTACCAACTAGGCCATTGGGAAAGGTTTTTAAAAAAAATCTTTCTAATTAATGATCGGTTGACAGGATTTGTAAACTGCATTTGCTTCTAAACAATCAATACTCTGAGAAACTCTCTTTATCTGGTAAAAGTCACTAATTATGCCTGTGGCATGGTGCTGCATGGATTTAATTTGCTTAACCTATAGTTCTACTATAGTCCCTGTAAAATATATTGCACATATTTCACAGATGAAGATAGCATCAGTTAAAGTTCCTTATGGAATACTGATAATGAGTTTAACCCATGCAGAAAATTACGAAATAAAAACAAGAAATGCTGGAACCACTCAGCAGGTCTGGCAGCATCTGTGGAAAGAGAAGCAGAGTTAACGTTTCGGGTCAGTGACCCTTCTTCATAAAATTACGAATGTGACTTATGAAGTCTATGACATTAACTTCAGATTTAATTTCCTTGATTTTTGATTTAATTACTTGGAATGAAAATAATAACACATTTCATGAAAGGAAATCCTGATTGGTTGATATTTCAAAGGAATATATGCAATAAAATCAGCTCATGCTTCACAATTCAAAATTACATATATTTATTTTGTAATTTTCATCTCTCTAGCTACAGCACAGTAAGGTGTTAACATTTACATATGGATGAAGTAACCTTATTTCCAATTTTCTGTATTCTTTTCTTTTTTCTTTTGGGCCTCCTTATCTCGAGAGACAATGGATATGCGCCTCCCTCTCGGCCTTTCTGGTGGGGTCCAAAGGAGTGCAGGACACGACGTTTGGCACCAGTATGGCTGCAGGAACTGCCGGAAACATGCCAAAGGTGACACATGACCGCCTACGGGGTTCCGTTCCGGATTTTCTGTTAGGGTTTACTCCCTTAGCCTTGGTCTCTCCTGAGACGCCCACAAGGCAGTGGGGTTATTGGGGCCCCTACACAGGTGTAGGATGGTGCCGGTGGGAGGAGGGGATGCAAGGGGGAGGGGTAGAAGGAGGGGGTTAAGGTCTGTGAAAAATTGCCCATGGAAGAAAAACATATAAACTAATGTTCACAATCTAGTAACTGTATCTTAAACAAGAATAAAACAAGAAAATTTAAGGGCAAGTTTAAGGATGTTAAACATCTTTACAAGGCTAATTTTATCATTGCAACATTCCAAGAAATTTTCTCATCTTGCTTTAAATCAAAGTTTGCTTTTTTAAAAGAGCAGAGAATCTATGGACCCATGAGGTCAACCAAATGTCAACAGTCATTTTAGAAAATAATGTTTATTAATGCACTAAACTTGAAGTTTAATATCAATTTGACTTTAATTACCTTAAAATTTAAATTTCTTTAGATGAAGAATTTTGAAAACCTTTTTATTCCAAATATGTACTGACCCTTCATAAGTATTTTATACAAAAAATTCACATACAGTGGACATATTTCACAAAACTTGCAAGTAAATATAGCAAGGGTCATGTATACTTGTGCAGGCGCTAGGCTATTTAGATTGCTCCCTACCAAACTTTCCATGGATAAACACATGGATAATAAACATCACATGGAGGGTAATCTACTCTTTGACTTAATCAGCAGTTGGCTATTTAAATTTTTTTTACAATCTAATTGTGTTGTGGATGTCTTAACCTGACATCCTTGCACCCATCCAAGTATTTTTATTAACAGATAACCTGAGACATCACATCTAGGGCCCTATCATAACCATGAAAATAGAAAAGTTTATAAAACTGCATGTAACCAATATAAAAAAAAATCCATTATAAATGTCATTTACAATGCTCTTTCTAATTCAAGGTTGTTATTTTAAAGGAACTATAAACCTTGCATGATGCTCTTTCTTAGGGGTAGATCTTGACTCTGTGTGATAAAAATGGGTGCTAGTGAATCAGCAGCCAATGGGAAGAGATGTAAAATGGACATCTGACTCTTGTTTTACACTGTCACACAAACTCAGGATTTACGCTTTGTGTTTAATGTGGAGTGTTCAACAGGACCTATATAATCACATGTGTGAGGTAACACTGCTATTGACAACCATTATTGTCAGACACTAGAAAAAGTAATGCAATTATTTTACCTTCTTCTCCTTTTTGTCCTTTTTGACTGTCTTTCCCATCTGCTCCATCTTTTCCAGGAAATCCCATTCTTCCAACAGTCCCCGGTGGCCCTGGATAACCTGGAGGTCCAGGAGCCCCTGGAGGACCAGGGGCGCTACAGATAAGCTGGGAAGGATCGATTGTAATGGATGACTTTCGACTTTTTGGACGTTGATGGGCAGCATGGGATGTAAAGCAGACAATGAGAACCAGCCACAGCATCATCAAATCTAGGAAAGAAAGTTAATATGTGTTATCGTTTAATGGCTTTGGGCAGCTTTTCATTGAACTCTGTGTCTGAAACCATTTACCCTCCCTCTGACAATCTCTTAGTTCAAAATTATGCTGCGGATGAATCTGTAGTGGGTAGTTTGTGAAACCTACAAAAGCCCATAAAATTCTCCTTTTCTTTCTTCCTTCCTAAGCTTGCCACTCATGCTGGGGTACAGTCCCACAGACACACATTGAGCTGGATTTTGTGCTGGAAGCAGGGTTCCCAGCACCGGGCCAAAAAGGCGGGAGAAACCCTGCCTCTGCCTTTTCATGACCCCCTGAAGACTTTAAAGGGACAGGGATCCTGCCTCCAGGAGCTGCCAGCCAATCAGAGGGTTGACAGCTTAGCAGTATCGGTAGTGCCATCAGGAGCGCTGACCACTGCCGGTACTGCAGAGGCCTCAGACTCAGAGGTGGAACACTGGAACAGAGGTAGGTGAGGCGGGGTCGCCGGGACCAGTCCGGAAGGTCCTGGCGAGCAGGGTGGGAGGGTGGTCGTTCAGTCCGGAGAAGGGGGGGTCCCGAGGGGTAAAGTGGTTCCCGGCAGGGGTCCCCTGTAGGCCACAAATTGCGTCCCCCCAAGACCACAAGGAGGGCGCCTCATCTTACAAGGTGTCCTCCCCGTGCGGCGGAGGCCCCCCTGCCCCACCACCGCTGGTAAAATCCCAGCAACGGCAGGAAGAGGCCCTTAATTGGCCATTAATAGGCCACTTAAGGGCCTCAATTGGCCTCTGGGCGGGAAGGCCATCGTCAGCCTATCCCATCCCTGACTCATGATAAGCATCTCCCTTCTCTCTGTGGCCTCCTTGTCTTGAGAGACAATGGGTAAGCGCCTAGAGGTGGTCAGTGGTTTGTGGAGCAGCGCCTGGAGTGGCTATAAAGGCCAATTCTAGAGTGACAGACTCTTCCACAGGTGCTGAAGATAAAATTGGTTGTTGGGGCTGTTAGACAGTTGGCTCCCTCCTTGAGCTTCTGTCATTTTTCCTGCCAACTGCTAAGCCTCTTCAACTTGCCACTCTTTAGCCCCACCTTTATGGCTGTCCGCCAGCTCTGGCGATCACTGGCAACTAACTCCCACGACTTGTGATCAATGTCACAGGACTTCATGTCGCCTTTGCAGACGTTTTTAAAGTGGAGACATGGATGGCCGGTGGGTCTGATACCAGTGACGAGCTCGCTGTACGATGCATCCTTGGGGATACTGCCAACTTCCATGTGGCTCACATGGCCAAGCCATCTCAAGCACCACTGGCTCAGTAGGGTGTATATGCTGGGGATGTTGGCTGCCTCGCGGACTTCTGCATTGGAGATATGGCCCTGCCACCTGATGCCAAGGATTCTCCGGACGCAGTGAAGATGGAATGAGTAGAAACGTCGCTCTTGGTTGACATACGTTGTCCAGGCCTCGCTGCTGTAGAGCAAGGTACTGAGGACACAGGCTTGATACACTCGGACTTTTGTGTTCCTTGTCAGTGCGCCATTTTCCCACACTCTCTTGGCCAGTCTGGACATAGCAGTGGAAGCCTTTCCCATGCGCTTGTTGATTTCTGCATCGAGAGACAGGTTACTGGTGATAGTTAAGCCTAGGTAGGTGAACTCTTGAACCACTTCCAGAGCGTGGTCACTGATATTGATGGATGGAGCATTTCTGACGTCCTGTCCCATGATGTTTGTTTTCTTGAGGCTGATGGTTAGGCCAAATTCGTTGCAGGCAGCCGCAATCCTGTTGATGAGTCTCTGCAGACACTCTTCTGTGTGAGATGTTAATACAGCATCGTCAGCAAAGAGGAGTTCCCTGATGAGGACCTTCCATACTTTGGTCTTCGCTCGAAGACGGGAAAGGTTGAACAACCTGCCATCTGATCTTGTGTGGAGGAAAATTCCTTCTTCTGAAGACTTGAACGCATGTGAGAGCAGCAGGGAGAAGAAGATCCCAAACAGTGTAGGTGCGAGAACTCAGCCCTGTTTCACACCACTCAGGATAGGAAAGGGGTCTGATGAGGCGCCGCTATGCTGAATTGTGCCTTTCATATTGTCATGGAATGAGATGATGATACTTAGTAGCTTTGGTGGACATCCGATCTTTGCTAGTAGTCTGAAGAGACCATGTCTGCTGACGAGGTCAAAAGCTTTGGTGAGATCTATGAAAGCAACGTAGAGGGGCATCTGTTGTTCACGGCATTTCTCCTGTAGCTGGCGAAGGGAGAACAGCATGTCAATGGTGGATCTCTCTGCTCGAAAGCCGCACTCTGCCTCAGGGTAGACACGCTCGGCCAGCTTCTGGACTCTGTTTAAAACGACTCGAGCGAAGACTTTCCCCACTGTGCTAAGCAGGGAGATTCCACAGTAGTTGTTGCAGTCACCGCGGACACCCTTGTTCTTATAGAGGGTGATGATATTGGCATCGTGCATGTCCTCTGGTACTGTTCCCTCATCCCAGCACAGACAAAGCAGTTCATGGAGTGCTGAGAGTATAGCAGTCTTGGCACTCTTGATTATTTCAGGGGTAATGCCGTCCTTTCCAGGGGCTTTTCCACTGGCTAGAGAATCAATGGCATCACTGAGTTCCAATATTGTTGGCTGTTCGTCCAGCTTATCCATGACTGGCAGAGACTGGGCTGCATTGAGGGCGGTATCAGTGACAACATTTTCCCTGGAGTACAGTTCTAGGTAGTGCTCCACCCAGCAGTCCATTTGTTTGCGTTGGTCAGTGATCGTGTCCCATAGATCGTGTTCATAGATCTCACCAAAGATTTAGACTTGAGGGGGGCGATCTTCTTGATGGTTGGCCCAAAAGCTCTCTTAACACCATCATACATTCTTCTGATGTTTCCGGTGTCGGAGGCCAACTGAATACGACTGCATGGGTGTTGCCAGTAGGCACTTGCACAGTGCCTGGCTGTGGGAGTGGGAAATGTGGGCAAATTTCGCTCTCTACTTCAGGATTAGAAACAGCATTTATTACGTTCCTTACTCCACAGCAATGTTCCCTCTAATTCTTCTTTGTTATGCAAGGTCTGTTTAATGCACTGCACAGTTCATTCAAGATTGCTGCATGGCCAAGCATACAGAATCACAGAAATAAAAGCAAAATACTGCGGATGCTGGAAATCTGAAACAAAAACAAGAAATGCTGGAATCACTCAGCAGGTCTGGCAGCATCTGTGGAAAGAGAAGCAGAGTTAACGTTTCGGGTTAGTGACCCTTCTTCGGAATTGTGCCTTCCGAAGAAGGGTCACTAACCCGAAACGTTAACTCTGCTTCTCTTTCCACAGATGCTGCCAGACCTGCTGAGTGATTCCAGCATTTCTTGTTTTTGTTTCATACAGAATCACAGAACTGTTACAGTGCAGAAGGAGGCCATTCAGCCCAATGTGTCTGCACCGGCTCTCTGAAAGAGCAAATTCCCTCAGTTCCATTCCCCTGCCTTCTCCCCATAACCCTGCACATTCTTCCTTTTCATATAACTGTCTAATTCCCTTTTGAATGCTTCAGTTGAACCTGCCTCCACCACATTCTCAGGCAGTGCATTCCAGACCTTAACCACTTGTTGCGTGAAAAAGATTTTCTTCATGTTACTTTTGCTTCTCTTACCAAATACTTTAAATCTGTGCCCTCTCGTTCCCGATCCTTTCACGAGTGGGAACAGTTTCTTTCTATCTATTCTGTCGAGACTCTTCATGATTTTGAATACCTCTATCAAATCCCCTCTCAGCCTTCTCTTCTCCAAGGAAAACGGTCCTAACTTCTCCAATCTATCTTCATAACTGAAATTCCTCATCCCTGGAACCATTCTCATGAATATTTTCTGTACTTTCTCCAATGCCCGCACATCTTTCCTAAACAGCAGCACCCAGAACTGGACGCAATGCTCCAGCTGAGGCCGAACTAGTGTCTCATACAAGTTCAACATAACTTCCTTGCTCTTGTACTCTATGCCCCTATTAACAAAGCCCCGGATACTGTATGCTTTATTAACCGCTCTCTCAACCTGCCCTGCCACCTTCAATGACTTATGCACATATACACCAAGGTCCCTCTGCTCCTGCACCCCCTTTAGAATTATACCCTTTATTTTATATTGTCTCTCCATGTCCTTCCTACCAAAATGAATCACTTCACATTTCTCTGCATTGAACTTCATCTGCCATCTGTCTGCCCATTCCACCAACTTGTCTATGTCCTTTTGAAGTTCTACACTATCCTCCTCACAATGCTTCCAAGTTTCATATCATCTGCAAACCTTGAAATTGTGCCTTGTACACCAAGGTCTAGGTCATTAATATATATCAGGAAAAGCAAGGGTCTGGAAAAACATCCATTAACCATACTCTTTGTTTCCTATCACTCAGCCAATTTTGTATCCATGTTGCTACCGTCCCTTTTATTCCATGAGCTGCAAGTTTGCTCACAAGTCTGTTGTGTGGCACTGTATCAAACGCCTTTTGAAAGTCCATATACACCACATCAACATTGTCCTCATCAACCCTCTCCGTTACCTCCTCATAAACTCCAGCAAGTTAGTTAAACATGATTTTCCCTTAAGGACTTCATGCTGGCTTTCCTTAATTAACTCGTATTTGTCCATATGACTATTGATTTTGTCCTGAATTATTTTTTCTAGAAGTTTTCCCACCACCAAAGTTAAACTGACTGGCCTGTAGTTGCTGGGCTTATCTTTACACCCTTTTTTGAACAAGGGTGTAACATTTGCAATTCTCCTATCCTCTGGCACCACCCCCGAGTCTAAGGAAGACTGAAAAATTATGGCCAGTGCCTCTGTGATTTCTACCCTCACTTCCCTCAGTATCCTTGGATGCATCGCATCTGGTCCTGGTACCTTATCCACTTTAAGTACAGACAGCCTATCTAATAATTCCTCTTTATCAATTTTAAACCCCTCTAGTGTCTGACTTACCTCCTCTTTCAACATTACCTGTGTTGCATCTTCTTCCTTGGTAAAGACAGATGCAAAGTATTCATTTAATACCTCAACTATGCCCTCTGCCTCCATGTGTAAATCCTCTTTACGGTCCCTAATCGGCCCCACTCCTCCTTTTATCACCCTTTTACTATTTATATGCCTGTAGAAAACTTTGGGATTTCCTTTAATGCTAGCTGCCAGTCTCTTTTCATGCCCTCTCTTTGCTTCTCTTATTTGATTTTTCACTTCCCCTCTGGACCTTCTATATTCAGCCTGGTTTTCAATAGTATTTTCTATCTGGCTTCTGTCATAAGTACACTTTTTCTTCTTTATCTTAATCTCTATCTCTTTTGTCATGCAGGGAGCTCTGGATTTGTTTGCCCTATGTTTCCCCTTTGAGGGAACATACCTTGACTGTGCCCGAACTATCTCTTCTTTGAAGATAGCCCACTGTTCATCTACCGGTTTTCCTGCCAACTTTTGACTCCAATTTACATATCTTAGAGGGAACGTTGATTTTGAGTGGCCTGTTTGCCCTGTGTGGTACTTTCCAGATTGCCAATTAAACTGGACGTTGTTTTTAGAACTGAGTCATATAGATGGGAAATCCAAGGTTCAATCTTGATCTTTGTTTAGTCAGCTGGTCCCAGCCATGCTGGCATTATCGGCAACCAGGCAACACTCCCACTGCAGATTTAGAGCCAGTGGCTTCAGTTTGAAAATGCAGCTGTGGGGAAATAGGTAAGAGCAGGTGTGAGCTTGACCGAGGCTTCCCACAGTGGAATAGCCCATCACCACTCACTGTCTAGGTGTACATGTGAAGAATATGTACATAGGCAAGCTAACAAAGGGTGGAGGGAATCCAAAGAACCACAGGAGCAATTTTACAATTGGGCTCTACCAATGATGAGCAGTACTCACGGTGACCGCCAGACAGGAAATCGTAGGGTCACAAGGCCTGATTTTCCATCCATTCCTCTCTGCTTTCTGTCCTTTACCTGGTTTATCCCTCTTTCCTTTTTTGTATAACATTTGTAACCCTCTAGTCCTATAGCACAACTCCCATATCGAAGGAAGATTGGAAAACTGTGGTCAGAGCCTTTTATTTCCACCCTTACTTCCCTTAGCAAGCTAGGAAGCATCCCATCTGCACCAGGTGACTTTTCTACTTTGAGCATTGCCAAATCCCTTCTCTAAATAGGTCTATACTAACCAATCTGCAAGAAGACAGATCCCAACAAAAAACTGAAATAAAAGAAGGCAGAATAAAACTGGGAAAAAATGTTGAGTCTTGCCAAGTAGCTCCAAAGACTGTTTCTAAGCTATGCAGACCAAGGGAAGTTGAATCCCCATGTGGTCTGATCTCAGCTGGAACAGAAGTAAGGATAACATAATTAGTCGCATGCTCCTTGTTATAGAGAAAAAATTGGTCCGGGTTCCTGCTTCTGTGATTTACAAAGCTCACACATGATTAATGATCACTTGGGCAAGTGACAGGGTACCAGACAGTGACTGCCACCTGTTGAACTCTATCACACTAAAGAAATGAATATCTCAGGAGAGGAAGGAGAAGGAGGAAACTGGAGATAAAGAAAAAATAGGGAAAGCTGCATGTACTTCTGAAAGCCAATGAGAATTCTCAGTATTGTGTCTTGGAGATGGCTAACACGGGCTGAATCAGGTGGGTGGAGGACAACATTTTAAACTCTTTCTGAGGATAAACAAAATTCGTCCAACATCCTCTGCTGAATCATTCACCATGACCAGTAGTAAATTCCACAAATTAATTAGCTTTCTATTTACATGACTGTAGTTATACAAACAACAAAGAACAGTACAGCACAGGAACAGGCCATTCGGCCCTCCAAACCTGTGCCGATCTTGATGCTTATATCGCTTAATTCTGTGACTTCTGCACCTTGGCCACACAACTGCCACCTTTGCAATCAATTATCTGGCTCAAGTAAATAAAGTAAACATGAATGAAGAATGAATGAATGTTGTTTGCATTCAGAAATATTGTACAAATAAGCAATGCAATCTCCATCACATCATAGATTACCTTTGCATATTGAATTCCTTAAAGTTGATGCAGATCACATTTTGAGAGTAAGTCATTACTAGTATGTATTCAGTTAAGCACACAGCATACTTTTGGAAATAAAATTTGTTTCACTTGGAGTACTTGCTGCTCTTCTTTACAGTAATGAATGAAACACAAAGAATGCACAATGAAAACTTCAAATACCTCCTTGCTACTTTAGTGACTGTGCTTAGAGCAATGTCAGTAAAATCAGCAGGCACTTGGAACAACCCTGTGGGGAAAAAAAAATCAAGCCTGTTGTAATGTCTACTACCATAGGATGGATAGTCAGACTCATTGAAACAGTGTTAGGTCTGGACCTGTCACAGACATGCAGAGATCTCTATGGTGCTCTTCCTACTCAATTTGAGTCGTCTCACATGCCTCTTTTAGAGAAAGCAAGGTCATTCTTCCTTGGGCAGTAAATCCTTCCATCTATATCAGTTCATGTTCTATTGTGGAACCTCTGGAATGCCAGATACATTATTGATGCTAATATGTTGTAAAATAGCAAGGCCACGGGCAGCGATTGTATGTGCATTTATTTCAGCTTTTATCAGCTAAAATCCCCATGTAGCAGAAAATCATTCTAGTTTTTGATTAAATTTGCTCCTAATTATTTGCCAAAAATTATTGATTTCAAAAACATGGAACGGCAATCACAGATTTGGACCTTCCTTCTCAGTTTGAGCCTCCTCATACACTGCCTGTCATCAAAGAAACATACAGAAAAATAAAAACTGTTAAAAATTGTATTTCTGCCTGAAATCCAGTTTTGATGAAAGCTTAAGTTGAGATTTAGCTGATACCTGAATGATGTGCCCTTGATGTCCTGACTAATTAACATCACCATTTATATAGCACCTTTAAAATCTCACGACATCGCAAAGTCCTTTACAAAGAAGTAGTTTTAAACCGTAGTCACTGGTGTAATGTAGCCAGTTAACATGGCAGCCAGTTTAAAAAAAGCAAATTCCTACAACCAGCTATGAGATAACTGCCAGATAATCTGTTTTATTGATGCTGTTTCAGGAATAAATATTGATCAGGACATGTGGAGCATTTTCCTATTAAAGGAATTTAAAGTAACATTTGGCCTAACTTTATAATATCACCTCTCAGATTAGTCCTTCCTCAGCTGAAAAGCCTAAGTACCTCCAGTCTTTCCTCTGAACTCAGACCCTTTGAACTAGAGATCAACCTCATGGATCCTCTTTCCATGATCTCCAGTGCTTGAATGTGTTCAAGTTCAAAGTAAAGCTACAATCTTCTGACTCAAAGGTGAGAGTGCTGAGTCAACTGAGCTGAGCTAGGATGTTGCCATATATGTCATTAGCCAATAGTTTCAATCAAATTGCAGGCATCAAAAGAGTTGTCTTGAGTACTTAATCTGAATTGATCCAGTGCAACACAAAGAGTAGTAATGAATATGGTTGAGAACTAGCACAGTAGATCTAATAAAGGAAACCTAGAATGATGCAGCTTAGAAAGACAAACTAAGATTACTTGCATATATATATTTGTTCAATCAAAGTATTATTTATCATTTCTGAACAGGGAAATGCTGTGGAGGAGGCACAAAACACACAGACTGCTGGGAAGGCCCAGCAGGCCAAGTCTATTTTTCCTTTCAAAGATACTATCATGGAGGTCATTGCCTAGGAACTTGTATATGGTGCTGGTGTCACACAAGCAAGAAGAGAGGAATAGCTCCAGGTTTGTGTTAATTTCACTCTCATTAATTCTGTGTGAAAATGTGTTTCAGCAAGTGTAAAGCATTGACTGAGTTCTGCCACATACTGTCTACACAGCAACAAGATGCTTAACTATGCAAATGTTATATTGTGTGCTTTTTCTACTTACAGATCTGTCACAACCCTCAGAGCAACAAGCTTCACCACAGTACTCAGAATCATCATCACTTCAAACAACTGCAGCCCAGAGGTGTTTCCTGATTCAGAACCAGAAAAACCACATAAAACATCCTCTGTATAATATGCAATTCCTTTAAGGCAAACCTAAAATCAATTGTGTTCTGTATGATCAGCACCTTTTAACCGATTAGCCCTTTCTTATAGACACCTCCAAACCTTATTATTTAATATTTAAACAGCAGAGGGTCTCTTAGCTATCAGGCTTGATTTGTTGGGCTATTTTAATTTTAATTTTGAATTTGATACCAAGCCACATAAAAACATATTGAGACAGGTGACCAAAAACATGGCCAAAGAGGTAAATTTTAAGGAGCATCTTAAAGGAGGAAAGAGGGATAGTGAGGTGGAGAGGTTTAGGGAGCAAGGCTTTTTCCTTTGTATGAATGGGAAATTTGGAAACATAAACTTAAAAGAGATATGATTAAGGTTCTTAAACTGAAGAAGGGAAATTGCCCAGCTGGATAAGTTGTTTAAGGATGGCACAGTTGGGTTGTGGGGTGAGGGGTGGTTGTAGTGAGGAGACATGAGCATAGAATATATCAGGTAAAGAGTTACATTTGGTGTCAGTATGTATTTCCTTACATATAGAATTATTATCCCTAGAATTCATTACCAAAATGTGGTCAATATGGATTTCCTACAATCCTTTGAAAGTGAGTTTCTGACAGAGGAGGACATTTCAGGTTTTTTCATAAATTACCCACAGAATTTTTTTTACTGTTGTTTTGTCTTTCCCAGTTCCCGTTGTGTAACTGGAGGGGGGAGCTGTGGGTCAATAGTCTATGCCATGACACCAAGGACTGGAAAGTTTGGCTCCCTAGCACTCAGGTTTTCAGTGCTGTGAGTGCCATTTTGTGTCAAGAAATGGAAATGGGCCATGCCAAATGCCATTTTGGTAAAAGCCCAACAAGAGGCTTTACCCACATCAGAAGCAGGCATTAAGCTGTTAACATATGCAAATAAGAGGCCTAATGCCTGCATCTGCTCTATCTTGTAACTCTGGCCTGCATCTGAGGCAGCCAGCACCAGTGCTGATTGGCTCCGGGAAAACCAACGCTAAACAGCACAGAGATCCCAGACCTCACTCCGACCTCCAAGTCCCGTCCCCCCCCCACCCCACTGCGAATTGGGCCCAGGCCCCAACTTCCTAGCCCCACCCCACCATAGGGATCACACTCCGAGGCCTCCCAACAATACTGGAGACCCCCACGATGTTCATTCCCGACCTCCTAGCTCCCCACCTGGATCGCATTCCAGGGCTCAGCCATTCCTCCTCCAGACCCCCGTGATCTTAACCAATCACTTACCTGAATACTGGTGCAGGAACCTGCGCAGGCTCCTACCACTGCACCTTCTATATGATAATGAGATCCAAGGCCCCAAATTCTGAGCTCCTCGAGCCTCCCTATTTAAGCTGTTAGCACTCTGCAGGTGAGGCACCCAAAAATGAACATTGCCAAATTTTCAGGGCCATGTCTTGGTTGGGTGAGCTCAATGGGCTCTTTTATATGTTCATACATGTAAAAAAAATCCTTCGACTATCCTCCAATTATCAGGTGCAGAATGCATGACCCTAAATGAACGTCTCATGTCGTAATTAAATCTTTAAAATCTATTTAACATTTTAGACATGGCTCATAAATAATTAATACAGTGACTATTTTTTCCAATTGCTTCTTGTCCTAATGTTTTAAAAGTGTTACAATCAGGTGAGGAGGGCTCACAAGGTTCCCCTCTTGTCCTTCTCCTTGTTTCATCGCAACAGGGCTTACTGCTTTTAAAACAGTGGATGTGCTTACCACATCAGTGAGTGATTTACCTTTTTCCTTTGTTGTGATTGTAAAAGAACCAATTGGATAGGTTTTCTTGAGTTTAAACAAGAAACAGGTTAGTTAATTGCACTTAAACAAATCTAAACTCGATCTGGATAAAAATAATAAAACTACCCTATACTTTCACTCACACACGCACATGAGAACCATGCACACAAACAGAATACAGAGTGATAAGAAATAGTCTGGTTTGGATTAGAATCCAGAACAAGTAAAAAATAATATAGTCTGTGGGGTCATGTAATTCTGTTGTCTTCTGGCTGAAGTTGTGATCTTGAAGCTGGTAGAAGAGCACTTTGTGGCTGGCCCACCTGGTTCAGGGTGTTTTTTCTTGAAGACAGAGCTTTAGGTGGCTTTCCTCTTGGGGGTCTCTGTCTGTAGTAATGGTAGACTTGGGGGTTCCACTATCACAGATAGGTTTCAAACTTGCAATGTTTTCTGCAGAGAGAGAAGAGAGAGACACACACACAGACCCACTGGGGTCCTGTCTGGTTAGCACTCAAAGCTTGTTTGCTTCAAAATCTCAGGAGCTTGTCCTTTTGCAAAAGACTGCTAGTTTTCCACAGATGGGGAGGAGGTCACATGTTTGTCCAGTGTCCTCGTTTGCAGTTTAATTAGATTCGAGTCTAGGTATTTTCAATTTCTCTCGAATCTCATTGTTTCAATGTTCACCACCCTAGAGGTATTACTCCACTGTTAATGATCCAAGGTCGCTTTGAATGTTTTGCCATTAGATGTGAAGCTGTTATCAGATTCCAAATTCATGAGGCATTGTCCTGGATGCAATCTCATTAGACATGCGTCTCCAATTCGATGTCCTGGAATGTGAGATACTTCAATGCAAATTGTAGTGGCCATCTTGGCTACCAGCTTTTTAAAAGTTAACTGTAGGATCCCAGCTCCTTTTAAAAGTTTAATGTATGTTTCCAACCAATGAATTAAAAATCCTCATTTGGTATGGCATCTTTTCTTAACCAAAGCCACTTACTCTGTTTAGTTAAATGCTCCTCAAAAAAGAAATAACAAATACGTTTTCCCTCTTTGATACATGATGAAGCTTTGCTTCCAACACAGACTCAGCATCACAACATGTAGTGTATTTACCCAGTGAGCCCATCCCTGAACTCATAGAAAAAAAAGTTGGAGCAGGAGTAGGCCATTCGGCCCTTCAAGCCTGTTCTATCATTCATAACAGACTCCCCAATGGCTTAGTAAATGCATTCTGCTCTATGGCTTAGTAGTGTCAAGCCATAGAGATCAGGAAGGTCACAGACTCCATCACAGTCTTTGCTGAATTGGTTGATCACAGCCACGATTATTTGCCGTGTTACAATTAGACTCAGTACCTCCAGGTAAGGGTGAATAAGAAATGAGCTGGGGTTCCCTCTAGTAATCACTTGCTTGCTGTAAATTGTGCAAGAGTAGACACCAGGTGCAGAGAGAGTTGGTTCTGGCTGTTAACGTGTATATGGTCCAACAGTTGGGTAACACTCCCTGTCTAGACTCACATAAAGTATAGTAGCTTTGGTTAATTACTAGTGGGCTCTCAGCACCCATTGGAACTAACCTACAACATTAGCCATTCATTTACAAGAAAGCAGGGGAAGTAAGAGGTGGGTTGGGGGGCGGTGGAAATAAAATGAAATAACAGGACTGCTGTAACAGTGTACATAGATGTTAATGATTTACAGTACATTGGATTGCAATAGTTCCAAAATACTGCTGACACAACCCACAAGAAATTTGGCAGTGGTGACAGTTTTTAAGGAAATTCCTTATTAACTTGTGGGGGAAATCATGTTTAATTATCCACAGTTCTAACTTTAACCAACAGATGCCAAATATCCACAGCAAAACATGTAAGTAATTGGAACGTAGCGTATGAGGCAAAACAAGTTAGGGTGAATTTGATGCCTCTCACAATCTTCAAATGTAAAGCCTGAATGTTACCTAGGTCCTAAGAATGGATTACACACTTTAAAGGGATAAATAGTGACCAATGCATGCAGCAAATTGGTCGAGTCATTGCTTCGCCCAGTGGTCCATGCCAGCCTAAGGCCTGAGCCAAATTTGGTATCGGGGCCTCATTCAAACGAAGCAGGGATCAGTGGCTGTCAAATGGACATCCTGCTTCAGTTCACTGGTCGGACCAGCCTGATGAATTCCATTTGACTCTCCGACAAGGCAGCGCACGGGTAGATACTGGTGGGGGAGGTAAGACTCCTCCTGGATCTACAAGAATGTAACATTTAAGAGGTTTTGTGGCCATTACTTGAGTAGCCTTCAGGGATCCATTTAAGAGCCGTTGTTGAAGCCGCTAAAGACATAGTCCAACTAGGCAGAGATTTGTGCTTCAATTTTGCAACAAGATCCTAGAATTGGTGTAGGTCTCCAATTTGCATAGTAAAGCAGGGTACACTTGTTTTAAAGCTGCTTGTCCATTTACAGCTCCACCTTTATGGCATCGTTTGGACCTTGAGTATCAATGGAATGGGGGAGTTGCCACCCTCACCCCACACTGGTTTTCAACAACCGGCCACCTGCTTTTCAAACACAGAAACAGAGATTTGTGAGCTGAATTTCTCCCCAAGCATCTTTTGAAAATGTATTACTTAGAATTTGGGATCTTTTGATGCATTGCTCACAGTAAATGAGCGGATATCTGTGTTACAAGGACAAGAATATTATAATCATTGGGGGCCAATAATGAGATGGCCAGATGTGTGCTGTACAATCAGAAGTAGAAGCCTGAGATCATTTGCACACCTCAATGTGTAGCATACTGATGGCTTGTACCTAAAGCAGGACACAACCTTGGGTGGGCACCACAATGCTTGTTGTATCCCAATTGTAATCAATCTCAGACATCAATTACCATTAGGAGAGCAGCAAACAGCAGGAATTTTTGCCCATCCACCCCATGCACTTTCATTCTTGTTATGATTATGATAATATATTATGATAATATTATGATAATAGATGATTGGATAAGGAAAAAAAGGAGGTTTATGGCAGATTCAAAGCACTGAAAACAGCGGAGGCGCTAGAGGAGTATAGAAAGTGAAGGGGGATACTTAAAAAAGTAATTAGGAGAGCGAAGGGGGACATGAAAAAACACTGTCAGGCAAGATAAAGGAAAATCCCAAGGCATTTTATAAGTATATTAAGGGCAAGAGGATAAACAGGGAAAGAGTAAAGCCCATTAGGGACGAAAGTGGCAATCTGTGTGTGGAGCTGGAGGACATAGGTGAGGTTTTAAATGATTATTTTCATCTGTGTTCACTATGGAGAAGGGCGATGTGGGTGTAGAGATCAGGGAGGGGGATTGTGATATACTTGAACACATCAGCATTGAAAGGGAGGAAGTATAAGCTGTTTTAGCGGGCTTAAAAGTGGATAAATCCCCAGGCCCAGATGAGATGTATCCAGACTGTTATGTGAGGCAAGGGAGGAGATAGCAGGGGCTCTGACACAAATTTTCAAATCCTCTCTGGCCACAGGAGAGGTACCAGAGGACAGCGAATATGGCACCATTATTCAAGAAGGGTAGCAGGATAAACCAGGTAATTACAGGCCAGTGAGTCTAACATCAGTGGTAGGGAAACTATTGGAAAAAATTCTGAGGGACAGGATTAATCTCCACTTGGAGAGGCAGGGATTAATCAAGGATAGTCAGCATGGCTTTGTCAGGGGAGATCGTGTCTAACAAACTTGATTGACTTTTTCGAGGAGGTGACTAGATGTGTATTTATTTTTATTTATTTAGAGATACAGCACTGAAACAGGCCCTTCGGCCCATCGAGTCTGTGCCGACCATCAACCACCCATTTATACTAATCCTATATTCTTACCACATCCCCACCTGTCCCTATATTCCCCTACCACCTACCTATACTAGGGGCAATTTATAATGGCCAATTCACCTATCAACCTGCAAGTCTTTTGGTGGTGGGAGGAAACTGGAGTACCCGGCGAAAACCCACGCAGACACAAGGAGAACTTGCAAACTCCACACAGGCAGTACCCAGAATTGAACCCGGGTCGCTGGAACTGTGAGGCTGCGGTGCTAACCACTGCGCCACTGTAGCTGAGGGTAAGGCGGTTGATGTAGTCTACATGGACTTCAGTAAGGCTTTTGATAAGGTCCCGCATGGGAAAGTAAATTTAATTTCCTTTTGTTTTTCGGCGGAGGCCAGGGGGCTGCTGGGTAAGTAAAACACTATATATTTGGGCGGTTTAAAATAACTTTCCTTTCAGTGCAGCAGCTTTTTCGGGAGCAGCGTGTGAGCGAGTGAGCAGCTGGGAAAGTCCGTTTGAAAGTAAATTTAATTTCCTTTTGTTTTTCGGCGGAGGCCAGGGGGTTGCTGGGTAAGTAAAACACTATATATTTGGGCGGTTTCTGAACCCGAGACACCACACTTGTAGTGTCTCCCACCCGCCCTCCTCCTCTAACCAAAAAAAAGGACTCGGTGGGGTGTTTATAAGGTAAGGCTTTTTCGATTTCTCTGGTTTTATTGTGATTGGTAAAAACTTTTCGTTCCTTTTTCATTTAACTAAGTTTAAACTTAAGATTAAAAATGGCAGGAGATCTCAGACCCGTATCATGCTCCTCTTGCTCAATGTGGGAGCTCAGGGACATGGCTGATGACCCTGACTCCTTCACGTGCAGGAAGTGTGTCCAGCTGCAGCTCTTGTTAGACCGCATGACGGCTCTCGAGCTGCGGATGGACTCACTTTGGAGCATGCGCGATGCTGAGGAGGTCGTGGATAGCACGTTTAGTGAATTGGTCACACCGCAGATTAGGATTGCTGAGGGAGAAAGGGAATGGGTGACCAAAAGGCAGAGAAAGAGCAGGAAGGCAGCGCAGGAGTCCCCTGCGGTCATCTCCCTCCAAAACAAGTATACCGTTTTGGATACTGTTGAGGGAGATGGCTCACCAGGGGAAGGCAGCAGTAGCCAGGTCCATGGCACCGTGGCTGGCTCTGCTGTTCCGAAGGGCGGGAAAAAGAGTGGAAGGGCTATAGTCGTAGGGGATTCGATTGTAAGGGGAGTAGATAGGCGGTTCTGTGGTCGAAAACGAGGCTCCCGAATGGTATGTTGCCTCCCAGGTGCACGGGTCAGGGACGTCTCAGATCGGCTGCAGAACATTCTAAAGGGGGAGGGTGAACAGCCAGTTGTCATTGTGCACATAGGCACTAATGATATAGGTAAAAAACGGGATGAGGTCCTACATGCAGAGTTTAGGGAGTTAGGAGCCAAGTTAAAAAGTAGGACCTCAAACGTAGTAATCTCAGGATTACTACCAGTGCCACGTGATAGTCAGAGTAAAAATGAAAGAATAGTCAGGATGAATGCGTGGCTTGAGAGATGGTGCAGGAAGGAGGGGTTCAGATTTTTGGGACATTGGGACCGGTTCTGGGGGAGGTGGGACTATTACAAATTGGACGGTCTACACCTGGGCCGGACTGGAACCAATGTCCTTTGAGGTGCTTTTGCTAACGCTGTTGGGGAGGGTTTAAACTAATGTGGCAGGGGGATGGGAACCAATTGAGGTCAGTTGACAGTAAGGAGGTAGTAACAAAAGCCTGTAAGGAACTAGATAATGAAGTCAGTGTGACTAAGGGGAAGAGCAGGCAAGGAGCAGATGATGAATATAAAGGGACTGGTGGTCTGAGGTGCATTTGTTTTAATGCAAGAAGTGTAGTAGGTAAGGCAGATGAACTTAGGGCTTGGATTAGTACCTGGGAGTATGATGTTATTGCTATTACTGAGACTTGGCTGAGGGAAGGGCATGATTGGCAACTAAATATCCCAGGATATCGATGCTTCAGGCGGGATAGAGAGGGAGGTAAAAGGGGTGGAGGAGTTGCATTACTGGTCAAAGAGGATATCACAGCTGTGCTGAAGGAGGGCACTATGGAGGACTCGAGCAGTGAGGCAATATGGACAGAACTCAGAAATAGGAAGGGTGCGGTAACAATGTTGGGGCTGTACTACAGGCCTCCCAACAGCGAGCGTGAGATAGAGGTACAAATATGTAAACAGATTATGGAAAGATGTAGGAGCAACAGGGTGGTGGTGATAGGAGATTTTAATTTTCCCAACATTGACTGGGATTCGCTTAGTGTTAGAGGTCCAGATGGAGCAGAATTTGTAAGGAGCATCCAGGAGGGTTTTCTAGAGCAGTATGTAAATAGTCCAACTCGGGAAGGGGCCATACTGGACCTGGTGTTGGGGAATGAGCCTGGCCAGGTTGTTGAAGTTTCAGTAGGGGACTACTTTGGGAATAGTGATCACAATTCCGTAAGCTTTAAAATACTCATGGACAAAGACGAGAGTGGTCCAAAAGGGAGAGTGCTAAATTGGGGGAAGGCCAACTACACCAAAATTCGGCAGGAGCTGGGAAATGTAGATTGGGAGCAGCTGTTTGAAGGTAAATCCACATGTGATATGTGGGAGGCTTTTAAAGAGAGGTTGATTAGCGTGCAGGAGAGACATGTTCCTGTGAAAATGAGGGATAGAAATGGCAAGATTAGGGAACCATGGATGACAGGTGAAATTGTGAGACTAGCTAAGAGGAAAAAGGAAGCATACATAAGGTCTAGGCGGCTGATGAAAGACGAAGCTTTGAAAGAATATCGGGAATGTAGGACCAATCTGAAACGAGGAATTAAGAGGGCTAAAAGGGGTCATGAAATATCTTTAGCAAACAGGGTTAAGGAAAATCCCAAAGCCTTTTATTCATATATAAGGAGAAAGAGGGTAACTAGAGAAAGGATTGGCCCACTAAAGGACAAAGGAGGAATGTTATGCTTGGACTCAGAGAAAATGGGTGAGATTCTAAACGAGTACTTTGCATCGGTATTCACCGAGGAGAGGGACATGACGGATGTTGAGGTTAGGAACAGATGTTTGATTACTCTAGGTCAAGTCGGCATAAGGAGGGAGGAAGTGTTGGGTATTCTAAAGGGCATTAAGGTGGACAAGTCCCCAGGTCCGGATGGGATCTATCCCAGGTTACTGAGGGAAGCGAGAGAGGAAATAGCTGGGGCCTTAACAGATATCTTTGCAGCATCCTTAAACACGGGTGAGGTCCCGGAGGACTGGAGAATTGCTAATGTTGTCCCCTTGTTTAAGAAGGGTAGCAGGGATAATCCAGGTAATTATAGACCGGTGAGCCTGACGTCAGTGGTAGGGAAGCTGCTGGAGAAGATACTGAGGGATAGGATCTATTCCCATTTGGAAGAAAATGGGCTCATCAGTGATAGGCAACATGGTTTTGTGCAGGGAAGGTCATGTCTTACCAACTTAATAGAATTCTTTGAGGAAGTGACAAAGTTGATTGATGAGGGAAGGGCTGTCGATGTCATATACATGGACTTCAGTAAGGCGTTTGATAAGGTTCCCCATGGCAGGCTGATGGAGAAAGTGAAGGCGCTTGGGGTCCAAGGTGTACTAGCTAGATGGATAAAGAACTGGCTGGGCAACAGGAGACAGAGAGTAGCAGTAGAAGGGAGTTTCTCAAAATGGAGACGTGTGACCAGTGGTGTTCCACAGGGATCCGTGCTGGGACCACTGTTGTTTGTGATATACATTAATGATTTGGAGGAAAGTATAGGTGGACTGATTAGTAAATTTGCAGACGACACTAAGATTGGTGGAGTAGCAGATAGTGAAGGGGACTGTCAGAGAATACAGCAGAATATAGATAGATTGGAGAGTTGGGCAGAGAAATGGCAGATGGAGTTCAATCAGGGCAAATGCAAGGTGATGCATTTTGGAAGATCCAATTCAAGAGTGAACTATACAGTAAATGGAAAAGTCCTGGGGAAAATTGATGTCCAGAGAGATTTGGGTGTTCAGGTCCACTGTTCCCTGAAGGTGGCAACGCAGGTAAATAGAGTGGTCAAGAAGGCATACGGCATGCTTTCCTTCATCGGACGGGGCATTGAGTACAAGAGTTGGCAGGTCATGTTACAGTTGTATAGGACTTTGGTTCGGCCACATTTGGAATACTGCGTACAGTTCTGGTCGCCACATTATCAAAAGGATGTGGATGCTTTGGAGAGGGTGCAGAGGAGGTTCACCAGGATGTTGCCTGGTATGGAGGGCGCTAGCTATGAAGAGAGGTTGAGCAGATTAGGATTATTTTCATTAGAAAGACGGAGGTTGAGGGGGGACCTGATTGAGGTGTACAAAATCATGAGAGGTATAGACAGGGTGGATAGCAAGAGGCTTTTTCCCAGAGTGGGGGTTTCAATTACTAGAGGACACGAGTTCAAAGTGAAAGGGGAAAAGTTTAGGGGGGATATGCGTGGAAAGTTCTTTACGCAGAGGGTGGTGGGCACCTGGAACGCATTGCCAGCGGAGGTGGTAGATGTGGGCACGATGGAGTCTTTTAAGATGTATCTAGACAGATACATGAATGGGCAGGAAGAAAAGAGATACAGAACCTTAGAAAATAGGCAACATGTTTAGAGAGAGGATCTGGATCGGCGCAGGCTTGGAGGGCCGAAGGGCCTGTTCCTGTGCTGTAATTATCTTTGTTCTTTGTTCTTTGGGAGATTGGTTAAGAAGATAAGAGCTCATGGGATCCATGGGAATTTGGCAAATTGGACCCAAAATTGATTCGTGGCAGGAGGCAGAGGGTGATGGTCGATGGTTGTTTTTGCGAGTGGAAGCCTGTGACCAGTTGTGTATCGTAGGAATCGGTGCTGGGATCCTTGCTATTTGTAGTGTACATTAATGATTTAGACATGAATATAGGAGGTATGATCAGTAAGTTTGCAAATGACATGAAAGTTGGTGGTACCGTAAATAGTGAGGAGGAAAGCCTTAGATTACAGGACGATGTAGATGGGCTGGTAAGATGGGCGGAGCAGTGGCAAATGGAATTTAATCCTGAGAAGTGTGAGGTGATACATTTTGGGAAGACTAACAAGGCAAGGGAATATACAATGGATGGTAGGACCCTAGGAAGTACAAAGGGTCAGAGGAACCTTGGTGTACTTGTCCATAGATCACTGAAGGCAGCAGCACAGGTAGATAAGGTGGTTAGGAAGGCATATACGATACTTGCCTTTATTAGCCGAGGCATAGAATATAAGAGCAGGGAGGTTATGATGGAGCTATATAAAACACAAGTTAGTCTGGTCACCGCACTATGGGAAGGCTGTGATTGCACTGGAGAGGGTGCAGAGGAGATTCACCAGGATGTTGCCTGGGCTGGAGCATTTCAGCTATGAAAAGAGACTGGATAGGCTAGGGTTGTTTTCCTTAGAGCAGAGAAGGCTGAGGGGAACCTGATTGAGTTACACAAAATTATGAGGGGCATTGATAGGATAGATAGGAAGAAACTTTTTCCCTTAGCGGAGGGATCAATAACCAGGGGGCATAGATTTAAGGTGAGGGAAAGGAGGTTTACAGAGGATTTGAGGAAAAATGTTTCACACAAAGGGTGGCTGGCATCTGGAACGCACTGCCTGAAGGGGTGGTCGAGGCAGGAACCTCACAACATTTACGAAGAATTTAGATGAGCACTTGAAACGCTATAGCATACAAGGCTACGGGCCAAGTGCTGGAAAATGTGTTTAGCATAGTTAGGTACTTGATGGCCAGCACAGACACAATGGGCCTGTTTCTGTGCTGTAGAACTCTATGATTCCATGATGTCACAATGCAGTGGTAACCAGCAATCTGCTCCCTACTGTTACACAAAGACTTCCTCCAACTCATGCTCCTGCTAGTTAGTTCCTACTCTGCTCAGCTGCTCTCACAGATTCCTCACTGCCATACAACCTAATCAAATATTAAAACCCAGTAATAACATTCATATGTTTTACAATGAATAAAAGAGACTCAGCTGTGGATTTCAAAGTTGAGCCGTATCTTGGTGTTCACTTTCTAAAATTCGCTTGAGTTTTAGTCTCACTGTTAATGCTCTGAATAAACTGCAGCCCTGTAACATAGTCCAAAGTTTCTGCTGGATTCAATAAAATCTAAGATTACTAGTGAGATTGTAAATAAAGACCATGAATGTGTGACATCAGTGGTTCAAAATACCCATCTGATTGACTTACCATTGTCATTAAATCGTGTTAAACTAAGGGTTTCTTTCCAATATATATGGATATACTTTTGTATTATGCATTTATTTTATTCGTTTGTGGGCGTCGCTGGCTCAGCCAGCATTTGTCGCCCATCCCTAATTGCCCTTGGACTGAGTGGATTGTTCAGCCATTTCAGAGGGCATTTTAAGAGTCAACCACATTGCTGTGGGCTTGGAGTCACATGTAGGCCAAACCAGTTAAGGATTTCCTTCCCTAAAGGACATTAGTGATCCAGATGGGTTTTTACAACGACTGACAATGGTTTCATTAATTATTTAAAGATTTATTAATTGAATTCAAATTTCCCCATCTGCGGTGGTGGGATTTGAACCCATGTTCTCCAGAACAGTAGCCTGATTCTGAATTATTAGTCTGGTGACATTGCCACTGCACCACCACCTCCCCATTGTTTCGAATTATTCGTTGATACAGCCCCCACAAAACCTAGAATGAAAGGCATTATTCAAATACAACAGCACATGGAGTTACTGGGAACCCAGCTGGTATAACCAGAACTATTGCGACATGGCAACAGAGTACAGCAGATACTGCATGATGAACTAACTCGGACACAACCAGACAGCAATTGCCTCATTGCGGAATATTTTACATACAATGGGAATTCCATTATCTACACTGCTATTATCCAAAGGACGTTTGACAGGACAAAACCACACACGAAGTTACGTCTGAATTCACAATTCAATTTGTTGTTTGTATTTCAGCTTTTCTTGCTGAATGACACAATATAATGTTTCATTTGTCATTTGTACTCTACTTCATGCCTGTGCCTACGCTATTACTTTACCATAAGTGTGACATCAAAATTTGGGGACAATCTCAATTATCTGCCGATTCTCGTTCTCCACCAGAGGGATTCCCTTCATTAAGCCAAATGATGGAGATTCCCCTGTGTTTCATAATTGCCCTTCCGTATACTTCACACGTTACAATAAACGGGTGTGCCAAAATGCGTAGTGAAAACTACACAAGAAATTCAGCACTCCTGGAGTTAATTTACAGAGATGAATCTGCGACATGAAACACAGGTCAGGGATAAAATGGTTCCAGCCTTTGAGATTCTAGTCTACACTTCTGAGATTGTATCTGATATGACAGATTGCCACAAAAACACTGGAAGCTTGTTCAGTGTTGCAGTGTTCTTTTATATTGCCAGCAACTTAATGGTAATTCAACCTAGGCAAGAGGCAAAACTAATAAGCCAAAGCATTGCTTGGTTAACAACTTAAACACATTATTTAACTTTTAATCATGAGGATTAAAGATTATAAAACTGACAAAGAAATAAAGGCCAGGCGTTTCTTTCTGTAGTTTACATGGATAACAACCTCTTTCCAAAGATTTGTTGCAAACTGGTGAAGGCAGACTTTTTCCTGGGCATCAGGCACAGATTACATAGTTCGGTACAATACCTAAAGGCGTGTAAAGAGTTAAAATAATAATATGTAACTTACCAGAATGTAGCTGTGTGGTCAGTTCAGTTGCAGTGATATTTAAAATTAGTAACTTCCAGCTAGCATGTACCACAGACTGTTTAAAACGTTTAATCAGGAAAGTAAGCTGTTCCTTTCAGTTACCATATGCCCATTGTTTTAATGCAATGTTCTTTCCCTCTCGAGTTAATGCTTCGAAAGCAGCTCACCGACAGGGCAGTTCAGAGACATTTCATGTTTCTTTTTCCTGGACCCCTTTCCAACTCAAAACAGCTTTTGGTCTTTCCCCCTTCTCTCTTCCTCTTTCCCGTGCATTCTTTTCCCATAACGCAATGAGCTGGAAAACCTCCCACTTATGTCACATGTAGTTGGAAATTTTGACTACATTAAGAATAGGACTGCACATGTTGACAGTGGTCGGAAACTGCTGGTTTTCATCTTCTGCATGAAGTTGCTTTGACAGCTGTCTCCAGCACCCCAATTTGTAAACTTTATTCTTGGATTTACTTTAGAATTTTTTCTGGCTTTGATCAACGGCGCAGAAATGAAAAGCATTAGATATGGAAGCAATTCCCCCTCCATTAGTTACTATAGTTGCCTCTGATGCAACTCTGAAAAATAAAGTCAATATTATTTTACCCAATAATAATCCAAGCGCTTTTGGCCCTTTTTTCAAAACTAATCAACATGATAATGTTTATGCTGGGATAAGCGCAGTTTGCAGCAAATATGAAAATATTCTAATTCAAATAGCGTTCATCTTTACTAATGATACAGACAAAGTCGATTGTGAACTGAGACGAATGGAGATTAGTGGAAAATCAAATTGGCAGCATTAATCCTCCAGATGGAGTTTGGTGTACTGAAGCACTATCTCATTGCCACGAAACGGAGCCTCCTCGGGGAAGCTAATCTCTAAATATGAATCGTTTAAATCAGGTATTCTATTAACTTAGTGCATTATTTTTTATTTGCATAACATTTGTTGTAGTTTTGATTGGGCTGCAGCACTTCAGGATTTAATTCATCTTTTTTAGATTAAAATAATAAAAACAAGTTTGGCAGTGTTATCTTCAACAAGCTTGTTTAAGTTGTTGTATGTCTTTGTGATGTGCATCTGTATTACTGCCCCATGAATTTCAGAAAATGATCACAATAAATAAGATTTCAAGATGATTGTCTGAAATCATTGTGCGATCTGCAAGTCATTGTGCAGTTACTACTTTTATTTTATTTTATTTTTAGTTTTTGTTTAGAGACACAGTGCTGAAACAAGCCCTTTGGCCCACCGAGTCTGTGCCAACCAACAACCCATTTTATGCTAATCCTACATTAACCCCATATTCCCTATCACATCCCCACCATTCTCCTACCACCTACCTATAATGGCCAATTTACCTATCAACCTGCAAGTCTTTGGCTGTGGGAGGAAACCGGAGCACCCGGCGGGTGTAACAGTAACTACTGTTACAATTTTGGTAAAGATTTAATTTTTGAATGACATTTATTCTTTAAACATTTTCAAAGTACATTGTGTATAGAACATAAGCCGATTTATGTATTAAGACATTGCATAAGAGTTGAACTAATAAGATAAAATATCACATTGGAATGCTTTTTCTGTTTAGACGTAAATATTACTTGTGTTACTTTTCTCATTGTTCCTAAAGCAAGAAAATTAATGATTTGAACAATCAGAGAGCTGCGTATCTTTTCAAGCTATATGTATTAAATGTATAATTCACCTAAAATGACTAAAGAACTGTAGCAAAATGCATATGTATCCAAAGACTGAATGGAAAGGAAGTGACAAAAACTGATAAAAGAGTTGGTGGTCTGAACATTATTGATTCACTTTTAATATTTATTATTGCCGTACTTCCAATATGCTTTGAATTTAGGAACACACGCTACGGCTGCTAATATTTCTTATGTTCTTACTATGGCACAGTATGCACACTAAACAAGCTGCACAAAAGCATTTTTTTTCCAGTTTGTTTCTGTATTAGAATCTCAAAAATGCACACAAGAGCACAAAAGCACAAGATATAGGAGCAGGAGAAAGCCATTCGGCCCCTTGAGCCTGCTCCACCATTCGGCCCCTTGGGTCTGCTCCACCATTCGGCCCCTTGAGCCTGCTTCACCATTCGTCCCCTTGGGCCTGCTCCACCATTCGGCCCCTTGAGCCTGCTCAGCCATTCGTCCCCTTGGGCCTGCTCCACCATTCGGCCCCTTGAGCCTGCTCAGCCATTCGTCCCCTTGGGCCTGCTCCACCATTCGGCCCCTTGGGTCTGCTCCACCATTCGGCCCCTTGAGCCTGCTTCACCATTCGTCCCCTTGGGCCTGCTCCACCATTCGTCCCCTTGGGCCTGCTCCACCATTCGTCCCCTTGGGCCTGCTCCACCATTCGGCCCCTTGAGCCTGCTCCACCATTCGGCCCCTTGAGCCTGCTCCACCATTCGTCCCCTTGGGCCTGCTCCACCATTCGGCCCCTTGAGCCTGCTCCACCATTCGGCCCCTTGAGCCTGCTCCACCATTCGTCCCCATTGGGCCTGCTCCACCATTTGGCCCCTTGAGCCTGCTCCAACATTCAGCCCCTTGGGCCTGCTCCGCCATTCAGCCCCTTGAGCCTGCTCCACCTTTCGTCCCCTTGGGCCTGCTCCACCATTCGTCCCCTTGAGCCTGCTCCACCATTCGTCCTCTTGGGCCTGCTCTGCCATTTGATAAGATCATGACTGATCTGATTGTGACCTCAACTCCACTTTCCTGTCTGCCCCCCATAATCCTTGACTCCCTTGCTGCTCAAAAGTCTAACTCAACCTTGAATGTATTCAATACCCAGCCTCCATTGCTCTCTGGGGAACGACCCCCTGAGAGAAAAAATTGCTCCACGTCTCGCTCTTAAGTGGGAGATGCCTAATTTTTAAACTGTGTTCCCTAGTTCAAGAGTCCCCCACATGGGGAAACATCCTCTCAGCAACTACCCTGTCAAGTCCCCTCAGGATCTTATATGTTTCAATAATATCATCTCTCATTCTTCTAAACTCCAATGGGTATAGGCTCAACCTTCTCAACCTTTTCTCATAAGATAACCCCTTCATCCCAGGAATCAGTTGAGTGAACCTTCTCTGAACTGCTTCTAATGCAGTTATATCCTTTCTTAAGTAAGGAGACCAAAACTGTACACAGTACTCCAGATGTGGTCTAATTAAGGCCCTGTACAGCAGTAGCAACATTCCTTACTTTTATACTTTATTCCCCTTGCAATAATCATGAACATTCCATTTGGCCTTCCTAATCACTTGCTTTACCTGCATACCAACCTTTTGTGATTCATGTACCAGGACATCCAGATCCCTCTGGACCATAGAGTTCTGAAGTCTCTCTCCATTCAAATAATCTACTGCTTTTCTATTCTTCCTGTTAAAGTGGACAAGTTCACAGCTTCCACATTATACTCCATCTACCAAATTTTTGTTCACTCACTTAACCTTTCTAAATCCCTTTGCAGACTCTATGTGCTTTTGACAGCTTACTTTCCAACGTATCTTTGTCTCATCAGCAAATTTAGTTGCCATACATTCGGTCCCTTCATCCAAGTCATTGATATAGATTGCAAATAGTTGCAGCCCCAGCACTGATCCCTGTGGTACTCCAATAGTAACAGCTTGTCAACCTGAAAATGACCCATTTATCCCTACTCTCTGCTTCCTGTTAGTTAACCAATCCTCTATCCATACTTATATGTTACCCCCAACGTATAGGGGCATCTGTTATTCACCAGCTACAGGAGAAATGCCGTGAACAACAGATGCCCTTCTATGTTGCTTTCATTGATCTCACCGAAGCCTTTAACCTCACCAGCAGACGTGGTCTCTTCAGACTACTAGCAAAGATCGGATGTCCACCAAAGCTACTAAGTATCATCACCTCATTCCATGACAATATGAAAGGCACAATTCAGCATTGCGGTGCCTCATCAGACCCCTTTCCTATCCTGAGTGGCGTGAAACAGGGCACCTACACTGTTTGGGATCTTCTTCTCCCTGCTGCCCTCACATGCGTTCAAGTCTTCAGAAGAAGGAATTTTCCTCCACACAAGATGAGATAGCAGGTTGTTCAACCTTTCCCGTCTTCGAGCGAAGACCAAAGTACGGAAAGTCCTCATCAGGGAGCTTCTCTTTGCTGACGAGGCTGCTTTAACATCCCACACAGAAGAGTGTCTGCAGAGACTCATCGACAGGATTGCAGCTGCCTGCAACGAATTTGGCCTAACTATTAGCCTCAAGAAAACAAATATCATGGGACAGGACATCAGAAATGCTCCATCCATCAATATCAGCGACCACGCTCTGGAAGTGGTTCAAGAGTTCACCTACCGAGGCTCTACTATCACCAGTAACCTGTCTCTCGATGCAGAAATCAACAAGCGTGTGGGAAAGGCGCCCGCTGCTATGTCCAGAATGGCCAAGAGGGTGTGGGAAAATGGCGCACTGACACGGAACACAAAAGTCCGAGTGTTTCAAGCCTGTGTCCTCAGTACCTTGCTCTACGGCAGCGAGGCCTGGACAATGTATGTCAGCCAAGAGCGACGTCTCAACTCATTCCATCTTTGCTGCCTCCGGAGAATCCTTGGCATCAGGTGGCAGGACCGTGTCTCCAATGCAGAAGTCCTCATGGCGGCCAACATCCCCAGAATATACACTCTCCGCTTTAAAGACGTCTGCAAACGTGACATGAAGTCCTGTGACATTGATCACAAGTCGTGGGAGTCAGTTGCCAGTGATCGCCAGAGCTGGCGGACAGCCATAAAGGCGGGGCTAAAGAGTGGCGGGTCGAAGAGACTCAGCAGTTTGCAGGATAAAAGAGACAGAAGCGCAAGGAGAGAGCCAACTGTGTAACAGCTCCGACAACCAACTTCAGCTGCAGCAACTGTGGAAGAGTCTGTCACTCTAGAATTGGTCTTTATAGCCACTCCAGGCGCTGCTCCACAAACCACTGACCACCTCTAGGCACTTACCCATTGTCTCTCGGGACAAGGATGCCCAAGAAGAAGAAGATGTTACCCCCCAATACCATGAACTCTTATTCTGTGTAGTGACCTTTGATGTGGCACACTGTTATTTGAAAACTTAAGGGTTAAGAAATTGGTGCCCGTTTTACAGTTGTACAATGGGCACCTTCTTCTTTTCTTTTTTCTTTTGGGCCTCCTTATCTCGAGAGACAATGGATACGCGCCTGGAGGTGGTCAGTGGTTTGTGAAGCAGCGCCTGGAGTGGCTATAAAGGCCAATTCTGGAGTGACAGGCTCTTCCACAGGTGCTGCAGAGAAATTTGTTTGTTGGGGCTGTTGCACAGTTGGCTCTCCCCTTGCGCCTCTGTCTTTTTTCCTGCCAACTACTAAGTCTCTTCGACTCGCCACAATTTAGCCCTGTCTTTATGGCTGCCCGCCAGCTCTGGCGAATGCTGGCAACTGACTCCCACGACTTGTGATCAATGTCACACGATTTCATGTCGCGTTTGCAGACGTCTTTATAACGGAGACATGGACGGCCGGTGGGTCTGATACCAGTGGCGAGCTCGCTGTACAATGTGTCTTTGGGGATCCTGCCATCTTCCATGCGGCTCACATGGCCAAGCCATCTCAAGCGCCGCTGACTCAGTAGTGTGTATAAGCTGGGGGTGTTGGCCGCTTCAAGGACTTCTGTGTTGGAGATATAGTCCTGCCACCTGATGCCAAGTATTCTCCGAAGGCAGCGAAGATGGAATGAATTGAGACGTCGCTCTTGGCTGGCATACGTTGTCCAGGCCTCGCTGCCGTAGAGCAAGGTACTGAGGACACAGGCCTGATACACTCGGACTTTTGTGTTCCGTGTCAGTGCGCCATTTTCCCACACTCTCTTGGCCAGTCTGGACATAGCAGTGGAAGCCTTACCCATGCGCTTGTTGATTTCTGCATCTAGAGACAGGTTACTGGTGATAGTTGAGCCTAGGTAGGTGAACTCTTGAACCACTTCCAGAGCGTGGTCGCCAATATTGATGGATGGAGCATTTCTGACATCCTGCCCCATGATGTTCGTTTTCTTGAGGCTGATGGTTAGGCCAAATTCATTGCAGGCAGACGCAAACCTGTCGATGAGACTCTGCAGGCATTCTTCAGTGTGAGATGTTAAAGCAGCATCGTCAGCAAAGAGGAGTTCTCTGATGAGGACTTTCCGTACTTTGGACTTTGCTCTTAGACGGGCAAGGTTGAACAACCTGCCCCCTGATCTTGTGTGGAGGAAAATTCCTTCTTCAGAGGATTTGAACGCATGTGAAAGCAGCAGGGAGAAGAAAATCCCAAAAAGTGTGGGTGCGAGAACACAGCCCTGTTTCACACCACTCAGGATAGGAAAGGGCTCTGATGAGGAGCCACCATGTTGAATTGTGCCTTTCATATTGTCATGGAATGAGGTGATGATACTTAGTAGCTTTGGTGGACATCCGATCTTTTCTAGTAGTCTGAAGAGACCACGTCTGCTGACGAGGTCAAAGGCTTTGGTGAGATCAATGAAAGCAATGTAGAGGGGCATCTGTTGTTCACGGCATTTCTCCTGTATCTGACGAAGGGAGAACAGCATGTCAATAGTCGATCTCTCTGCACGAAAGCCACACTGTGCCTCAGGGTAGACGCGCTCGGCCAGCTTCTGGAGCCTGTTCAGAGCGACTCGAGCAAAGACTTTCCCCACTATGCTGAGCAGGGAGATTCCACGGTAGTTGTTGCAGTCACCGCGGTCACCTTTGTTTTTATAGAGGGTGATGATGTTGGCATCGCGCATGTCCTGGGGTACTGCTCCCTCGTCCCAGCACAGGCATAGCAGTTCATGTAGTGCTGAGAGTATAGCAGGCTTGGCACTCTTGATTATTTCAGGGGTAATGCTGTCCTTCCCAGGGGCTTTTCCGCTGGCTAGGGAATCAATGGCATCACTGAGTTCCGATTTGGTTGGCTGTATGTCCAGCTCATCCATGACTGGTAGAGGCTGGGCTGCATTGAGGGCAGTCTCAGTGACAGCATTCTCCCTGGAGTACAGTTCTAGGTAGTGCTCAACCCAGCGGTCCATCTGTTTGCGTTGGTCAGTGATTATGTCCCCCGATTTAGATTTGAGGGGGGTGATCTTCTTGATGGTTGGCCCAAGAGCTCTCTTCATGCCATCATACATTCCTCTGATGTTTCCGGTGTCTGAGGCCAGCTGAATATGACTGCACAGGTGTTGCCAGTAGTCGTTTGCGCAACGCCTAGCCGTTCTTTGTGCAGTACTTCTGGCTGCTTTAAGTGCTGCGGATGTTAAATCGCTGGGGGCTTTCTTGTAGTTCAAAAGTGCAATGCGCTTAGCGGCTATGACAGGTTCCAGCTCTTCATTATGAGATTGAAACCAGTCTGCATTTCTCTTCGCACTTTTGCCGTAGGTGGTCAAAGCTGACTCATAGATGGCATCTCTGATGTGGGCCCACTTGGTCTCAGCATCCCCTGTGGGAGTGTTTTGAAGGGCTGTTACAAGTGAATTTAGAAATTTTTGTAACAGCTGTGGGTGAGAAATTCTGCTCGTGTTGATGCGCGGGTGGCCCTTCTGCTTGGAATGATGCAACTTCTTTGGTCTGAGTCTAACCTTGCTGCACACCAGGGAGTGGTCGGTGTCGCAGTCCGCACTGTGGAAGCTGCGTGTGATTTGAACACTGTTTAAGGCGGCTCGCCTTGTGACAATGAGGTCTAGCTGGTGCCAACGACGTGATCTTGGGTGCCTCCATGAAACCTGGTGACAGGGTTTAGTGTGAAAGAACGAGTTGGTGATGCAGAGGTTATGATAGGTACACAACTCAAGCACCTAAGGTTCCAATATGGCATGCAGTTTGTGCATGTTCGTTCCTTGCCAGAAGTGCATCACCTGCCATATCATAAAGGTTCCTCCATAGAGTCCATGCCTGAAACAGAATGAGATGTTAAACTGTGGCTCTATATGACATTTCAGGTAGATGTAAAAGTTTGCATGGCAATATTTGAATGGAGACTGAGGAGTTTTGCTGGTGTTCTGATCACCATTTTCCTTGTCAATCAACACCACTAAAACATGTTAACTACCCACCTGCTGTTTATGGGAGTTTGCTGCATGCAAATTTTCTGCTGTTTGCTTACTGTAAGAATGACTATTTGTGGCTACTGTGAACAGCTTTGCGACTCTTTGACGATGTGAAAAGGGCTATATAAATGCAGGTTTCTGTTTGATTGCTTTGCTGATAAGGGAGGAGAGGGGAGAAAGGATTTTAACCTGTTCTTTGATTAATGCTGTATAACCTCAATGTCCATCCACAAAGGCCATTGTGGCCTCAGTCAAACACTATACCTGAATGTGGAGGTGTGTGGAGGCCTGAAGATCCAACATCTATCCACTCTTACACAACAGCACATTGCAGAATATTCAATTGATATATCAATTTCAAATAGTAAATTGGAAATAAAAACAGAAAGTGCTGGAAATACTCAGCAGGTCTGGCAGCATCTGTGGAGAGAGAGGCAGAGTTAATGTTTCAGGTCTGTGACCTTTTCAAATTGGAAATATTCACTCCATAGTGTTGAAATACTACAGCACTATTACCAAGACTGACAGATTTATTTTTTGATTGTAGATGGTTCAGAATGATTTGCAGGTAAAATGTGGAAGAATCATATCCTGAGGATGTATCATCATGATTAGAAATTCTGGACATGTGACTGGATTAAGGACTATAGATCTTGTTTTGTTTCCTGACAACTGCATGATGTGGGCCTTCTGAGGGAGTCTAAGTGTTACAAGTGAACAGATGATGGCACCAGAGTGCGATAGTGAAGGACAGCTGTCTGAACAAGGAGTTCGAAATGTGCAATAGAAAACACTGCACCTCCTGCATTCAGCTTCTGCCATGTCCTTTGTGCAGGAAAATGGCTCTGCTTGTTGTCATTTGCACAATTACCTCTAAGGATTCACTTAATGTAACAAGCACTGCCTTATTAGAAAACCTGAGGTCAGGTATAATGTGAGAGCAGGCTAGAAAATGAGGATAAAACTGATGTCTATCTTTAGACCACCAAGTTGAAGGATGCCTTGAAGAAAGAGGATTTTTTTCTTATAGCTTGTATTAAGCTTTGTTAGAACTGTGAGTGAGACTAATGTCAGTGTGAAGGCCCCATGTTTTCCATCTTTCCATTTTTCCCACTTTCTCATTTGCTCGGGCTCCCACTCCTTTACCTTGCAACACACTCTTGATTTCATGAATCCTTCTGTCAATTACTTCATGATTTTTGGATCATACCACTCAGGATTCCTCTCATGTCGATACACTTTGTCCCCCTCCCCTTTTTCTGATTGTATTAATATACCCATCTACCTCTTCTGACCTACTGTGCTTTCCAGATTTCCAGCATCTTCAATATTTTGCTTTTAATGCCATCCAGATTGATTTCACCAAATGTGGAAAAAATACATAGTAACTGGTTATAAACGGAATAAGTTGCAAACTAACATGACATTTGCCCAAACTCAGCAGAGATTCAGACAGTCATGGTAATTAAAACATTGAGAATCAAATGAGCTGTGCTTTGCAATTTCCTTTCCATATTGTCTGGTTTATCTTTCCACTCAGTAACATAGAACAAAAGAATCCAATTGAGGTTTGAGCTGAAATCCCTATTGAAATTATTGATTTTGGTGGAACAGTTTCCTTTTTTGTTAAAGCAGTTTATTCAGATTCCACCCTGTAGGAAGGAACAACTGGACAGCAGAATGGAAATAGTATAATGCAGCTGCTCTTGGGAAGACAGACATATACAGGAAGGATTGTAGCATAAGTGACCCAAGCTGTTTGTCTCCCAAACTGCTTTGATGCAATTGCTATAAATTACATACACAATGTTATAACTGTTGGTGTGTAACACTCTTCAATGTTTATTGATACTCAAACAGACGAAAATAAAGGCAAAAGATTCACCATAGGCTCAGCAAGTTAGTGTACCGTGGACCTGAGATATATAGATCAGGAAGATGTTGTCTGCTGAGTTAGCTAAATGTCAGCTAGGTAGTAGTGGGATACTGTAATTGGCCTCGGCACGAAAGGGCAAATCAGCTTGCTTTGCTTGAAAACTTGATTCTCCCTTCAGTACAGGTAGAACTGGGATTTATGTGAACCAAACTGCTGTATCATCAGGGTCCACTTGAGGGCAGCTGTCAGCACAGACCGTAGGGGCAGCTGATAGCAACATCCAGATGAACTGAGTCATCCTTGTTGAAGAGAAATTAAATTGGATTAGAAAATGTATTGTATTGAAAAAAATGCAAATTCAATGTGAATCTCAGTAATTATTCAAGTGTAGTTGAAAAATTACCCATGATCTCATTTACTTGACACATAAACAACAATAACAACCAGTATAGTGCAATCATATCAATCACAGATAAGGCCATCTCCATTCACTTTGTTGTACTACTCTCCACCCACATCCCCTTCCACACCCAAACCTTACTTTCCTTCTATATGTGACCCTGGAATGAAACTGTACTCCAATTCACTTACAACTGCACTTTGAAAATCCCAACTGCCTTGCCTTTGGGCCTCCTTTTGCCACAACATTTGTGCAGCTACTGATTTGCTCAACCACACCCTCACTTCCACCTTTGATGTCCTAATCCGCAAAAAAGGCATTACCTCTCATCCTGACCATTCCTCCGGTACAGCCCCCATTTCCACTCCCTTAAGTTAAACGTAACATAGAGAGGGACAACATCTGAAGAAAAAGAACCATTAACAATATTGGCTAATATGGGACCAGGAGGGGAAGTTGAGTGATCAGCAGTTTAGTGGCAATAGGGCCAAGTGAGCAGGAGGTGGGTCTTGGACAAGATGAGCTCAGAGAGGGCATGAGGAGCAATAGGAGGGAAACTAAAGAAAAATGCGAGTACAGGGTTACGGCAGCAGGGAACTTTAGAGGACGTTTGACCCAGTGGGCTAGGGGAAGGGAGGGATGTGGCAGAGGCAGCTGATTGGGTGGTGTCATCTTAGTGACAAAGAAGTCCATGAGCTCCTTGCACTTATTGTTGGAGGTGAGGGTGCAGAAGACAGGGGAGGGCGGTTTAAGAAGATGGTTTGCAGTCGGGAAAAGAAGCCAGGGGTTATCTTTGCATTCCAGGATAATCCTTGAATACTAGGCAGTTTTAGCAGATGAGAGCAGGACCCAATAATGTTTTATGTGATTCACTCCCTCCACCACCGACACACAGGGGCAGCAGTGTGTACCATCTACAAGATGCACTGCATCAACGCACCAAGGCTCCTGAGACAGCATCTTCCAAACCCGCGATCTCTACCACCTCGGAGGAGAAGAGCACCAGATGCATGGGAACACCACCACCTGCAAGTTCCCCTCCAAGTCACACACCATCCTGACTTGGAACTACATCACCGTTCCTTCACTGTCGCTGGGTCAAAATCCTGGAACTCCTTTCCTAATAGCACTGTGGGTGTACCTACCTCACATGGACTGCAGAAGTTCAAGAAGGCAGTTCACCACCACCTTCTCAAGGGCAATTAGGGATGGGGGCAATTCTGGCCTGGCCAGCGATGCCCACATCCTATGAATGAATGAAAAAAAAGTCAGATCTGGCAGTGGATGGCTAAACCAGTTGTCCACCATATCCTTTGAAGTCTGCTTCCCTTGAACTTAAGGGAGCAGAAATGGGGGCTGTACCAGAGGAAAGGTCAGAATGAGAGGTAATGGCTTTATTCCGGATTAGGGCATCAAAGTGGAGGTGAGGGTGTTATTGAGCAAATCAGTAGCTGCACAAATGTTGTGGCAAAAGGAGGCCCAAAGATGAGGCAGTTGGGATTTTCAAAGTGCAGTTGTAAGTGAATTGGGGAAAGTTTTTTCCAGGGTCACCTACGGAAGGAAAATAAGGCTTGGGTGTGGAAGGGTGATGTGGGTAGAGAGTATTACAATGAAGTGAATGGAGATGGCCTTATCTATGATTGATACGATTGTACTATACTGGTCAGTACGCTGTTAATATTAGATGAGGATAGAAGTCTTTGGGTCAAAGTAACAGGAGTTTATTTACAGGGGTCTTATCTCGAAGGCATCTACATTAACACTGAGCAACACAAGGTTCAGACTTGTGACATCACATCCTGTGATGATGCTTAAGGTCTATATACATAATCTACCCAGCAACAGCTTATGTACATTATACTGCAGCTTGTCCCAAGTCTCTGACTTCATTCACTGGGGCTGTAACACTGTGGGGTTCTCATGACTCTGCCATAGCGTGTTCTTCTTTCACTTGTTTGGGGTACTGGGTCTTTCAGTTCTTCTTTCTCACTTTCCTGCAGGTGAGTGGAACTCCTGGATGGCTCAGGTTCTTTGCTTTCACTGTCATCTGGGTGATCTGTTGTTGTTTGTATCACTGGTTCGTCAGCTCTCTCTGGTAGCTGATTTTTCCCCATTTGTTTTTTCTGAGATGTCAGTATCAATGATGTTCTATTTCTGCTTATCTATCCCTGGTCTGCCTGGACTATGTAAGATCGAGGATATGGAGATTTCTCCATCACTTCCCCATATCGACCCTGATCTTCAATTCAAACCAAATCTCCTGGTCATAGGTCTGTTTGATTTTTCACTGTGTAGCACCTATCATGATTCTCTGTTTGGATTGACCTCACTTTCTCTTCTCTCACCCGCAACCTTTTGCGTTTTTTTGAACTGATTCATGGCTGAAGGGTTCTTGGGAGTATGGTGTCCTCAATCACCTACCCATTAGTAACTCACATGGAGCCAACCCGTTCCGGAGTGGTGTTGATCGATAGTTTAATAGTGCCAGCTGAAAATCTTCATTCATTTTCTGTAGCATTTTCATGGTTCGAACACCTCTCTCTGCTTCTCCATTAGCCTTGGGGTATCTCTGCGAACTTGTAACATAGGCAAACCCATACATTTCTGTGAAATCTTTGAAAGTTTCATTCACGACTTGTGGACTATTATCGGAGATCCCTTGTCTGGAATGCCATGTGTGGTGAAAATTTCTTTTCGTGATTTGATTACAGCTTCAGAACTCTGGCCATTTATTGGTTTGACTTCAACCCATCTGGAGGAATAGTCAACGACAATAAGGAAAATCTTCCTATTATGTTCAGACAGGTCCATTCCCAAGCGCTCCTATGGAATGCACAGAAACGAAAACAACATCAGTGGCTCTCTAGAGTCTTGTCTGGTGACACATGAGATACACCTGGAAATCCTGTCTTCAATCTCCTTGGAAACACCCGGCCACCATACTGAGTTTCTCGCTCTTGCTCTACACTTGGTGATACCTAAGTGTCTTTGGTGTAGTTTCTCTAGGAAACCTTAAAGCCCATGGCATAACTAGTCTTTCGTCATAGACTAGCAAGCTGCCCACAATAGTGAGATGACTTCGTTGCTCATGATACTTTCTTAAAACCAGGTTATTAGGCATATATTCTGGCCAAACTTCTTGGCAAAACTGTCTTACTTTTTTGCAGACTTCGTTCTCTTTCTGTAGGTTTCTAATTTAGCATAATCTTTGAGCAGTTGCTGGCAAATCTTTGGTTATGGCTAAAGCAAAGATGACCACTTCCTCCAGGAATGGGACATCTCCCACTTCAGGAATAGCAATTGATACTCTTGATAATGCATCAGCTGTCACCTGATGTTTCCTTGAGACATATTCAGTTGTTGTGCCATATCTCATAAGTCGTAGTCGAAATCCCTGTACCCTTGGGGGTAATTTTGCTAACTCCTTGGAATTAAACAATGTCACTAGTGGCTTGTGGTCCGTTTCGATCTTGATCTTGAAGCCCAGTATGTAGTCTGAAAACTTTTTGCGCGCCCCTGTTGCTGCCAATTCTTCCTTTTCAATCACAGTGTATCTTCATTCTGTCTCTGACAATGAACGAGAGGCAAAGTACACAGGCCTGCGTCGCCCATCTTTTTGAATCTGGAACAGGACTGCACCTAATCCTGTTGACAATGCATCTGCTGCATTAATGGTCACTAGCTCTAGGTCATAATGTGCCAAAACTTCTAATGAAGTTAACATTTTCTTGATCATCTTGAAAGAATTTTTCTGGCAGTCTCCCCAGCACCAGGCATTGCTGCTCTTTAGCAGTTGTCATAGTAATAGTGGTGTCATGAACACGTGCTATGCCAAATGATGATTTTTTAAGGTAAGAGGGGGCAGGACATTTTAAAGCTTAAAAGGCGAGACCTGTGGCTCAACTCATCCCAGTATTGAGCTAAAGGAAAAAGTATGCTTGCAAGAGACAACAGGACAGAGAAAAACAACTAAAATAAAAATCCAATTGCTAAATAAACTGTTGCTTTTAGAATATTTGCCAAAGTTATAAAAATTGAATCTACCAATTGGTTTGTTTTAATGACATATAGAATATAAAATACTCAAAACAGTTAACATTATTATTACAGCACATGAAAGTACTTCCATTTTTATCAGTTTGCAGTTAAAGTGCCAGTGAAATGTTTTATTAACATCAGTGTTCTAGCTTTGGAGAGAAAGAAACCAGATCAACAATTCACTGGCACAGATGAAGAATACAGGTTATGGGATCTTCAATGTGAACCACCTTCCTCCCCTTCACATCCATCTAAAGGTGGACATTTAAAGAACAATAGTAAAATTGGGAAGAAGAAAGTATGGGGAAGAGGGAAATAACAATATAAATACAGTAAGGAAATAACTTCAGTTAGATTGTTTCCATGAAATATTTGCATAATCACCCGTAACCAACCATTAACCCAGAATACATCATTAGGTGCTCAATGTGTAATCACTCCTGCTGCGTTCTTGGACTTATTACAAATGTTTATGAAAGAAAATGTTTAATTGCTTGATGCAAAATTTCCAGCACTTGTGAGGTTTTGGTGTGTGCTACAAACTCTGCAAAAAAAACTTGCCCATAGAGGGTGATAAATTTCATGGAAAATAATGAAAATTCTGGAGTAAATACAAAGACATGACTCGCTGAGACATTCAGACAGTTTCAAAAACTAAAACTGAATAGTTTATTTACAGCACAGAAGGAGGCCATTTGGCCCATTGTTTCCATGCTAGCTTTTTGGTAAAGCCATCCAATTAATCCCACTTCCCTGCTCTTTCCCATAGCCCTGTATTTTTTCCCCTTCCAGAATTAATCCAATTCCCTTTTTAACATTACTATTGAATCAGTTTTCATCACCGTTTCAAGCAGTGCATGCCAGATCATAACAATTCACTGTGCAAAAAGAAAAGTTTCCTTATGGTTCTTTTGCTAATCACCTTAAATGTGTGTCCTCTAGTTACTGATCCTTCTGCCACTGCAGTGTCTCCTTATTTACTCTATCAAAACTCCTCTTAACCTTCTCTGGTCTAAGGAAAACAACTGCAGCTTCTTCAGTCCCTCGACATAACTGAAGTCCCTCATCACTGGTACCATTCTAGCAAATCCCTGCTGCACCCTCTCCAAGGCCTGGATATTCTTCTTAAAGTGTGGTGCCCAGATTAAACATGATACTCCAGTGATTTATATGGGTTTAGCATTGTGTTCTTGCTTTTGTATTCTATTTTTCTATTAATAAAGGCAAGAATTCTATATGCTGTTTTAATATGTTTTCAACTTGTCCTACCGCCTTCAAAGATTTGTGTTTATATACCTTAGGTCTCCCTATTCCGGCACCCCCTTTAAAATTGTACCATTTAGTTCATATTGGCTCTTCTCATTCTTCCTACCAAAATGTATTACTTCAGTTTTCTGCACTAAATTTAATCTGCCATGTGGCTGTCCATTTTACCATGTCAGTCTGTGTCCTCCTTAAGTATGTTACTATCCTATCCTCTTTGTTTACTATATTTCCGAGTTTCATAACATCTGCAAGCTTTGAAAGTGTGCACTGTATACCCAAGTCAAGATCATTAATAGCTATGAAAAATAGCAATGGTCTGAATATCGATGTCTGGGGACCACTGTTTACTTCCCTTCAGTCTGAAAACAACTATTCACCACTAATCTCTGCTTTTTGTCCCTCAGCCAATTTAGTATCCATGCTGCCACTGTCCCCTTAATCCGATTGGATTTAATGTTGCTAACAAGCCTATTATGGGTACTTTATCAAATGCCTTTGAAAGTCCATATACACATCAACCACACTACCCTCATCAATCCTCTCTGTTACTTTATCAAAGAACTTGATCATGTCAACACAATTTGCTTTTAACAAATCTATGCTGACTTTCATTCACAATATCTGCTGTCCCTCTACCAAGAGATCCCTTTCACACATCCACTACACATGTATGTGCAAGAACATATGTGGAAGAAACTAGAGCAAAATAAATCAAACTTCCTCGGATGAGTACTCGCAAACTACTTTATTAGCTTGTGCACAAGGAGAACAAACACAGTAGAGCTCACATTGAGACTCAGTGCGATGTTCTAAAGAATTACAGTCAAACAGTGGCAATTATACTATTCTGCAACCAATAATCTTACAACAATATTTCAATCCTTAATTTGCATTCTAAAGCACCAATAATATTACAATTTAATTCTTGCTCTAAACGAATAAGATACAGTAATTTTCAATCCTTCATTTACATATCTATCTCACCATTGGCCTTGCAGCTGGTACAGCGCAACAACAGAAAGAGACATCAGGCTTCAACAACACTCTTCTTATCTCATCAGCCAGACATGGCACATTCCTAAGGAGCAGTTTGCGGGAGAAACATACTGACCAAGCAAACTCACACCCCTAGTCCAGGGATGGCTCACCTCAGGTTCCACACATACTCACAAAATCAGGACTACTGTAATTATATTCTCAGGTTCAGTGGTGTTGGTCACTCCTGTTAGCACTCTGAGCATCTTACATTTGTGGAACATAGGAACATATAGGAACATAGGACTTAGGATCAAGAGTAGACCATTTGGCCCTTCGAGCCTGCTCCGCCATTAGATAAAATCATGGCTGATCTGGTTGTGGTCTCAACTCTACCTTCCTGTCTGCACCCCCGCCCCCCCACCCCCCACACCCCACATAATCCTTGACTCTCGTCTATCAAAAATCTAAATCAGCCTTGAATAAATTCAATGACCCAGCCTCCACTGCTTTCTGGAGAAGAAAATTCCACAGACTAACAACCCTCCTAGAGAAAATATTTCTCCTTATCTCCTTCTTAAAAGGGAGACCTCTTATTCTTAAACTGTGTCCTCTAGTTCTAGTCTCCCCCACAAGAGGATACATCCTCCTGGTATCCACTCTATCGAGTACCCTCAGGATGTTATATGTTTCAATAAGATCACCTCTCATTCTTCTAAACTCCAATGAGTATAGGCCCAACCGATTCAACATTTCTTCATAAGATAAGCCCTTCATCCCCAGAATGAGTCAACTGAACCTTCTCTGAACTGTTTCTAACACAAAGATATCCTTTATCAAATAAGGAGATCAAGACTGCACATGGTACTCCAGATGTGGTCTCACCAAGGCCCTGTACAGCTGCAGTAAAACTTCCCTACTTTTATACTTGATTCCTCTTGCAATAAATGCTAACATTCTATTTGCCTTCGTAATCACTTGCTGTACCTGCATACATTTTGTGATTCATGAACCAGAACCCTCTGCACCACCAAGTTCTGCTATCTCTCTCCATTTAAATAGTATACTGATTTTCTATTCTTCCTGCCAATGTGGACAAGTTCACATTCTCCCACATTATATATGCCATCTGCCAAAGTTTTGTCCACTTACTTAACCTATCTATATCCTTTTGTAGATTCTTTAACTGTCCTTGACAACTTACTTTCCTTAATATCTTGGTATCATCAGCAAATTTAGTGACCATACATTCATCCACGTCACTGATATAGATTGTAAATGGTTGAGGCCCCATCACTGATCCCTGTGACACTCCACTAGTTTCAGCTTGCCAACCTGAAAAAGACCTATTTATCCTTACTCTCTGCTTCCTGTTAGCTAACCAATCCTTTATCCATGCTAATATGTTACCCCCTACACCATGTGCTCTTATCTTGTGCAGTAACCTTTGTTAGGGCACTTTATCAAATGACTTTTGGAAATCCAAGTATACTACATCTACAGGTTCCCCTTTATCTACCTTGCTTATTACTTCCTCAAAGAACTCTAATATTAATTAAACACGATTTTCCTTTCATAAAACCATGTTGTCTCTGTCTGATCCCATTATGATTTTCTAAGTATCCTGCTATAACCTCCTTAATAATAGATTCTAGCATTTTCCCAATGACAGATGTTAGGCTAACTAGCCTATAGTTTCCTGCTTTCTGTCTCCCTCCTTTCTTGAATAAAGGTGCTACATTTGCTATTTTCCAATCCGCTGGGACCCTTCCAGAATCTAAGGAATTTTGGAAGATTATAACCAATATATCTATCTCTGCAGCCACTTCTTTTAATACCCAAGGATGCAGGCCATCTACCAGACTTGTCAGCCTCGAGATCTAATAGTTTCCCAGCACCTTTTCCCTGATGATTGTAATTGTTTTAAGTTCCTCCCTCCCTGTCACCTGTTGATTTTTCAAGTATCTTTGGGAAGTTTTCTAAGTTTTCTACAGTGAAGACAAACACAAAATACCTGTTCAACACCTCCAAAATGTTCTTGTTTTCCATTATCAATTCCCCAGACTCACCCTCTAGAGGATCAACACTAGCTTTAGTTACTCTTTTCCTATTTAAATACTTGTAGAAATTTACTATCTGTTTTTATATTACTAGCTAGCTTTCTCTCATACGTTACTTCCTCCCTCTTTTTTTTTAGTAATTCTTTGCTGGTTCTTAAAATCTGTCCAAATCTTCTCATCTACCATGAATCTTTGCAGATTTGTACAGTGCTTGTCTCACAATGTTGTCTCACATTGCTCTCTATCTATTTGTATAATAATGTAATTTGGGACCTATAACAAAGTACCCCTTGTAACCTGAACCAGGTATTCATATCTTTAGCACATGTGCTTCTTCAATCTCTCCAAAACCAGTCTTGGTAGCCAGATATGACTCAATAAGCTTCTTTATTTCACAGTGAAATGAACATACAAAACAGCCATTAAGATCACACTCATTTAATTCAAATCAGTACAACCAACCTTTGTGTAATAATATAAAATAAAGAACACATCATGCTTTCCCATGTCAGTGAGCCACATTAATTGACTTAAACAAGATGACTTCCAAATGTCCTCGAGCATTTCTAACTTCTTAAGCAATGCAGTACTGAAGGAGTGCTACACTGTCAGAGGTGTCTTTTTTTTTTGCGTGAGACGTTAAACCATCTGCCATCTCAGATCTCGTGGCACTGTTAATAAAGAACAACAGGAGAGTTCCGCCTGCTGTCCTGGCCAATATTTGTCCCTCAACCAACATCACTAAAACAGATTATCTGGCCATTATCACAGTGCTGTTTGTGGGAGTTTGCTATGCACAAATTGGCTGTCAAGTGACTACACTTCAAAAGTACTTCATTGGCTGTTAAGTACTTAGAGATGTTCGGTGGTTGTGAAAGGTGCTATTTAAATGCAAGTCTTTTTTTTTTGCTCACCAATTTTGCATCAGGTTCCCAAAACTGCCATTCGGAGCCCATTTTGTATATTCAATGCATCTAACACCCTGCACACTTGTAAGTTAATGTCATGCAGTTTAGCAGCCAGTGTGTTTCCTGGGAGATCAGGTACAGTAGATCACAACCCAAAAATTCAGCCATCGAATCTTAATGTATTGTCCTGTGTTTTTTTCTCTCCTTGGGAAATATTGCAATGCGCCTTCAAAAGTGTAAAAGATCAGTACATCTTTAAGGCAGCAAGCTCCAGAGAAAGTGAGCGGAAGTGCTTTCTGGTTGCCATGCTACAGCCACATAGAGAGGGAGAACAGAGATTCAATGTATCCATTTTGACTTTGAAATTGGCGAGCAGAGACACACAGTTGACAGGCTGTTCCAGCATGTGAAGGAAATAGGAGCATTCTCTCAGTCTATTTAAACCCTATGTAGTTTCTCTTTCAAACTTCTAAAAAGCTTTAAGCCAAATTAATTCCTTAAAGAAATAACAAATTATTGATCCGCTGTGTTCATCCCTGGAAAAAAAAGGAGAGTTTAATACTACAACTGCTGAACTTAACTGCTGAATTCCAATCTCTGGAAGGATCTTCAAATTCATTGAACCTTGGGAGACTGCAAGTGAACTTTGACTGTGTTGCATTAGAAGACCATTCGTCAGGAAGCATAATCGTTATTGAGAAGACTTTATTGTCTTTTTCTATTTTTTCGGACTGCTAATTAAAAACCAAACTACTGTCAGTTTGAGTATATCTATGTGAATGTGGGAGTTCGTTTTTTTTTAAATAAGACGTTATAAGGTCTTTAGCTATTGGTTTATCTTAATAGTATTTAAGATTTTAGTTTTTTTTAATAAACGGTTAATTTGTTGATATCTAAAGATACCTGGTTTGGTTTGCCTCATTGGGGGTTACTAGATTGTTTCAATTTGGCTGCTGCTTACTTCAATTTGGAAAGCTTAAAGAAATATGATGTGACCTGTGGAGCGATGGGACTGAATTGACAGTGCGTTGCTCCAACCACAATCAGAATCATATATTTTGATTGGGGGCTTTGTCCTGTGCAATATTTGCACAGAAAACAGATGGAATGAGTCTGAGTTTCTCTCTTCAGGAAGAAACTTCCAGGATTGTCAGGCCTATGATTTTTCTTTTACTATTTTGAAGAGTTAGATAAAGGACATTATCGTGTAACGCATTCTAGTCACAAAATTGGCTGCTGCATTTCCTACTTTACAATAGTGGCTACACTTCAAATGTACTTCACTGTCTGGAAAGCACTTTGGGATATTCTGAGATTATAAAAGATGCTGGGTGAATGAAAGTCTTTCTTTGTTTCAGTGAAAGCTTTCACAGTTGTCTCTTAAAAAATCTGACTGCCCATCTGTGGCAGTATCTTTATCTTCCTCAATTCACAGCTGGAAAGGAATACAAAACATTTTGACACAACGGGTGTGGGGTGGGTATTGATTATTTAAAACATGTTAATGATTTGTTTATTATTTACAGTCTTTAGAGAATATCCTTTTTTAAGTTTGGGAATAGACTTTGCATTAAAAACCCAATATTAAAAGCAACTTTTTCTAAATCCTTGCTGGAAAAAAGATCAAAAACAAATGCCAAGTCAAGACACACATACGCAGTGGAGTCCGTGGAGATGGTTGTATTAAGTTTTCCATTATTTTAGTCAGTGACCAGAATCATAAAGGGCATCACAAGCAAGTAATTGATGGCCTGGATTTTGTGGTCAGCAGTGAAGCAAGGGCACTCAACCTGAAGAAAATGGCCCACAAAGATCTAGTGATCTCTGGTGGGAATTTTCCCTTTTCCCAAGGCAGTTTAATTCTCGTGTCAAGTCAAGGCGACTTGGTGTAAAGCAGCAGTGATGGCAGCAAGCAGGTAACCAACCAATCACATTGAAGTATATTCACACAGCAAACCAGGAAGCTAAAAGCACTTAAAATTCTTCACTTTTAATTTAAATTTTCAGATTGCGAAAAGTATGACTGTATTAAGATAGAAGCTAAAATAAAAAATAAACAGACTTTGAACAAAAGAGATAACTGTTTTTAAAAATGTGTAACTTTTTGCCATTGTGGAGAAATTTGACATTCCACAAATGTAAAATTAGCTTTCCAGGACCAGTAAGGGTGTTTAGCATTAATAATGAAGTTATACACCATTAAAAACTCAGTTATATCTCATTCAACAAGGTGTAACTTTTTCCAAGGGTTTTTACAATGCGACTAACAATGCAGAAGTGGAGGTTCTCGCCAAATTGTAATTGGAAGGCAGACTGTGGGAACCTTGACAGCGCGCCATATGGAGGAGCATCGACTCACTAACAGCAACTTCTGGATTTCCACATTACTCTTTCCATGTCCAAACTCCCAAAGTTGCTGTCAGTTTCACTGGAGTAATGATGGCAAATGCTGATAACTCCATCATTACTAAAGCAAAATCTAGGCTGATATGTAATGCCAGGCATTCCAAAGGATTAACAAATGTAATATTGAATTTATCTGGTGACAATCAACACTGGGTTACTGAAAAGTACCAAAATATACATCAATATATCCTGTTATTTAATGGCATGTTCACCATCATTACCCTCTGTCACGGCTTAAAATCATTGTTTGTTGGGTTTATGGTTAGTGAAGTTGGAGGAGCTTTGTTCCCCAATCTCCACATATTCCCTCAAAGGAAACCTTATTGTGCAGATGCATGTCTTTCAAAAGCACTGCACTATCAAAATTTACAACTGTTTCCTGACATCTATGCGAATGGACTACTGTCAATATATTAAAAAATCAAATATCACTTTTCCATTGTATGAGTATAAGCAAAGCCTTTGGCCTTGGCCCAATATTTATAGAAGGGGTGTGTATGTGTATGCAGGCTGGATTTTGTACTTGGTTGGAAGTCGGGTTCTATGGCGTTGCCGGGGCAGTAACGGGGGGGGGCGGGGGGTGGTGGGTGCAGAGAATCAGCGCAGATTTGTCCGCTGTAATGCCAATTTCCAATTTTCTCGGAGGTGGTGAAGTTCTGTGATGGCACCTCCGCCGCTCTGCAACAGGACCATACTTTAAATATGTTAAATTATGTTTTGCATGAATTAGTATTTATTTGCCGCGATCCTACCAAAATAGACTGACCCATTGCCCATGTGACAACATTCATGCAATTCAACATCATGCATATTGGTATGCCGATAATGTCAGTGCTCATATTGGCAATATTGTATGGCTTATGCTGGAATTGAAAAACACAAGCACTCCATGATGGAATGTGGTTTTCGGACAATAAAGGCTGTCCATTGAACCTGAATTTAACTTTAATAAACAGGGGAAAAACCTGATAAAAGGTGACTGCTAGCAGCTAAAATGGATACGGCAATTTGCATCGAAATACCCTACATTCCAATGTATCGAGACGTAAGATCTGGTTAGTCCCCATCCAGAACAATGGCCTGAAAATTTTGAATGGATTACCTGTCCTGTTCTCATTAACAAGATATTAAAGGCAATCCTGTAACATTAAGACTGGTGGAGATGGACCATTCAAAAGGTAGTAGAACAATGGGACCCTGAGAGAGATTGGAATTCTTAGACATGATCTAATTAAGTTGCAAGAGAGAATACACACTGTGCAATCATGTGACAGACCCATGATCTGTGTGTTAAACTAGCTGCTCTCTCTCTCTCTCTCTCCAGGCCACCTTGCAGGTTTGAACCCTGTAATCATCTAAGTCTATCATTGCTGCAGACAGAGACCCCGTGAAGAAAACCATCTGCTTCAGTGTCTCCAAGAAAACCCTGAACCAGTTGGCCACATCTACAAGTCAGACTCCTCAGGATCACCGGGTTCAGCTGGAAGACCAACCTCCACAGACTGTACACTTCATTTTTATTGCTCCGGACTCCAATCTAACCAATCTATTCTTCCCCACTCTGTAACCTATTTGTGTGTGTGAATCTTGTGGTGTGTGTGGGAAAGCTGGAGTGTAGTTTTTTTTATGATCATAGCACGTAAATGGTTAAACACTGAATTGGTAAGCATAGTCACTTTTTAAAAGAAATAAACCTTGTTGCGGTCAAACAAGGAGAGGGACAAGAGGAGACCCCTCCTCACCTGATCACAACAGTGGCTAGATTTGGTAGGAATTTCCCTATCTAGTTAACCATACCCATGAATCGCTGTAAATCTGTTTTATTCTTTGGCTCTGGGGAATCCTTTATTGCCTTCATCTTCCATGGATCTATCTTGATGCCAGATCCATCAATGATGTGGCCAAGGAACCTAACTGTCGACTATGAGAATAAACACTTCTCATTTAATGTGAGACCGGCCTCCTGTAATCTGTGTAATACTGCTCTTATCCTTGCATTGTGTTCTTCTTGGTTTGCTCCATGAATCAGAACATCATCCATGTGGCAGATGATTCCCTCCAAACCTTCTGGAATTGCTGACATCGTCCACTGGAATATCTCTGGTACCAACGCAATACTGAATGGCAATCTGTTGAAACAGAATCTACCAAAGGCTGTGATAAAGGTAAACAATTTAGACTCATCATCTAAAGGCTACTGCCAGAACCCACAATTTGCATCTAATTTAGTGAATATGGAGCTTTATCCCAATTTAGCAAGGCTGTCATCGACTGATGCCATAGGGTAAATCTCTTTCTCTACAGCTTTATTGAGTTGGGTAAGGTCCACACAAATCCTCATGGGCCAATTTGATTTTCTTACTGGAACCATCCCAGAGCACCACCTAGTGGGTTTAGTTACTGTGGAAATAACTCCTTCATTTAGCATGTCATCGATTTCCTTCTATACCTTTGCCAGGAATGGGTGTGGGTCCTTTCTCTGTTTGAACAAACATAACGGTTCTGCCTCTTTGTTGAGAGTAATGTGATACTCTGTTTTTAATTTCCCTAAACCTTCAAATAATTTGGGGAATTCAGCTCTAAAATCACTTAGCTATTTCTTACCTTCCGGGAGCGGAGCGGACCTCCGGGGAGAACGCCGAGCGAGGAGCGGATGAATAGAGCCCGAGGATCGTGGCCTAGACACTTACCTTCCAACAGAGGAGTGGAGAGGAGTGGACCTGAGGGGAGAATGCCGAGCATGAGAAGAGGATAAATACAGCCCGAGGATTGCTGCCTTCACTTACCTTCTGGGAGTGGACCTGTGTGAGAGCAGTCCAGGCGTGCCAGAGTTTTGACAAAAGAAGAAAACAAGTCAACAGCGACATCACAGGAAAGCTGCAAGGTGATTGGTTGGGTGAGCTGTTAGTGCCTGTAAATAGCTTAAAAAAGGGGAAAGTTCTTTTTTTTTAAAAAAAACCTATCATATAAGCAATAAGGCTAGTACTACTAAAATGTGTTTTTTAAAATTAGTGTAAATTATTAAGGACTTTAGATTGTAGTGAGTAGTGTTTGGAGTAGGACAAGGCCCCTAGTGTAATTAGTATTTTTAAATTAAAGGGAGTAACTAAGTAATCTAAAGGTAAGTCATGGCAGGAGAGCTCACACCCATGATATGCTCCTCCTGCACTATGTGGTAAATCAGGGATGCTTCCAGTGTCCCTGACGACCATGTGAGTAGGAAATGTATCCATCTGCAGCTACTGGCTACCCGCATTATGGAGCTGGAGCTGCAGGTGGATTCATTGTGGAGCATTCGTGATACTGAGATCATCGTAGATAGCACTTTTAGCGAGGTGGTCATTCAGCAGGCAAATGCTGCAAAGGCAGGATGGGAATGGGTGACCACCAGGCAGAGTAGAGGAAGGCAGGTAGTGCATGAGTCCCCTGTGGCCATCCCCCTCTTTAACAGATATACCGCTTTGGATATTGTTGGGGGAGATGGCTCAGGGAAAGCAGCAAGAGCCAAGTTCATGGCACCATGGGTGGCTCTGCTGCACAGGAGGGCAGGAAGAAGAGTGGCAGGGATATTGTGATAAGGGATTCAATCATAAGGGCATTTCTGTGGCCACAAAAGAGACTCCAGGATGGTATGTTGCCTCACAGGTGCAAGGGTCAAGGATGTCTCTAAGCGGCTGCAGGGCATTCTGAGGTGGGAGGGCTAGTAGCCAGTTGTCGTGGTACATATCGGTACCAACAACATAGGTAAAAAAAAAGGGATGAGGTCCGACAAGCTGAATATAGGGAGTTAGGACCAAAATTAAAATGTAGGACCTCAAAGGTAGCAATCTCAGGATTACTACCATTGCCACGTGCTAGCGAGAGCAGAAATAGCTGGATATATCAGATGAATACGTGGCTGGAGAAATGGTGTAGGGGGAGGGATTCAGATTTCTGGGACATTGGGACCGGTTCAGGGAAAGGTGGGACAAGTACAAGCTGGACGGGTTGCATCTGGACAGGACCGGGACCAATTTCCTCGGGGCGGGGGTGAGGGGGGTGGGGTTTGGTGTTTGCTAGTTCTGTTGGGGAGGGTTTAAACTAGAATGGCAGGGGGATGGGAATCTGAGCAGAGAGTCAGAGGAGAGGGAAACAAGGATAGAAATGAAAGACAGAAAGGTAAGAAGCAAAAGAAGAAGGCAGAGAAAACAAGGGCGAGAAACAAATGGGGCCACAGTGCAAAATAAAACTAGGATGACTAACAATGTTAAAAAGACAAGTCTAAAGGCATTGTGTCTTAATGCGCGGAGCATTCGTAATTAGGTAGATGAACTAACAGCGCAAATAGATATAAACGGTTATGATTTAGTAGCAATTACAGAGACACGGCTGCAGGGTGACCAAGGATGGGATATTCAGTATTTAGGAAGGACAGGCAAAAAGGGAAAGGAGGCGGGGTAGCATTGTTAGTAAAGAAGGAAATCAATGCAATAGTGAGGAAGGATATTGGTTCAGAAAATCATGATGTGGAATCTGTATGGGTGAAGCTAAGAAACACCAAGGGGCAGAATACATTGGTAGGGGTTGTATATAGGCCCCTAAACAGTAGTGGAGATGTAAGGGATGGCATTAAACAGGAAATTAAAGACATATGCAATAAGGGTACAACTGTAATCATGGGTGACTTTAAACTACATATAGATTGGTCAAACCAAATTAGCAATAATACTGTGGAGGAGGATTTCCTGGAGTGTATATGTGACGGTTTTTTAGAACGATACGTTGAGGAATCAACTAGACAACAGGCGATCGTAGACTGGGTATTGTGCAATGAGAAAGGATTAATTAACAATCTTGTTGTGCAGGGTCCCTAGGGGAGGAGCGACTACAACATGATAGAATTCTTCATTAAGAAGAATGGGCGGCACAGTGGCGCAGTGGTTAGCACTGCAGCCTCACAGCTCCAGGAACCCGGGTTCGATTCTGGGTACTGCCTGTGTGGAGTTTGCATGTTCTCCCTGTGTCTGCGTGGGTTTTCTCCGGGTGCTCCGGTTTCCTCCCACAAGCCAAAAGACTTGCAGGTTGGTAGGTAAATTGGCCATTAAAAATTGTCACTACTATAGGTAGGTGGTAGGGAAATATAGGGACAGGTGGGGATGTTTGGTAGGAATATGGGATTAGTGTAGGATTAGTATAAATGGGTGGTTGATGGTCGGCACAGACTCGGTGGGCCGAAGGGCCTGTTTCAGTGCTGTATCTCTAATCTAATCTAAAAAAAAAGAGGTAGAGTGAAGTAGTTGAATCCGAAACTAGGATCCTGAATCTAAATAAAAGAAACTATGAAGGTATGAGGCACGAGTTGGCTATGGTAGATTGGGGAAATTTACTAAAAGGGTTGACGGTGGATAGGCAATGGATAATATTTAAAGAATGTGTGCATGAATTACAACTATTCCTTCCTGTCTGGCACAAAAATAAAACTGGAAAGGTAGCTCAATCAAGGCTTACGAAAGAAATTAGGGATAGTATTAGATCCAAAGAGGAGGCATATAATATTGCCAGAAAAAGCAGCAAGTCTGAAGATTGGGAGCAGTTTAGAATTCAGCAAAGGAGGACAAAGAGGTTGATTAAGCAGGGGAAATAGTGTATGAGAGTAAACTTGCGGGGAACATAAAAACTGACTGTAAAAGCTTCTATAAATAGGTGAAGAGAAAAAGATTAGTGAAGACAAATGTAGGTCTCTTACAGTCAGAAACGGGGGAAATTATAATGGGGAACAAAGAAATGACAGAACAATTAAACACATACTTTGGTTCTGTCTTCACAAAGGAGGACACAAATAACCATCCAGAAATGTTAGGGAAACAAGGGTCTAATGAGAGGGAGGACTGAAGGAAATCAGTTTTAGTAAAAAACATAGTGCTAGGGAAATTAATGGGGTTAAAGGCTGACAAATCCCCAAGGCCTGATAATCTACATCCCAGAGTACTAAAGGAAATGTCCCTGGAAATAGTGGGTATATTGGTGGTCATCTTCCAAAATTCTATTGATTCTGGAGCAGTTCCTACAGATTGGAGGGTGGCAAATGTAACCCCACTATTTAAAAAAGGGGGGAGAGAAAAAACAGGTGTAAACCGTGGAGCGGAGTCAACTCCCCCTTGGCCCCTTTATTCCCTGCACCCACTTGATCCTGGCTGTCACGTGGGACTAAGTCCTCTTAATTCAGGCTCAGGCTGGGTGTTTGGGATATCGGGTTACAGGAGAGCCACCCTCCACTTCATCCACCGGCTACAGTTAATGGCTTAGTACAAAGAGGAGGAAACTCAGTGCTTTCTTTAACTATCAATTTACTTTATTCACGTTGTTGTACAATGTAAGAATAAGGCTTATACACTTGGTTAGACAAAAGCATGCAACTCAAATTGGGTTATACAGTTAATAACAAAGCTAGCTAGAATTGATAAGCACACCCACTAGGTTCCTTTGACCTTTCACTGACCTAGTCACAGAAAACAAAAGATAATACCCGAAAAAGGGGAGAGCTGACGCTGGCCAGGCGTTCCGTTCTCTCTCTTTTACGTCGTCGCCGCGTTGCTTACACAGGGTCTTCCACTTCCGCGATGGTTGATCTCCAGAATTTCTCGCTGGCTCTATGCCCGAGATTCTCTATTCTTATTCTCCTTCTTATGTCTCCAAAACTGAGCTGTCTCTTTCCGGCTGGTTTAAGCCTGCTCACCTCGTTCGTATCTTCTTCTAATTGGCCCAGGCCCAAGGACCCCAGTATCACACCAAGTCCAAATAAGGCTCTATTCCTGTGTCCTCTCCTTTGTCTTGTCACATAAATTAATTAGTTCAAACTGGTTTTTACCAGCACAGGCCAGTGTCTGAGCTCCAGATTACTGTAGTTCAACAAGCTATTCCAGCAGTTTGTAACTGATCCTGTATTTCTTGCAGCCCCTGCCAACATCTCCCCCCTCTTGATCCAAAGATACTTATCTTAGGATCATCACGTTTCCCTTCTCTGTGAACCATTCCTGAGAACGTCATTGTCCCCCAATGGGTGTGCAATGCTGTTACATATAAAAAGATACGTTTATAAAACTTAGTATATAAAGTTGTTTTTTTTTACAGTTTTTGTTTATACTGATAACCGTTCCTTCTGTTTCATTATAGCCCCATCATCCAATCTTCGCAAAATTTCATTTTTCCACCTTCTAAGCTGATATACATTGAATACAACAATTATTAGCACACATAGAATCACTATGACAGTAATATGTGATACAATTCTGACCCATGGATGTATTTGAACATTAGATCCCCAATTCCAAAACTGACTCCAAAACCCTGGGTCACGCAACAGTTCATTTGCCTTGTCGGCATGAGTTCTAATTGTTTTAGTGTGTTTATTCCATTGATGAATTATCTCTTTTGCCTCTTCTGCTATTTGTGCCCAATCCGCTGTTAGGAGTGGGATGGGTACTAATTCGGTGGCAATATATTCCCGTACCTCTTGATCTGTATCAGTACGTTGGACCGTGAGATTCTCCTTTATCACTATCCTCTTTATTGGCTCAGGCAGGACTTGTCCACCAACAACCAAGTCCAAGGTTACATTGTAAATGGCTACATTGTGTCCCTCCAGAGGGCACTGTTTCCATCCCTTGTTGTAGTTCATAGCAGCCGTGGCTATGTAATATGTTTGCCCCACAAGGGCATATTGTAAAAAGGTCTGGTTATTAACAGGCAAAATGGACAATGAACAATTTTCATAGGTGCTGAGCCCGCAATTTGTAAGTTTCTGTCTCGTTGTCTCTTCCGGACAGGCCCAGTGATTCCCCACTTGATGACATTTTGACAAATCTACCCCTTTCTCAACACCATCCATTACAATGGCATGAGATGGTGGATTACTTAAAGATATCCAAATACCCTCTTGGTACTTGCCCACGTTATGGACTCTCTTTAAAGGGTAGGTCAAATTGCTTCCGTGTCGGGGAATATGAAACATTGCCCCAACATAATATCTTCCTCTATCCTCATCACAGGTGCCTAACACTCTGTTAGTTAAGGTCAACCTTCTGTTCCCTCCGGTATACCCAATGTTTTTCCCGCGCACGTCAACCCATCCACTCCCGCATAATACAAATTTAAATCTTCTCGCTTTCCTTTGTTGGTTCAAACTATCTTGATCTGCGGAGCAAAGTTGTTTCTGGCCACGGGATAGTCTTCCCACGTCGACACTGCTTCAGGCGTGTTCATTCGTCGTGATAGCTCCGATGTGGGTTCACCTATAGTCCCAAATATGGTCAATCCAATAGCAATGAAATGTATCACCCTCTTCATTGTGGGCTGGACCTGTAATATACAAGTGTTCTTATTTACAGTTTCTTTCTTATCCTATTTTAAGTCCAGTCTCTCCATATACTGAGCCAGACTGTCTATATCTTGATCCCAATTTGTTTCTGATTCTAACTGTCCATTTCTTCTAGCCCACTTACTTCCCCTGTTTTCTTTATTTTTCTTTCGTTTTTTTTCCCTCGATTTCCCTCTGTATGCGGATGTACAACATCAGGTTGTCTTTCGAACACTTCCGCTTGGATCCGCAGCTGATCCTGCTCTTGATCTCCCTGACCTTCGATTGAAACATCGGTAGCACCAAGCATCACATGCCAACTGTGATTATCTTGTTTTTCTCCTACTAACTTTAACTGATTAATGTGATACCAGCCACTCTTATCTGGTGCCGTCAATACTTTGTATACAGATGGACTAGCTTTATCTACTATCTCATAGGGACTGGTGAACTTTGGACTCAAGAATGAGGTGGGCTGGTATATTCTGATCATTACCCTTTGTCCAGGGTCCAACTCTATCGGGCTGGCTTTCGCATCGAAATAAGCCTTACTTTGCTGTCTCTTCTTTCCCTGTTGATGAGCTGCCATGTAATTTGCTTCTCTCACTGTTTCTACTGGTTGTTGCACCCATTTTTCTGATACAATACTGTCCACCTCGGGTTCGGACAAGTCCAAACCTACCAACCCCTCCATTCCTCTCATGTCCCTTCCCGTCATGAGTTTATAGGGAGTATAACCTGTTGATGAAGCTGCGGTATTCCTGATTACCATCAACACATAGGGCAGAACGACCTGCCAGGTCGTCTTATGCTGCTGTACCATTTTAACTATCATGTTTTTCAATGTCCGATTCATCCTTTCCACAATTCCGCTAGTCTGTGGTCTATAGGGTAGGTGGAATTTCTGTTTGACCCCAAAGAGGGTCATTACATTTTGCATTACTTGGGCTGTGAAATGTGTTCCCTGATCTGATTCTATGCTTCGGGGTAAACCCCACCGAGTGAACACCCTTTCTAACAGAATTTTTGCGGTGATTTTGCCTGTATTTGTTCTGGTTGGGAAAGCTTCCACCCATTTGGTAAACGTATTTACTATTACTAGAATGTATTTAAACCTTCCTGGAGTGGGGGGTAAGGGTCCTACATAGTCTATCTGTAAATTAGTCCAAGGCCCTTCTACTGGTCTAGTATGTCGGAGGGCCCCTTTCTTGACATTCCTATCGGGGCTGTGTTGATCAAACAATTCTTGACGTAGTGTTCCACATCACCTTTCATTCCAGGCCACCAGCACACCTCCTTTATCCTTTCCAGGGTATTCTCTGTCTCTTTATGTCCCCATAAGTCATGGTACCAGTGGATTATTTGGTTTCTTCCCCCCTCTGGCACTATGAATTTTCCTTCACATAAAACCACTCCGTCCTGAATATAGACCCCCTTGTACTCTTTGTATGTGTCTGATTCTATTCCTTCTATCAGTTTTTTCAATTCTCCATCTTTCTTCTGCTCCTCTGTTAAATCCATTACCTTAACCTGTTTCCCTTTCTGTTCCCCAATGTCCTCAATCGGTGGCTGCCATTCCTGCCCACTAACAGCACCTTGTTTGGCTAGCTCATCCGCTTTCCTGTTCCCTTCCGGAGTAAGTTTTGAATGAGCTTTTACCTTCGTGATCCCATATCCTTTCCCTGTGCTCCTTCAAAGATGTATCTTAATAATGGGGCCGATGGAAGGGGCTTCCCATCCACTGAGACAAAACCTCTCGCCTCCCATAAGAGCAAATGTTTCATGAGGCTATTACAGACATACATGCTATCAGAATATATAACTGATCCAGGCGGGAAGTATTCTGGGTGGCCAACCACATATGCGATGGCTACTAATTCTGCTGCCTGTGCGCTCATGGTTTTAGGCAATCTTAAGGCTGCGCTAAATTTTTCCTGACCATGTTCGTCTTCTACATATATCCAGCACCCAGTGCTCCTCCCGCCATCCTGTACTGATGAGGAACCATCCACAAAAATTTTTAAGTGGGGTTCTTCTTTTTCCTTTGCATCTTTGCTTTCGGTCCCCGTTGCTTTCTCCAATCCACTTCTCCCCCCTCCTTTTTGTTTTGATACAAATGGTCCCTTGGGATCATTTGCTATCATGACTTGACACTCATGTTTCTCTCCTTGATACACTAGGTTGTCTGCCAACATAGTGGTAGTTTTTACCCCTTTTACGCTTATGTTTCTTCCTTGCAACAATAGTGTCCACCTAGCAATTCGGTTCTGATTTACTGACCCGTCTTTGATCCTACCGTCTAATAGTAACTGTACGGGGGTATGTTCTGTCAGTATTGTAAGTGGGTTCAGTCCCACTATGTAAGTAAAATACTGTACTGCCCAAAAAACTGCTAACAAATGTTTCTTGAACGTCGTATACCCCTGCTGTACCAGTGAAAACATACGTGAGGCATACGCTACTGGTCTCAAGTTCCCGTGTGTCTCCTTTAACAGAACTGCTGAGAGGGTGGTGTCTGTGGTAGCTACCTCCAATGAAAATGGCTCAGTTGGATTTGGGGTTTTCAGAGCAGGCGCAGCAGCTAGTGCCTGCTTTAAATTTGAAATGGCCTGTGTGTGTTCAGTTTTCCACTCCCACGCCACATTCTTTCTCAATAGTTCCATTAATGGGGCCGCTTTTGTAGCGAATCCATCAATGTGGTCCCTGCAATATCCCACCAAACCCAGGAAGGATCTCAATCCTTTTGCATCCCTCGGGACAGGGAGTCTGCCAACTGCTACTACCCTTCGTTGGTCAATTTCTCTCTTTCCCGGTGTCAAGATCATTCCCAAGTAAGTAACCTTCTGTATCATAACCTGCGCTTTTTTAGGATTTACTTTTAGTCCCAATTCGTGTACCAATTGTAGTAATTCACTTAGTAGCTGATAATGTTCCTGTTCCGTTTCAGTTTTTAGAAGTAAGTCATCTACATACTGCACCAGACATTCAGGCTTTGAGAACCCTTTTAACCCTTCCCTTAGACGTTGGTGAAATACAGACGGGGAATTATAAAATCCCTGCGGCAGGGCGGTCCATGTATATTGTTGTCCTTGGAAGGTAAACGCAAATTCATATTGGCATTCTTTCTCCAGTGGAATAGACCAAAAACCGTTACTTATGTCTAAAACAGTGAACCACTGTGCATCTTCATTTTGTTTAACTACCGTCTCTGGGCTAGTTGCTACGGTGGGGGCCGTTAACGGGGTTACCTTATTTAATTCTCGGTAGTCTATCGTTAGTCGCCAGCTACCATCCGGTTTCCTCACCGGCCAAATAGGTGAGTTGTTAGTGGATGCTACCGGTCTTAGTATCCCTTGGAGCAGCAAACTCTGTATCACCTTTCCCACCTTCTCTTCTGCCTGTTTTGGAAAACCATACTGCTTCTGTGGTTTGGGGTCTGGGCCCTGTATACACACACTCCCGGTCATTTTCCCACAATCATGTTTATCTCGAGCAAATACTACTGAATTCCGTGTGATAATTTGTTGTACTTCACTATCGCTACTCATTTCTTCTGGTCTTGTCCACAGTTCCCCGAACGTGCATATCCTATCCTGGTATTCCCCCACCGGGACAGATGTGTGATCTATACTACCAATGCCCAAGGGTATTTGCCAAATCGCGCAATTAACAGGGTCAAAACAGAGTCCCGCTTTAGCCATGTAATCACACCCTAATATATGTACTGGGTAACTGAATGAGAACCACAGTGCTGTATTGCTATTTCCCCCACACTGACTTCCAATGGTACGCTCACATATCCCATTTGTGAATGTCCTGTGAATTTGCTTAAAACAAGTTTACTTTGAATTTTCCAATCTACTTTACTAACATTGGTGGTGTTTACGGTGGTTCGGGATCCTCCAGTGTCCCAAAGGAACGTGACAGGGCAGCCTCCAACCCTACCATTCACTAGGGGTCTGCCTGTGTTATCCCACCGTGTGTCACACACCCATAACGGAGAGGCCTGCGACCGTCATTGTGGTTCAGGGTACAACCCCGAAGACGGTGCTATCTCTAATATATCACATTGAGGATTTGACCTATTCGGTCCTTCCACGGGTAGGCTCTGGCGTTTGTTCTGGCCTCCTCCCCGACCTACATTTTCTCGTCTCGGGTTTGGGCATTCTCTTTTGAAATGTCCCTCCTGGCCACAGTTATAGCAGTGGGTCGGCCCGCCCAGAGTTCTCCCTGTTCCTGGAACTGTTCCTCTCCTAATGCCTCTACCCTTTCCTCCTGTCTGATAGGCTGGGTGGGGTACCCCCTGTGCAGTTCCCCTCCCTTCATTTCTCCAGGTTATTGTCTTTTCTTTTACAGGCATCGCCTTTCCCCCAGGGGCCTTGGAGAAATCTGTTGTTTCCTTCTTCCATGCTCTAACCATCCTCCTGAGTACCCAAGCCTCTGTGTGCGTGTCATCAGAGGGATCAAATTGATCTAGTGCCCTTCTTGACTCCTCAGTGCCATGCGACACCAGCATTCTCAGCAATCGGTTTCTCATCTCTGGCGTTGGATTGGCTCTATCTAGGTTTGCGCCATATACCCCATGAAACACTGCCCAGATGCGGGCCGCAAATGCGACAGGGTGTTCACCTTTTCTTTGATAGCATTTCGTTAGCGCCTCCACTGGGTCCCCTCTATTAGCGCCCATGATGTTTAATACTTGTTCTTTTAAAGCCTCATTTGTGCCTCTACCGAGTTTTTGCTCCTCCGGTAGGGCGGAGTGTATGTGTGGGTGTAGGCACATTATAATTAATTTTCTTTCTTCAGTATCATCTAAGCCGTGTATTCCTCTCTGTTGACTGACCGCATGGAACAGCTCCCGAGGATCATCCCCAGGTGCGCACGTCCCAATGTCTTTCACAATATCCCTCAATTGCTGTACCCCCATTGGAGTGGAATATGTCATACGCGGACCAGCTGCCACCTGGCCATCTGCCCCTATCGCTGCCCCAGTGGTCACAAGGGGAGCCATGGGGGCCGATGGCTCCTTTGGCTCTGGCTCATATGCTGGCGGAGGATCCTTGGGTAGAGGGTCTCCGTCATCATGGTCGTATCTAGCCGCTTCGTCTGCTATCTCATTCCAATCTATGCCCCCTTCACTGTTCTCCTCACTTCCTTCGGGTGCAAAAGCACAGATTATACCTCTCTGCGTGGCTAACTGCTCTTGCAGTCTCGTTATGTATTTTTGATACTTTGTGTGATTACCTGTATTACTTCTCTGTTCCTGAGCTGCTCTCTGAATCACATTCACAGCAGTTTTTAAGTCACTACTTTGTTGTTTCCATCCTTACACCTCAGCTTTAGCTGCTTGGGCTTCTCCCTCTTGCCTACTTTTCTAGTTTTTCGCACTGTAACTGATATTGGTTCATATACATCAAATCCGCACTTCTCTGTCCCTGCAAATCAGTTACTTTTTCACTAAAGTGGGCTGCCACCTCACAGAGTTTTTTAATCTCTTCCTCTAGTCTGTTTCTGCTCATTTTTAGCCTGCTGTTGGCATTCTATCCATTCCTCAAGTAAACAGCCGATAGCCACTGACTTCTGTATTTTTAAAAATTTCCTAGCTGACATCTTTGCTTGTGCAATCTTCCAAAGGGCTTCTCCTACGGGTTTTCCCTTGTCGCGAGTGTGACCAGCATACTCCCCGTATTGTGGCCACTTCCCTATTACGTATTTTTGGAGGAATCCCTTCCAATCAAAACAATCCGAGTCTCCAGGGCTTGGAGATTCCCTTTGATTCGTCATCTTATGTTAGTAGCTACAAATTAACCTCTAAGTTCCTGTTCTCTCTGTACTTTGCCAATTCGGTTCGGCTCGAGTCTCCCGCTGATTCAACGGAAAGATTTATCCTCGTGCCCACCCAGGGACGCCAATTATGTAAACCGTGGAGCAGAGTCAACTCCCCCTTGGCCCCTTTATTCCCTGCACCCACTTGATCCTGGCCGTCACGTGGGACTAAGTCCTCTTAATTCAGGCTCAGGCTGGGTGTTTGGGATATCGGGTTACAGGAGAGCCACCCTCCACTTAATCCACCAGCTCCAGTTAATGGCTTAATACAAAGAGGAGGAAACTCAGTCCTTTCTTTAACTATCAATTTACTTTACAAAGTGATTCCTGACAACGCTGGCCCCCACTGACGTCATCAGGCTGCGCCGCGGTGCGCACATGCGCAGATGATCTCCTGCTCTCTGCGCATGCGCTGCATTCCGGCTTGCCAGGACTGGTTAGCGCATGCACCGATGACGTCACCGCATGACGTGTTCATCTTCGGGCAACGCGCCTGGTCGGCCTCTGCGCATGCGCTTTGTGCAACGCCAACGGGTTTCACGCATGCATCAACCTTCGGATATTCACGCATGCGTCAAGCTTCGGCGCGAGTTTCTGAAAGTGGAAGGAGGAGAGGTTTCGTCTGGCATTTTCTCGCAATTATTTAGTCGTTTTGAAGATTTCAGTCTGCTTCATTTTTATCAGAAAGATTGCTGGTAAGTTGTTCTGAAAACATTTCCATTGTCTGGGCCACTGGATGTGCTCCAGTCCCTGTTGTAAGTTGTTCTGAGAACATTTCCATTGTCTGGGGCACTGCATGTTCTCCAGTCCCTATTGTAAATTGCTCTGAAAACATTCCCATTGTCTGGGGCACTGCATGTGCTCCAGTCCACTGCACTGCACTAAAATCCTTTCCATTGTCTGAGGCTGTGTGCAGGCAGTACATGTGCTCCAGTCCCTGTTGTAAATTGCTCTGTTCCTGCACCCATCAGAGCAGTGCACATGGACACACAGCCACATGTTTCCCCATCCGCCCTTGAAACAATCATGCAGAGCCTTGTGAGACTCCGCAATTGCCAGCTGCTGCCTGTCAAGAGAGGGCATCCAAAGCGGTCAAGCACTTGGGGAACATTCAGCAAGAAGAGTCTGAGCACTAAAAGAAACAAGCATGCCGTGTCCAGTGGTGGCACGAATATGAATGCTCTTGCTGTGTACACAACTGGCGAGGTGGGAGTGCAGCCACACCGTTCTCCATCCTCAGTGTTGCTTGAAGGCAAAGGTAGATAAGAGCGAAAGTAATGGAAGGTGATGCTGATAGTAGTAGGCAGGATTAAATGGGAACGGATGGGAAGGCGCACAAGTAGCATAACTACTAGCAGGGAACAGCTGGGCTAAATGGCTTGCTTTATGTTCATAGTCCAAAAGAAATGTGCTTCTTTTTCCAGCACCCTCACATCATTCATGTTTTCCCTGAGAGCAGCATTGAACCATCACGAGATAGGGGCAGTAACATCATCCTGACTCCTGCAGCTGAGGTGGGTACTAAGTGATTCATTGGCAGTGTTATCAGTATATGCCTTTACTGCAGAACATAAAGCATGCTCAACAGTAATTTCATTGGAGGCGGAAGCTCTGACACTGATGTTCTTTGCTTATTTCTTTTCATGTAAAACATGCAGTCGAGAAAACAATCCTTGAGACTTAAGGTCAGCATTCAAGCAACGAAGGCAACTGGATCATGCTGCGGAGCTTGTCACAATGTGGAAAGGAACCTTGCATTTATGGATGAAGTGGGAGTGCACATTGGGATGCGTTTGGGGAACATTCACCAAGAATAGACTGAGCTCAGACTCTTGTGACTTTGCCTTTTTCACATGGACAATACAGTAGTGGAATAGAGAGCCACGCGTTCATTCACCACAAGGCTCTCCAGGAACAATCTCTTTAGTTCTGCATAGCAGAGACTCGGCCTGTCTGTCTCACGGGAATGCTGGCGACACAACACTCATATATCCATGCACAGCAGTGCCTCGAATGTTTAATGCACTTAATAAAATTTCTCAATAATTAAACCTGGAATTGTTGAGGTTTTTGATGTTATTTTCCCGACTTTGCAACTGCACTTCAGATACTCAACTGTGGTGTGGTCCTTGGGGGAGGTGAGGTTGTGAGGGGAGGAGAGGGGGTGGTGGGGGAAGAGGGGGTGGGGGGGGTGTAGTGGGAGGGAGTTAAATTCAGAAGTTCCTGGAGCAAGATGCAAAAGGCAGGGAGCAGACAGCTGCAATGCCTGAATTACAGTTGAGAAGTCAGAGAGAAAGTGGCTGGATGGGGGATCTGCAACTGGAGGGAACGGCTGGATGGAGAGGGCCGGAAGCAAGAGGCCTTAGAGAGCCATGGGGAACGAGCGGCCGAAGACCTTGGTGTCGCCGGGTACGGGGACCGGCCAGTAAGTCTTGCCATTGCAAATTTATGGCGCATGCGCAGAAAAACGCACTCTCCCACCCCCCCCCCACCTCACCTCACGCTGCTGTCTCCGGCCTCTCCACTCCCCTCCGTCACTGGCCCGTTCGCTCGCCCACTCGCCGGCTGCTCCGCTCCCCCCAGGCCCGCTCCGCTCCCCTCCGTCACTGGCCCGTTCGCTTGCCCACTCGCCGGCCGCTCCGCTCCCCCCAGGCCCGCTCCACTCCCCCCCCCCCCACCCCCGCTGGCCCCAGCCCACGCCCCGGCCCGCTCGTTCACTCTCACTCCGCCGTTGTGTGCTGACGTGTTTGTTAGGTTGCCTCAGTGTGATTATTTGAGCAGCGCCATCTTTCGTCCTGGCAGCTGCCTAAAGTCGCAGTCTGTGACGTTTTAGTGACACATGCTGCATTTGCGCATGTGCCACAGCAGCGCCCCCTAGCGGTAGCGTTGTCAGCAAATGCAGCCTTTACTTTATTCACGTTGTTGTACAATGTAAGAATAAGGCTTATACACTTGGTTAGACAAAAGCATGCAACTCAAACTGGGTTATACAGTTAATAACAAAGCTAGCTACAATTGATAAGCACACCCACTAGGTTCCTTTGACCATTCCCTAACCTAGTCACAGAAAACAAAGGATAATACCCGAAAAAGGGGAGAGCTGACGCTGGCCAGGCGTTCCGTTCTCTCTCTCTTTTACGTCGTCGCCGCATTGCTTACGCAGGGTCTTCCACTTCCACGATGGTTGATCTCCAGAATTTCTCGCTGGCTCTATGCCCGAGATTCTCTCTTCTTATTCTCCTTCTTATCTCTCCAAATCTGAGCTGTCTTTTTCCGGTTGGTTTAAGCCTGTTCACCTCGTTCGTATCTTCTCCTAATTGGCCCAGGCCCAAAGACCCCGGTATCACACCATGTCCAAATAAGGCTCTATTCCTGTGTCCTCTCCTTTGTCTTGTCACATAAATTAATTAGTTCAAACTGGTTTTTACCAGCACAGGCCAGTGTCAGAGCTCCAGGTTACTATAGTTCAACAAGCTATTCCAGCAGTTTGTAACTGATTCTGTATTTCTTGCAGTCCCTGGCCAACACAGGGAATTACAGACCAGTGAGCTTTACATCAGTAGTGGGGAAAATGCTAGAGTTTATTATGAAGGATGTGATAGCAGAACACCTGGAAAGCATAAACGGGATTGGGAAAAGTCAGCATGGGTTTACAAAAGGGAAATCATGCTTAACAAATCTACTGGAGTTTTTTGAGGATGTAACTACCAGAATAGTTAAGGGAGAACCAGTGGATGTGGTGTATTTGGATTTTCAGAAAGCTTTTGATAAGGTCCCACATAAGAGGTTAGTGAGCAAAATTAAAGCACATGGAATTGGGGGTAATATACTGGCATGGATTGAAAATTGGTTGACAGACAGGAAACAGAGAGTAGGAATAAACGTGTCTTTTTCTTGGTGGCAGGCAGTGACTAGTGGGGTACCGCAGGGATCAGTGCTTGGGCCCAGCTATATATTAATGACTTGGGTGAGGGAACTAAATGTAACATTTCCAAGTTTGCAGATAACATAAAGCTGGGGGGTAAAGTGAGCTGTGAAGAGGATGCAAAAAGGCTCCAATGTGATTTGAACAAGTTGGGTGAGTGGGCAAATGCATGGCAGATGTGGATAAATGTGAGGTTATCCACTTTGGTTGTAAAAACAGAAAGGCAGATTATTACCTGAATGGTGATAGATTGGGAAAGGGGGAGGTGCAACAAGACCTGGGTGTCCTTGTACACTAGTCGCTGAAAGCAAGCATTCAGATGCAGCAAGCAGTTAGAAAGGCGAATGGTATCTTGGCCTTCATTGCAAGAGGATTTGAGTACAGGAGCAAGGATGTCTTACTGCAGTTATACAGGCCTTGGTGAGACCACATCTGGAGTATTGTGTGCAGTTTTGGTCTCCTTATCTGAGGAAGGATGTTCTTGCCATGGAGGGAGTGCAAAGAAGATTTACTAGGCTGATTTCTGGGATGGCAGGATTGGCGTATGAGGAGAGATTGGATCGACTAGGCCTATATTCACTAGAGTTTAGAAGAATGAGAGGGGATCTCATAGAAACCTATAAAATTCTAACAGGACTCGACATGCTAGATGCAGGCAGGATGTTCCCGATGGCTGGGGAGTCCAGAATCAGGGGTCACAATGTCAGGATATGGGGTATGCCATTTAGAATCGGGATGAGGAGAAATATCTTCACTCAGAGGGTAGTGAACCTGAGGAATTCTCTACCGCAGAAAGCAGTGGAGGCCAAGTCGTTAAATAAATTCAAGAAGGAGATAGATATATTTCTTAATGCCAAAGGGATCAAGGGATATGGGGAGAAAGCGGGAACAGGGTACTGAATTAGACGATCAGCCATGATCTTTTTTGAATGGCGGAGATGGCCCGAAGGGATGAATGGCTGACTCCTGCTCCTATTTTCTATGTTTCTCTTGTCCCTTGATCTCGTCCACTCTGCATAACAGCTGTAAGGATAAACAAGCTTTCTTACTGAGTAGTGAACAGGCTTGGTTCTTTATAACATATAAGGTTTCTGGAATGGTGTTATTTCTGTCTTTTGTATTTCACCTACAACCTTTAATTGAATCCCTCCTGGCCTGTATAATTTCCCACTTTACTGCATGAAAAAGTGACTATAATTTCACAGTTAATTCTAGTCTGGTTTTGGAGTTGTCTCAAAACCTATCTGCTTGGCATCAAAATCATATGATTTTAGTCGGGTGTCATTTTCAAATGCTCAAGAAACCATCTGGGAAGTATACAGCACAGGAGACCATTTGGCCAATTGAGCCAGTGCCAGCTCCTTGGTGGAGCTATCCAATTAGTTCCACTCCTCTGCTCTTTCCCCATAGCCCTGTATTTTTCCCCTGTCCACTACTTTAGTCACCTCTTCAAAAAAATCAATCCATATGGATTCTGTTTCTAACTTCTGTTAGTTGTGTCCCCTTTTTCTACTGCCATTGTTATCTCTAATTAGTACAGTTACTCCATATCCCCCTTTCTTTCCTCGCCTTTATGATCATTCTATAACCTGCACATTTAGTTGACAGTCCTGTTCTTTAGCCATATTTCAGTTATTCCTACCACACCTGGTTCCCCATTATAGATTATTGCCTCCGGTTCTCCCTTATAACTTTAGATACTGTGTACATTATTGTATAGGCAGTTTAATTCATCTTTAGTAGTTGTTTTCTTATTTACTTTATGCTTCTGTTTAATAACTATATTTGTTTTCTGGCAGTTAATTTTACCTTTGTTCCTTCCCTTAATTTGACTTTTATTCTCATTGCTTATTTCTTTTGTTTATAGACTTACGTTATGTTCATCAGTATTACCAACATTACTTTAGATTTGATAAATCAGAACTAATTCTTACTTACCTGCTGGGTTAGCAGATTCAAACCCACTTTTTCCCACTTCTGTATCGTCTCTCAGCAAAGTGTACTCTTATGGGGTCTCACTCAGTTAGCCTCTTACAATGTAAAAAGCCTCTTCTTCGTTTTGCATTTTATTTAGTATGATCCCAAGCTTAGTCCATTAGCACTACTAATAACTTGAAAAATACAAGGGCAACATGGGAGCAAAAAACATATCTAACGGTTGACCTTTTGAAGCAGCACCAGCAGTTTCCATGCTTTTTACGAGCACAAACTGTTTCTAGGAAGCCTTTGAGGACCAGGGTAGGGGGTTGTCAGTAAGTTATCCAGATACTTATCTTACCTTATCTTCATAAATTCCATTTTTGGATGGCTGCTTACACTGGTGTAGGGTTCTGGATATTAGGGCCTGTTTAATAACGTTAAAATCGATTTTGCGAGGCTTTCCCAATTTGCAGTTCAGTTTAATTTGGCAGTAGATGCCAACAGACTGTGCTGTGCCTCACGTTTCCATTTATGAAAGCACCTCTGGATCACAGTTATAATCTGCATTTATATAATTCGGTATCTGCTACAGAGTGCTTCTTAAATATGTCTTCTTTATTCATACTTTACATCCAGCCATGAGGTAAGAGATGTTGTACTAGCACTGAATAGCACCAGAAGAAGGAGCATGCCATTTGGTCATTGTGATCAGAAATGTCATCTCAATCAAACAATTTAACTGCTGCCCTCAATAACTTCAATTCTACTTAATAAAGGAGATTAGGGCCGTACCCTGGGGCCTGAAATAACCATGGAGCAAGTAAAAAGATAAGTCGTCTTCTTTTAAAGGCAATCTGGGATTCCTATCACATATGCATACAAAATATATGAAGCACTACCTCATCCCCTCCAATTGTCTGAGTTTCCAAGCAAGTTACCAAGAGGAGTCTCTTCACAGCACAGACCAAAAAAAACAAACAGGAAATTTGAATTGCCATTTTTGAAACAATTTCAGCCTCATATTCTGGATTGATTTTATAATTGGTACAATATTACATTTTCTATGTCATTTTCCCATAACTAATCTCAACTGAAAATAATTTACGTTTACACATAGAACTATTTCAATGAAATATCTATATGATTAGCTCCCGCTGCTGTAGAATCTGTCCTATTTATATTGCAGGATAGATTCCACAGTACCAGAATAATAAACAATTGCAATATGAAGTTTCTTGAAAGTCATGATTCTGCTTCTGGGCTTTTGCCAAGGGTTGAGGAAAATCCATACAGGCCTCCTTTCAGAAAACTGCATCACAGCCTAGTTGGATGAGTTGTGTACAGCCTGTTCCATTATCAAAATTGGTCACAGCAGAAATCATCTTAGCTGGGTCCTGGTGCCACCAAGTTAGCAACAGATATAAGACAGAATCACCTTTGTTTAATAAAATCTAAAACCATTAAAAAAAATTCTTGCTAAACTATTTAATGTACATGACTCCAATTAACTTCAGACTGTATGGCTTAACTTACTGTCAGTGGTAAATTGCCATGTATTGCGATTCTGTGGAATTTTGGACAGCGATCACACATTCACCACCAAACCAACTTCTATGGTCACATAGAGAAAAATTTTAGCTTTGCTGCTTAGATAAAGACTTGAGTCAATTTGTCAATTGTTCCACATAAGAGAACTTAAACTGGGTGCTCGGTACTCCAGCAGCTTTCCAGCACCAGATAACACACCACATGGTCACCTTAAATAGAATTTATTTTGATGAGTCACAGATGTAGACTCACTGGACCAGACATTTTCCCAAGTTTCTTCCAGATTACAATTGGTTTTCAAGAACCTATTTTCAATCTCATATTGGAAAACAAATTAGGATACTGAAACTGATCTTGTGATTATGGTGTTTATATTAAATTGATCTACAGAATAAAGGGTATTTCTTGGCTCTTAAACATGAATACAGAATTTCGAAGTTGTAAATACTTCTTAAGGTTAACTATCTTATGAGTGACAAAAGTCTTTTGGGAGCTTATGGAATAATTTCAAGAATTTATCAGCCTCTAATTATTCCAAACTACAACATTTTAAAAGGTCCATGGAATGATTCTGTTTATCTCAGAACAGGACTGTTGGGGGTTAAAGCAAAACAGGATACTTGGAAAAATTATATATGCATCACCCAATATGGGACTCATGGGAGGAAATGGGCCAGCCCACCAACAGACATTAGAATCCAACAGACAAATAAAGGAGTGGTCAATGACAGTCACTGGGTACTGCACTGAAATGTTGCCAAGGTTCTGAAACACGTGATATGCAACTCTATGCATTTCTCAATCTGTGAAAAAAAGTAAGATCAGCAGTTAACTTCCAAGATTTTGAATGAATAAAAACAGTTTAAGGATGCATTTACAGAGGTATGGTCAGAAATAATGCGTTTTCTCATTTTAGTTTTGTTTATGTTTGGGAAAAAGTCAAGTGCAGCCTTGTGTAGATTGTATGATATCCAAATAAAATCACTTTATTCCCTAAACTTCTGACCTCTTAACTTTCCTTCCTGAGGCATACAAGCTGACATTGTAAATGGTTCCCTCTCCTCAAACATTGCCTTTCTCCCTTTCAAAACCACTTCAATTACCCCCTCCTCAAAAACTCCACAACCAAGGTTACTATTGTGACCAAAATGCTTTCGCTTTGATAGGTAACTTTCTGTGTGTTTATCTGTGGGCTTTCCCAACTTATTAACCATGGGTATCCCACTATATTGATTGAAAACCAGATGGTCAAAGATGTTTTCTCAATTATCCATCCATTTTAGCTAGTTGACCCCTAGGGACTTACCCATTGTTTCACACCAAATGAATCGAATTGGCTGAAGACTGGCATCTGTAATGTTGGGGACATCAGGAAGAGGTCAAGATGGATCATCCACTCGGCACCTCTGGCTGAAGATTGTTACAAATGCTTCAGCCTTATCTTTTGCACTGATGTGCTGGGCTCCCCCACCTTTGAGGATGGGGATATTTGTGGAGCCACCTCCTCCAGTTATTTGTTTTGTCCACCACCATTCATGACTGGATGTGGCAGGACTGCCGAGCTTAGATCTGATCCGTTGGTTATGGGATCACTTAGCTCTGTCAATTGAATGCTGCTTACACTGTTTGGCACGCAAGTAGTCCTGTGTTGTAGCTTCACAAGGTTGACACCTCATTTTTAGGCATGCCTGGTGATGCTCCTGGCTTACCCTTCTGCACTCTTCATTGAACCAGGGTTGGTCCCCCAGCTTAATGGTAATGGTAGAGTGGGGAATATGCCGCGCCATGAGGTTAGAGATTGTGGTTGAGTACAATTCTGCTGTTGCTGATGGCTCACAGTGCCTCATGGATGCCCATTTTTATATTGCTAGATCTGTTCGAAATCTATCCCATTTTGTATGGTGGTAGTGCCACACAACACGATGGAGGGAACCCCTCAATGTGAGGACGGGACTTTGTCTCCACAAGGACTGTGCAGTGGTCACTTCTACCAATACTGTCGTGGACAGATGCATCTGTGGCAGGCAGGTTGGTGAGGACGAGGTCAAGTATATTTTTCCCTCTGGTTGGTTCCCTCACCACCTGCCACAGAGCCAGTTCAGCAGCTATGTCCTTTTGGACTCGGCCAGTTCAGTTAGTAGTGGTACTACGGAGCCACTCTTGGTGATGGACACTGTAGTCTGCCACCCAGAGTGCATTCTGCCCCCTTGCCACTCTCAGTGCTTCCTCCAAGTGCTGTTCAACATGGAGGAATACTGATGCATCAGCTGAGGGGGGGTGGGGGGGGGGGTTGGCATTGGTGGTAATCAGCAGGAGGTTTCCTTGATCATGTTTGACCTGATGCCATCAGGCTTCATGGGGTCTAGAATTGATGTTGAGAACTCCCAGGGCAACTCCCTCCCTACTGTATCACTGCACCGCCACCTCTGCTGGGTCTGTGCTGCCGGTGGGACAGGACATACCCGGGAATGGTGATGGCGGCGTCTGTGACATTATCTGTAAGGTATGATTCTGTGAGTATGACTATGTCAGGCTGTTGCTTGACTAGTCTGTGGGACAGCTCTCCAAACTATGGCATAAGCCCCCAGATGTTTGTAAGGAGGACTTTGCAGGGTCGACAGAACTGAGTTTGCCACTATCGTTCCCAGTGCCTAGGTTGATGCCAGGTGGCCCGTCTGGTTTGATTCCTTATTGACTTTGTCGCGCTTAGATACACTGAGTGGCTTGCTAGGCCATTTCAGAGGGGATCTAGGAATCAACCACATTGCTGTGGGTCACATGTAGGCCAGACCATTTATGGGCAGCAGATTTCCTTCCCTAAAGGACATTCGTGAACCAGATGGGTTTTTATAACAATTGACAATGGTTTCATGGCCATCATTAAACTAGCTTTTTTAATTCCAGATTTTATTAATTGAAATCAAATTCCACTTTTTACCGTAATGGGATTCAAACCCATTTCCCCTGAGCAATACCCTGGGTCTGTGGCCTTCCCTTGTGTTTATTACTGGAGGTAGGGGTGGAGGGAACGGGGAGAGGGGGTTAAGAAGAATGTTTGTAGTACAGAAAAGAAGCCAGGGGTTATCTTTGCATTCCAGGATGATCCTGGAATAGTGAACACTTTTAGTAGATGAGAGTAGGACCTGACAGTGTTTTGTGTGGTCTAGCCAGATCTGGCAGTAGATGGCTAAAACAGTTGGAACTTTGAAAGTGAATTGGGAAAGTTTTTTCCAGGGGTTGATACAGAAGGGAGTGGGGTTGGAGCGTGGAAGGGGGATGTGGGTGAAGAGTGATACAAAGAAATGATCAGAGATGGCCTTATCTGTGATTGATACAATGGGACTAACAAGACCATGTGAGATGACAAGGTCAAGGGGATGGCCATGAATATAGATTGGGGAGTTTACATGGAGGGAGATATTTAGGAAGGATAAAAAGACAGTGAAGTCAGAGGAGAGCATGTTGAGTTGAGATGGAGATTGAAATCACTGAGGATGAGAAGTCGTTTGGTGCAGAAGCTGAGGAAGGAAAGCAGTGAGGAAGGAAAGCAGTGGAGATATTAGGGTGATAAAATTTTACCGTACTTGGGAGGGAGGTACAGCACCATGATTTCGATTGAGAGGTATCGGGGTGGAACAAGGTGAAATGCTCAAAGGAGGAGAAAGTGCTGGAGGAATGGAGGGTCAGACCAAGGTGTGATCTGGTGATAAGCCACACTGTCACTGCACTGGTCTTGTTGGGGTAACCTGGTGGAGAGGCTTTGTTCAGGGGAAAAGTGTCATCATCCTTCAGCCAGGTTTTTGTTCAGGCCATGATGTTGATCCAATGATCCACAAGAAATTAATGGACAGCAAAGGCCTTGTTCACAAGTGAACACACATTCTGGAGGGAGATGCATAGAGGGGCGGTAAGAGTTGAGCCACAGGGTCAGCAGTGAGAGGGGTGAGTTGGACAGGAAGCAGATTGGCAAGATTAGTCCCCAGTGGGCACATTGGACAGGAAGGTCAACAAGAGAGTGGGAAGGGGCAATTGGGTTTGATCAAAATGAGCCAGCGCCAAGTACCTCAATGAGCCCTTTGGAGGATGACAAAAGAGGTGCAGAGGGAAGCTGTAGTGTGGCCTAAGAGCATGTCAACCCTGGGATGGTGGCAAGAGAGCAGAAAGGTGGAGGAGTACTGAAGGGTTGGAGTAGGGAATTGGGAGGGCAGAGAACCAGAGAGTGGAGGTGAAAGGAGACATGACAGTGGAAGAGAGTCATAGAGTTATATAAGCACAGAAACAGGCCTTTCAGCCCATTTTGTCCACGCCGGCCATCAAGCACCTAACTATTCTAATCCCATTTTCCACCACTTGGCCCATAGCCTTGTATGCTATGGCGTTTCAAGTGCTCATCTAAATACTTCTTAAATGTTGTGAGGGTTCCTGCCTCTACCACCTCTGCAGCCAGTGCGTTCCAGATTCCAACCACCCTCTGGGTGAAATTTGTTTCCCTCAAATCCCCTCTAAACCTCCTGCTCCTTACCTTAAATTATGCCCCCTGGTTATTGATCCCTCTGCTAAGGGAAAAAGTTTCTTCCTATCTGACCTATCAATGCCCCTCATAATTTTGTATGCCTCAATCATGTCCCCCCTCAGCCTTCTCTGTTCTAAGGAAAACAACCATAGCCTTTTCAGTCTCTTCATAGCTGAAATGCTCCAGCCCAGGCAACATCCTGGTGAATTTCCTCTGCACCCTCTCCAGAGCAATCACATCCTTCCTATAGTGTGGTGCCCAGAATTGTACACAATACTCCAGCTGTGGCCTAACTAGCGTTTTATACAGCTCCATCATAACCTCCCTGTTCTTATATTCTATGCCTCGGCTGATGAAGGCAAGTATCCCATATGCCTTCCTAACCTTCTTATCTACCTCTGCTGCTGCCTTCAGTGATCTATGGACAAGTACGCCAAGATCCCTCTGACTTTCTGTACTTCCTAGGGTCCTACCATCCATTGTATATTCCCTTGCCATGTTAGTCCTCCCAAAATGCATCACCTCACACTTCTCAGGATTAAACTCCATTTGCCATTGCTCTGCCCATCTTATCAGCCCATCTATATTGTCCTGTAATCTAAGGCTTTCCTCCTCACTATTTAGGACACCACCAATTTTCGTGTCATCTGCAAACTTAGTTATCATACCTTCTATATTCACATCTAAATCATTAATGTACACTCCAAACAGCAAGGGTCCCAGCAGTGATCCCTGCAGTACACCGCTGGTCACAGGCTTCCACTCGCAAAAACAACCCTCAACCATCACCCTCTGCCTCCTGCCACTAAGCCAATTTTGGATCCACTTTGCCAAATTGCCCTGGATCCCATGGGCTCTTATTTTCTTAACCAATCTCCCATGCGGGACCTTATCAAAAGCCTCACTGAAGTCCATGTAGACTACATCAACTGCTTTACCCTCATCTACACATCTAGTCAACGCCTCGAAAAATTCAATCAAGTTAGTTAGACATGATCTCCCCCTGACAAAGCCATGCTGACTATCCCTGATTAATCCTTGCCTCTCCAAGTGGAGATTAATCCTGTCCCTCAGTACTTTTTCTAATAGTTTCCCAACCACTGGTTTTCGACTCACTGGCCTGTAATTAGCTGGTTTATCCCTGCTACCCTTCTTGAATAATGGTACCACATTCGCTGTCCTCTAATCCTCTGGTACCCCTCCTGTGGCCAGAGAGGATTTGAAAATTTGTGTCAGAGCCCCTGCTCTCTCCTCCCTTGCCTGACATAACAGCCTGGGATACATCTCATCTGGGCCTGGGGATTTATCCACTTTTAAGCCCGCTAAAACAGCTAATACCTCCTCCCTTTCAATGCTAATATGAGAGGAGTCTAGGAAGGGTAAACAGGAAAGTTAAAAAGAGAAGTGGAAATAGAGTGATATGCTTGGGTCTGGAGCGGCAGCCAAACTGCACATGCCAATGGACTCAGGGAAAGTTACATAATAATTTGGGTACATAAAACCTGATAGGAAATAGGAAGTAGATAGGAGATAATAAGAAGGAGTCCAGAGTTATAGTTAGAGGTCCCGTGGTGGGATAACGATGACTTAGGTAGGGTGGAGTCAGCATGGAGGATCGCCGAGCTGCTGTCCGAGTTTGGAGACAGGTGTCGTGAGTGAAGTTCAGAAGATATTTGAGGGAAGACTGTCAGACGACAGACTGATGGTGTTATTTTTGTAGGAATGAAGATCCAGGAGGTGTACAGAATCAGATGCAGGATCAGAAAGATAATGGCAAAGTTGAAGGACACCATAAAATCCAGAAGCAGCAGAGGTTTGTTTTTCTTTACAGGCAAGTGAGTGATTTTTTTTTTTGGCCAGGAAAAGACTGAAGCTGAAAAACCAGTACAACAGTGGCCAGTCACAGCTCAGCAGGAGATTACAGACTCTCAGTCTCAGTGGTCAGGGAAGGGCAGTAAACTAATCAAAGTTACTTTAAATATTGCAAAAGATCAGCAGATCAGAGACAGAAGTTGGGTATTATGGTATAGCCTAGGGGTCTTCAATCTGCAGCTCTTTAGCATCTCATTTGTAGCTCCTAACCTTTTCCAGTTGGATCGCATTATCATGAGAAAAGATTTAAAAAGTTAAGTCAAAAAAGTAAGAGCCATGTTTTTATTGTGGTGATAAAAGGATAATCAATACGCTGCACTTTCTAGTTTAAAATGATTATTTTAACGAAAAATATCATTGTGCTCTAAATAAACCTGTTTGCGTGCTATAGCTACACTATGGTTATAGATAATGCCTTTGGTTTGAGGAACAGGTTTTATAGCTGTGACCATTATTGTTTCTCATATAGCTGTGATAATAAATTATTCTGAATGTGCTACTAGAAGCTTTCTTTATCACAAGAATCAATATCTGAAAAAAATGTCATAATTCTCTGCACCTTAAGTTAAAGTTTGGACAAAATTATAGTAAGAAAAATCCATTTATTACAAGATCTGTTATAAAAACAGACAAAAAGCATTCTTTCAGTTTCATATGTAAATTTCTTATTGCTGTTTTATTCAAGACTGCATTTGGTGACAACGCTACCACTAGGGGGCGCAGTTGTGGCACATGCGCAAATGCAGCATGTGCCACTAAAACGTCACAGACAGCGACTTTAGGCAGCTGCCAGGACTAAAGATGGCACTGCTCAAATAATCACACGGAGGCAACCTAACAAACACATGTCAGCACACAATGGCGGAGTGAGAGAGCGAACAAGCTGGCCAGTGCGCAGGCCGGGGGGAGTGGGCTGGGGAAGGAGGGAGGGGGCCGGGGAGCGGGCCGGGGAGGGAGAGAGAGAGGGAGCGGGCCGGGGAGGGAGGGGGGGGAGCGGGCAGCGGACCGGTCGGCGAGTGGGCGAGCGAACGGCCCAGTGACGGAGGGAAGCGGAGTGGGCCTGAGGGGAGTGGAGCGGCCAACGAGTGGGCGAGTGAACGGCCCAGTGACGGAGGGAAGCGGAGCGGGCCTGGGGGGAGCAGAGCGGCCGGCGAGTGGGCGAATGAACGGCCCAGTGACGGAGGGAAGCGGAGCGGGCCTGGGGGGAGTGGAGCAGCCAGCGAGTGGGCGAGTGAACGGCCCAGTGACAGAGGGAAGCAGAGCGGGCCTGGGGGGAGTGGAGTGGCCGACGAGTGGGCGAGTGAAAGCCCAGTGACGGAGGGAAGCGGAGCGGCTGGAGACAGCAGCGTGAGTGGTGGGGGGGGGGGGGTGCGTTTTTCTACGCATGCGCCATAAATTTGCAACGGCAAAAGACTTACCAAACTTACCCGCACCCGGTGACACCAAGGTCTTCGGCCACTCGCTCCCCGCGGCTCTCTATGGCCTCTCGCTTCCGGCCCTCTCCATCCAGTCGTTCTCTCCAGCTGCAGATTCCCCCATCCAGCCACTTTCTCCCCTACTTCTCAATTGTACTTCAGGCATTGCAGCTCTCTGGTCCCTGCCTTTTGCATCCCTCTCTTCAGGATCTTCTGAATTTAACTCCCTCCCACTCCCCCCCCCCACTCTACCTCCCCCCACATCCCCTCTCCACATCCCCCCACACCCCCTCTCTACCTCCCCACCTCCCCCCTCTCCCCCTCCCTCTTTCCCCTCACAACCCCCTACCTCTCTACCTCTTCCCCCTCAACCCTTCACAACCCCCCCTCTCCCACCCCACCCCTTCAAAACCCCCTCCCTCTTCCCTCTCCCCCCCCACCTCCTCATAACCCCCCCAAGGACCACACCACAGTTGAGTATCTGAAGTGCAGTTGCAAAGTCGGGAAAATAACATCAAAAACCTCAACAATTCCAGGTTTAATTATTGAGAAATTTTATTAAGTGCATTAAACATTCGAGGCACTGCTGTGCATGGATATATGAGTGTTGTGTTGCCAGCATTCCCGTGATTCAGACAGGCCGAGTCTCTGCTATGCAGAACTAAAGGGATTGTTCCTGGAGAGCCTTGTGGTGAATGAACGCGTGGCTCTCTATTCCACTATTGTATTGTCCATGAAGGCGGCAAAGTCACAAGAGTCTGAGCTCAGTCTATTCTTGGTGAATGTTCCCCAAACGCATCCCAATGTGCGCTCCCACTTCATCCATAAATGCAAGGTTCCTTTCCGTATCGTGACAAGCTCCGCGGCATGATCCAGTTGCCTTCGTTGCTTGAATGCTGACCTTAAGTCTCAAGGATTGTTTTCTCGACTGCATGTTTTACAGGAAAAGAAATAAGCAAAGAACATCAGTGTCAGAGCTTCCCCCTCCAATGAAATTACTGTTGAGCATGCTTTATGTTCTGCAGTAAAGGCATGTACTGATAACACCGCCAATGAATCACTTAGTACCCAACTCAGCTGTAGGAGTCAGGATGATGTGATGGCTCAATGCTGCTCTCAGGGAAAACATGAATGATGTGAGGGTGCTGGAAAAAGAAGCACATTTCTTTTGGACTATGAACATAAAGCAGGCCATTTAGCCCAGCTGTTCCTTGCTAGTAGTTATGCTACTTGTGTGCCTTCCCATCCGCTCCCATTTAATCCTGCCTACTACTATCAGCATCACCTTCCATTACTTTCGCTCTTATCTACCTTTGCCTTCAAGCAACACTGAGGATGGAGAACGGTGTGGCTGCACTCCCACCTCACCAGTTGTGTACACAGCAAGAGCATTCACATTCGTGCCACCACTGGACACGGCATGCTTGTTTCTTTTAGTGCTCAGACTCTTCTTGCTGAATGTTCCCCAAGTGCTTGACCGCTTTGGATGCCCTCTCTGCTTGACAGGCAGCAGCTGGCAATTGCGGAGTCTCACAAGGCTCTGCATGGTTGTTTCAAGGGCAGATGGGGAAACATGTGGCTGTATGTCCATGTGCACGGCTCTAATGGGTGCAGGAACAGAGCAACTTACAACAGGGACTGGAGCACATGTACTGCCTGCACACAGCCTCAGACAATGGAAAGGATTTTAGTGCAGTGCAGTGGACTGGAGCACATGCATTGCCCCAGACAATGGAAATGTTTTCAGAGCAATTTACAACAGGGACTGGAGCACATGCAGTGTCCCAGACAATGGAAATTTTTCAGAGCAACTTATATCAGCAGAGCAACTTACCTTGGAGCAATCTCCTCTTTCTAATAAAAATGAAGCAGACTGAAATCTTCGAAACGACTAAATAATTGCGATAAAATGCCCGACGAAACCTCTCCTCCTTCCACTTTCAGAAACTCGCGCCGAAGCTTCGACGCATGCGTGAATACCCGTTGGCGTTGCATAAAGCGCATGCACAGAGGCCGACCAGGCGCGTTGCCCGAAGAACACGTCACACGATGACGTCATCGGTGCATGCGCTAACCAGCCCTGGCAAGCCGGAACGCAGCGCATGCGCAGAGAGCAGGAGACCGTCTGCGCATGTGCGCACCGCGGCGCAGCCTGATGACGTCATCTAGAAGTTTGTCGTTTTTCTGAAGTTAGATGAACGAAAGTTATTTGCACTTTTCTTCTGTAAAGAATATAGGTGTTGCCTTCCAGCCATTGAAATCTTGTGATTTTATGCAGACAAGATGCACTCATTCTTAAGTTTATCCCTGAAATATCTTAAACCACATCCCTCAGCAAATTAGGCTATGGGAAAACTCAACAACTTGCATTTATATAGCGCCATTGTAAAAGGTTCCATTCCCATTTCCCCTTATGATGGTTCTTGGACTTCAGGAATTACAAGAACAAAATGCACACGACAGGGCTTTGTCTCAACCATAAATTTGTTATTTATTGAACCCACTATTATCCCCAATACAGACACCTCTATGGTTAGTTGAAAAGTAAACAAACTGTCCCCTGTACAAAACCTTCAGCAGTTACCTAAAATTAACACCCCCAATTCCCAGCTGAACCCTTCTGCGATTTGACCGCTGTGCCCAGTTACCCAAAGTCACTATAACTTGGTTTAAACTTACAAATTACAAAAAGCACTACACTTTTGTCCCAAACCCTCAGACCAATATCACTACAATTTGGCTGAAAAACTTACAATCCCCATCATGGCCAGTCTATCTGGTGTTGATTGTAGGCCCTGAGTCAAGCTGACCAATCCTGACCCTTCTTCTGACTGCAGCCCTCTTCGCGATTTGACTGAAAACTTACAAACACCCACACGGCTGGTCATTACCGATGTTGATTGTAGGCCTGGAGCTGGAGATGACCAGTCCTCGTCCTTCTTCACTTGGCTGCAGCAGTCACTATGATGTGCTTTCTTTTTTATGATAAAACAACTCAGAACATCTCAAACATATTTCCTGTTGTTCATGCTGTTCAGTGTCCAGCAGGTAACACCTTTTAGTTCATTCCACACATAGTCCAGGCAAATATGATCAGTTCATACTGGGTGCAACAATACAGTCCTTCCATGGAAGAACCCAGACAAATCTAATCAGCTCCCACATCATTTAAACAATTCTCCTGCTGTTTGAGGCAATACAGTAAAAGCACCTGGCTCTGAGGCTGATGAAGGTGTGAATGTCCCATCTCTCTCCTCGAAGAATCAATCACAGTTACAATGGCCAGATTCCAATACCATTGTCTATGATGCTGGCCTTAATTATCATATCGATGCCACATCCCTTGTACAGGATAATCAGTCTTTTAATTGCATTAGCCAATGGCAGGTAATGCCTTGTTCCATGATAGCACTCAATGTCTGAACCCTTTTTGATGAGCCAATGTCTTTTACTAAATGTCAAAATTAACCCCTTGCTGCCCAGCCCTGTACTGCTGGTTGCAGCTTGACTTTTGTGTTTTACAGTACAAACATGAGGTCAAAACATGTTTGAGGGCCTGCATTTTTATATTCCATAAATTTCCCAGTTGGAGGGGATTCCAATCCGACACCATTAACAATGAAAATTTTGAACACGTTTCAAAGGAAAGCAACAAACTTAAGGAAAAAGCATATAATTGTGCAAAGATGAGTGGCAGGTCAGATGATTGGTCAGAATGTAAAGAATGGCAGAACAAGACTAGAAGATTAATCAGGAGAAAGAAATTAGAGTATGTGAGGAAGTTAGCTAGAAGCGCAAACACGGATAGGAAGAGTTTCTACAGGAATTTAAAAAGCAAGAATAAGTAAAGTGAGTGCTGGTCCTCTAGAGAGTGAGAATGGGAAGTTATAAGTAGATAATAAGGAAATGGCAGATGAAATGAACAAACATTTTGCTTCCGTCTTCACTATAGAGGATACAAAAATCATTCCAGTAATAGCTGTAAAGCATGAGGTGGAAGGGAGAGGGGAACATGGTGAAATTACCAGGCAAGTGATACTGAGCAAACTGATGGAGCTGCGGGCTGACAAGTCCCCGGGTCCTGATGGGCTTCATCCTAGGGTCTTAAAAGAGGTGGCTTGTGAGGTAGTAGATGCGTTGGTGTTAATTTTTCAAAATTTGCTAGATTCTGGAAAGGCTCCATCAGACTGGAAGGTAGCAAAATAACCCCTCAATTCAAGAAAAAGCTGGGGGGGGGGGGCAGGGAGGCAGAAAACAGGTAACTATAGGCTGGTTAGCTGGACGTCTGTTGTGGGGAAGGTGTTAGAATCGATCATTAAGGAGGCTGTAGCTGGGCACTTATAAAAACTCAAGGTAATTGGGAACAGTCAGCATGGTTCTGTGCAAAGGAAATCAATTTAACCAATTCATTGGCAATCTTTGAAGGAGTAACATGTGCTGTGGATAAAGGGGAGCCCACTGATCTATTGTACTTGGATTTCCAGAAGGCATTTGACAAGGTGCCACATAAAAGATTACTGTGCAGAGTAGGAGCACATGGGTGTAGGGGATAACATATTAGCCTGGATAGAAGATTGGCCGGTTGGCAGGAAACAAAGAGTATGCATAAATGGGTCCTTTTCTGATTAGCAGGATGTGACAAGTGGAATCCCGCAGGGGTCTGTGCTGGGGCCTCAACCTTTTACAATTTATATCAATGACTTAGATGAAGGGAGCAATGGCATGATAGCTAAATTTGCAGATGACACAAAGATAGATAGTAAAGTATGATGTGAAGACAACATAAGGAGGTTGCAGAACAATACAGATAGGTTGAGTGAGTGGGCAAAAATCTGGTGACGAATTTCTCCATGTAGCCAAATCTGAGGAGGATGTTCCATAACCCTCCCCGTTGATAGAGTCGAAGGTCTTTGTGAGGTCAAAGAAGACCATGTATAAAAGTGGCTGCTGCTCCCTACATTTTTCTTGGAGTTGTCTTTCTTTTACGATCACGTCCATTGTGCCTCTTGATGGACCGAATCCATATTGTGATTTCGGTAGGAGCTCTTCAGCCACAGGGAGAGATATCACCAGCGTTGCCTCCACAAGATCCTGCAAATTCAGTGGCAGGACAGGTGCGCCAATATCAGTGTCCTCTCTCAGCCCAACATCGTCAGTATTGAGACACTGGTCATAGCTAGTCAGTTACATTGGGCGGGCCACATCGTCTGCATGCCTGACACAAGACTCCCAAAACAAGCTTTCAATTCTGAGCTCAGTCACGCAAGAGGCTACCAGGAGGGCAGAGGTAATGCTACAAGGATGTCCTTAAAGCCTCCCTGATTCGTGGGAATCTCTTGCCCGAGACCGCCCAAAATGGAGAAGAAGCAACCGTGAAGGTGCCAGCCAGTTCGAACAATGTCGACATGCCCAGGCAGTGACCAAGTGCAAACAGCGGAAGGAGCATTCGGAAATCTGAGCATCCCATTCACTTGCCTCACCAAATACTTGTGGCAGAGCGTGCGGATTCAGAATTGGACAATTCAGTCACCTAAGGACCCACAACCCTGGAGTGGAAGAAAGTCATTCTCGTTCCCAAGGGATTGCCTAAAAGAAGCAGGTCCTCCAAAGCCACATAAAATTCTGGCTATTGTCACCATCATACAAATTGATTCTAAGATGCCCAAGTTGAAAAGAGACTATTCCCAGCAATTCTCAGCCTACTAGTTGGTAACTTAAGTTGCAGTTCAACACTCATTTAGCAATTTGTTACTTGAAAACAGTTTACCTTAGGTTTTTTAACCATTGGAAACAAATAATTGCCTGAGACTTCATAGCTCTTAATTCTATGAACGCAATGTGCAAGATATCTAAATATATTGATCCTCAATAGCCCACTGGATAGAGGAAGCACTTGGCATACTACAAGCAGTTCACAAGAAGCACACAAACAGGACTGAGAGCACCTTTCAACAGCTTTCCAATATACTGTCCAGGTTCACAATGAAGAATGCCACTTGAGTGAGATACTGGAGGTCTGCCAGTACCTAGCAAATTATACTCAGAAAAAAGTCAGACCTTGCAGGAGAGGGGATAAAATTGGATTTTACTTTTAATGCCACAAAACTTGCAGTTGACTTTGAAGAAGCATAAAAGGAAGCCATTAAGTTCATTGTGCCTGTACAGTCTTTCTGAAGGAATTATACACTTTAGTCCTATTCCTTTATCTTATCCCTATACTCATTTGTTTCCTTATTCAAATATTTATGCACTTCCCTTTGAAAAGCTAGTATGGATTTTGCTTATACCACTCTTCCTAGTTGGGTCTTCTATGTCTTAATTGCCCTCTGTAAAATAAGACATTCTCCTAACTGCTTTCTTCATTTAGAGTAAATATTAAACTTACACCCTCCATTTACCTACTAGTGGAAACTGTTTTTCCTCATTTACTTCACCAACGCTTCAGTTGGATTTCTTCTTACCCTTCTTTATTCCAATGAATAAAGAGCTAAAAAATGAAGTGGTAAGTAGAAAGCTTTTTAAAAATATAATCACAGTCTATAATTTGTCAGCTGGCCCAGCAAATATTTAATTAAGACTAATGTATCAAGCCAAGTAAATTATTGACAACTGTTTGAATGCAAGATTACACAGAAAGCAAGGAAGAATACAATAGTTAGCCAGCTTTTCTGCTCCTGATCTTGATTCAGTGTTTCCTGTTGGAAAGTGCATATTTGAATGTCAGGTGAAGAGTGTAGTGGGGCTGGGGATGGGGAGGCAAGGGATAGAGAGAAACAGCTGCATCAGTAGCAATTCCCCACGCCCTCACCCCACACCAAAAAGATGCCTTGGCCATACAATTAAATACTTTGCAGGCAACTGGGCATGATTCTTGTCAATGATTGTCAGTATTCGTTAAACAGTGCTGTCCCTTTATGCAGTGCCTGCACCTCCCCTTGTTGCTGATGACCCCATAACAACTTAAGTTGGCACTGGAGAACCTGTCAGAGGGAAAACTCAAAAACAGGTTCTTCAGTTAGCTAGTCACAGTGAAGCACTGGCTGCAATGTCTTGCAACTCAGCAAATTTCTGAATTTCGGTTTTCATCCATGCTGTAAAAAGCAGAAGCAATGCCTGACAAGGATAGGAAGCTAAGCAGACTGAAAGGATGAAATTATGTTGGTCTTTTCTTAAAATGGTGGTCAATTTAAGAATGGCATTGGCAAAAGGTCGGTCCTCCTTTGGGAAGTGGTGTATACATGGGGAAATAATGGAAAAGAGAGGGGCATAATAAACAGGCTATCAAAAAAATGGATAATCTCTTTGGAGCCTCTTTTTCCTTTGCTTTGTTGCAACCAATGCAGATTTTATCGCCAAGAAATGACACAGCCTAAGAGTTTGAATTCAAAGTGGAGCTGGAACTTGTAGCTAGAAAATCTGAAACAAAGCAAAAGAAATATAGTTCCTGTAATGTATTATGGATAACTGTTTTGCCAATAATGGAGGGAAAGGAAAATTGCACAAATTCTGGAAAGAAAGTCATATCTGTATTTCATAGTTGGCGAACTTATGGTAAAGCGAGACATGAATTGGCAGTTTCTCACCTTAAATTAACATATGTATTTCAAATATGAATCAATTCAATTTACTTGGAGAACATAACGCACTTGTACTGTGTCAAGAACTTAAAATAACAAATCTTTACACAGTATAAAACTGTTTGTCTAACCATAACAAAATCCACAACAGCTGAACACTGCAAAATGCCAGTTGCCCCATGCAGAGGACATTCTACACAATATACAGCATTCGCAAACGGAGAATGCTGAATTCATTACACATAAAAACAAAACAATTATGGAATTTTAAGTTTAGTTTGACAGCAGATCTGAGAACTCAAGCATTCGTAGTATTGGCATTCAAGGATTCTTAAAAAGTTTAATACTTTGATCTTTAAAAAGTATATTATATATATCTATATATGTATTACTGCCCAAGAAAAGAAGCCATGGGATCTTCAGGTCTCTGGCGTTTCATTCTGTATGCCTCCATTTCTTCTTCTGTAGGTTCCTTTGTTTCATATATGCTGTTGTAACCTCGTTTACGTTCATCGATTTGCAAAATTTGTTCAACTTGCTTCAAACGAGCTTCTTCAGCAACCAGAGCCTAAGCAAGTCAAAATAAAATGTCATGCAGCAGCGATTATACAGCAACAATCCTGAAAGCTTAATATTTGATTTCCAAAATATGTAAAACAGATAGGCTAACAAAGTAATGTGCCCATTTATACTGATATGGGCTAGGTGTACGTCTTGCGAGACCACCTTCTTCCTTATATGTAACTATGGATAAAAAAAAACAGATGCATTAAATATTCAAATAAAAGCAAAATACTGCGGATGCTGGAAATCTGAAATAAAAACCCCCATTTCAACACACCCCCCTTCTCTCATGCTCGCATCTCTATCCTGGGCTTGCTGCAGTGTTCCAGTGAACAACAATGCAAGCTCGAGGAACAGCATCTCATTTACCGATTAGGCACACTACAGCCTGCCGGACTGAACACTGAGCTCAATAATTTCAGAGCATGACGGACCCCCTATTTTACTTTTATTTTTTAGTTATTTTTTCTTTTTTACATTTTTTTGTATGTTTATTTCATTTCATCTTAGCTTGTTCAGTTTGCTTACCCACTTTTTTTTTTCATGTTTGTACTTGCTGCTGTTCAATCTTCAGTCCATTAACACCCTATCTGTACCAATGCTTTGTCTTTCAACACACCATTAACATATTGTTTGCCTTTGCTCCATGACCTTTTGGTCAGCTATTCTGTGGCCTTGTCCAATCTACACCTTCTCCTTTGTTATCTCTTGCCCCACCCCCGCTTTACTTGCTTATAACCTTTGACATTTCTAATATTTGCCAGTTCCTTAGAAGGGTCACTGACCCGAAACATTAACTCTGCTTCTCTCTCCACAGATGCTGCCAGACCTGCTGAGTACTTCCAACATTAAATATTCAGTTTGCTTGAAAATTTCCTATGCTATTCAATGAGTATGCATTTTAAATTCTTAACGCCCCAGTTGCACACATATTTAATAACAAATATCTTTAATAAAGACTGCTGCTTGAAGAATTAAGGATATCTGGAATTTTCATTAATTTGCATTAGAATTGTCCAAATGAGTTAGCTGACTGATCAGAAAGAGGTAAATATAAAAGTTAAACAAATCAAAATGATAAACCATACACACAATAATCATAATGCTATTCAGAACTAGATCCTTTTTTAAAGCAAGAATTCAAAATAGATTTCAAAATAATGTCAGTTTTTGTTTGGTTCGCAAACTACAATGTTCATTCTTGATTTAAAAAATATACAATAAGTACAATTACAATGCAATTAAATTGGTGTTCAGCAAAAAGACTTAAAAGCATCCAATGACTGGATTAATTTGTTTCCAGCCCAATCAGCACCAATGCTAGGTCACCTCACTGAGAAATGCAGGCAGGAGTTCCGGCATTGTAAATATTTTCAAAATGTATTATAAAAATACCAGGGATTTGATGATCTGTCTCCTATACTAGCACAGCTTATACTAACATGGCTTCAGATGCCAGTGACATGTTTAAAATCTTGAAACAATCTTGAAAATGAAAACACTATTACATGACTTTTATTTATATATTTTTACATTTTATAATTTTATTTAGTGAATAGTGCTATGGTTTCTTTGAGATCATAAATTAAACAAAAAATTAGGAAAGAGCAAGATGAAAATGAATGTTTGCTCTTACAGAACATGAAACTGCTGTAAGGGGATATGCACCCTGTAAAAAGTTACTGATTCATGTGGAATCAATTGCATATAATCCATTACATGTAACTTCAGCAGACATTTAAATCTGCTGCACCATATACTTCATTGACTACCCAGTCAGCTTTTGTTGTCTGCTACAAAGTTAATCTGATAATATATTAATAGCCAAGTTACATTAAAACTATACCTTGCACCTTCTTTCAAAGGTTGTGGCATAATTAGACAAAAATGGACATTAGTCAAAAGGAGGAGATATGGCAGTCATACAGCACTTTTAACATAGAAAAATACATCAAGCTGTTTCAGAAGTATGAGAAAAACAGGAGTGTCCAAAGAAGGAAGTATTAGGAGGGAGAGTACAAGCTTAGTCCAAAGTACCATATTTGCTCCCTTTAACATACTATTCAATAATAACTCATATTTTCACTTGCACCACAAAAGAAATATAATAGTGACCTGTACTTTAATAATTAAAAATGCAATATTTACTAAATACATTTATGCCACATGCATTACTTATGATGAACTATGATTAAATAAAATTATGTAGAGTAACTAGTTTTTTTAAAAGTAAGGATAACCTATTTTGGATTATTTGCAGACAGTAAAAGGACCCTATTGCTATGACTTTTGATACATATCATTTATTCTATAAATATGGCATAAAACTTGTCATGCACAGAAATAATCAATGTAAGAGTGCATGCACAGTACTGTACAGATGTATACCACTTTTGCACTGATTTCTAATGGCTGATTTGCATTGTTAAAGTTAATCTTCAACTTAAGTTAACTGAAATTTTTCAAATTATGTAATGGGTTCCTCAGTATAATATTGAAAAGTTTAAGTTCTGAATTCACACCTTCAATTTAGTTACCAAATTTATGTTGCTCTACCTGTTTGCACAGGACTCCAATGGGACAGAAAGGAAATAGCATTTTGGTAAAAGAAAATTCTGAGTTAATAAGGAATGAAGGAATTTGTCAAATCAGATTTACCTGAACAGATTGAAGTATATTCTCTGAAAAGCAGTAGAAGAGCAGCTAGTAAACATGTGTAACTCACCTTTTTCAGTTTTTCTTTCTTTTTTGCATCCTCATCTTCACTGTCTGAACTATGACTTTTCCTATGTTTCTTTTTCTTCTTGCCTTCTTTAAGCTTTTCTTTATGTATCTATAACCAACAAGCAGTCAAACTGGTGTTACAGTAATTAGCACAAACATTTTTTTTTGAAGCTCACACGTTGGTCACTAAATCACTTCAACGCTTATTGCATTTCTCCCAACCCTTGATTTTATCCCCATTTTTTCCTCTTCAGGTTTAGTTTAGTTTAGTTTAGAGATACAGCACTGAAACAGGCCCTTCGGCCCACCGAGTCTGTGCCGACCATCAACCACCCATTTATACTAATGCTACACTAATCCCATATTCTTACCACATCCCCACCTGTCCCTACCACCTACCTACACTAGGGGCAATTGCTAATGGCCAATTTACCTATCAACCTGCAAGTCTTTGGCATGACTTTTTCAAAAGTCACATGACATCAGGTACGTTTCAGCTGGGAAATTCTGGGTTTGTCTTCCCTACAACTGTGATCAAATAGTACTCCTGATTATTGCAAGCTTGTCAATCTATGGCAGTTCCACTTTATGACCCAAGCAGGACTGCTAAAATGCCAAATGCTACCTAGGATAACAAAACCAAAGTAAATGTTTGCAGTTAGAGGACCTAGGTATCCTTGTACATGAATCACAGAAAGTTAACATGCAGGTACAGCAAACAATTAGGAAGGCAAATGGTATATCAGCTTTTATTACAAAGAGATTGAAGTATAAGAGTGAAGAAGTCTTACTACAATCCTACTGGGCATTGGTGAGGCTACATCTTGAGTAGCATGTGCAGTTTTGGTCTCCTTACCTGAGGAAGGACATACCTGCTCTAGAGGGAGTGCATTGAAGGATGGAGTAGACTAGACCTATATTCCCTGCAGTTTATAAGAATGAAAGTTGACCTAAGTGAACCTTATAAAATTCTTAAGGGGTTTGACAGGTTAAATTCTGAGAAAATGTTTCTCCTGGCTGGGGAATGAGGAACACGGGGTCGATCACTAGGAATCTAGAACATGGGGTGGAGCATTTTTTAAAAATTCTTTCATGGGATGCGGGCGTTGCTGGCAAGGCCAGCATTTATTGCCCAACCCTATTGCCCTTGACAACTGAATGGCTTGCTAAGAGTCAAGAGTCAACCATATTGCTGTGGATCTGGCGTCACATGTAGGCCAGACCAGGTAAGGACATACGAGCATACGAACTGGGAGAAGTAGTAGGCCATTCGGCCCCTCTAGCCTGCTCTGCCATTCAATGTCATGGCTGATCTGTTTGTGTCTCGAATTCCACACTCCCATCTACCCCCGATAACTTTTGATTCCCTTGCCTAACAAGGATCTATCTACCTCCGCCTTAAAAATATTCAATGGCCCCGCCTCCACCACCTTCTGAGGCAGAGAATTCCAAAGTCGCATAACTCTCAGAAAATTTTTCTCATCTCTGTCCTAAAAGGGCGACCCCTAATTTTAAAACAGTGCCCTCTAGTTCTGTACTCACCCACAAGAGGAAACATCCTTTCCACATCCACCTTTTCAAGACTGTTCAAGATCTTGTATACTTCAATCAAGTCTCCCCTCACTCTTCTAATCTCCAGTGAAAACAAGCCCAGTCTGTACAACTTTTCCTAAGACAACCCGCTCATTCCAGGTATCAATCTAGTAAACCTCCTCTGAGCTGCCTTCAATGCATTTACATTCTTCCTTAAATAAGGAGCCCAAAACTGCACACAGTATTCAACATGTGGTCTCACCAATGTCCTGTATAACTGAAACATCACACCTTTACTTTTATTTTCAATTCCTCTTGAAATAAAGGATAGCATTCCATTAGCCTTCTTTATGACTTGCTTACCTGCATACTAACTTTTTGTGACTCATGCACTAGAGCACCTTGATCCCTCTGCACCTCGGAATTCCGTAGTCATTCTCCATTTAAGTAATACTCTGCTGTTTAATTCTTCCTGCCAAAGTGAACAATTTCCTTCTTTAAGATTTCCTTCCCTAAAGGACATTAGTGAACCAGATGGGGTTTTACGACAATTGATAATATCTTCACGGCACCATTAGTGATATTAGCTTTCAATTCCAGATTTGTATTAATTAAATTTAAATTCAACCATCTACCGTGGTGGGATTTGAACCCATGTCCCCAGGACATTAGCCTGGCCACTATGCCACCGTCTCCCCAACTGAGATGAAGAGAAATTTCTTCACTCAACGAGTTGTGAATCTTTGGAATTCTCTATCCCAGGGAACTGTGGATGCTCAGTGAGTATATTCAAGACAAAGATTGATAGATTTTGGGTACTGAGGGAATTAAGGGATATGGGTTAGTATGAGAAGGTGGAATTGAGGATCAGCCATGATCTTGTTGAATAGCGGAGCAGGCTTGAAAGGCCAAATGGCCTATTCCAGCTCAGCTCCTATTTCTTATGTTCTAATTGCTCATTTCTGCATACCCATAACTACCACTATCCCTACAACTTTTTCCCTAGCTGTACTGTACCTATTCTCATCCTGAAAGTCTGAGTTCTACCACAAACTGATAAAACTCACTTTCAAATGCAGCAGCAAGACTATGACATGCAGCTCTGGAATGTATCCCTGGAATCAGATAGTTATATTTATTATAAATATTCTAATGAGTTATATTTCCATATAATTGAAACTTTAGCACTGGATAACTCTTCTTCTTGTGTACTCAATTCCTAATCCATCATAGCAGACTTTTACCAAAATGATCTAAACTTCAACTTATTCCTCTTCCTACAAAGGCAAAATACTGCAGGTGCTGGAAATCTGAAATAAAAACAGAAAATGCTGGGGATACTCAGCAGGTCAGGCAACATCCGCGGAGAGAGAAATAGAGTTAACGAGTCAGGTTGATGGTCTTCCATCAGAACTGGAAAAAGTTACAGACGTAACAGGTTTTAAGCACATACAACTGCACTTCAAAAGAACTTCACTGGTTGTAAAATGCTTTGTGACATCCTGAGGTCATGATAGCACCAATATAAATGTAAGTAAGAAGGAACAAAAGGGTTTTGTGATAAGGTGGAAGGCAGGAGAGATTAAATGACAAAAGAGCTGATAGTGCAAGGCAAAAAGATGTGGGTAATGTTTTGCAGCATAGAGTCATACAGCACAAAAGGCCTTGCACCATGATTCTTTTATCATTTAATCTCTTGTGCCTTTCCCCCATCAGAGACCTTCCCTGCTGTTCTCCTTTCCCCTCCCACCTTCCCCGGCTGTGTAACTGCTTAAAACCTGCATGTCTAACTTTTTCTAGTTCTGCCAAAAGGTCATTGACCTGAAATGCTACCTGTTTCTCTCTCTGCAGATGATGCTTACCTGTTGAGAATTTCTGATTTTATTCCTCTTCCTGTTAGGTGGAAATCACATCTTTGAGAACAACTGAGAATTTTCCATGCTCTATAATGATTTTTTAGCTACTTGCACAGCTTTATGACATTATATCAAATGCCATACTTAATACAGCTGGAGGGACAAATCAGTCTATTTTATTGGTGTAAACAGAAAGCTAAATGGCTCAAAACAGAAAACTGCAATACTGCTTTGGTCTGTACATTAAGATATTCATAGCCCTGAAGTGCCATTTTGCATTAAACTGTACTTCCGAGTTGCCTGAAATTTCCCTCATACCAGCACCACAAAAGTGCGCTAGCAGGACTCCTGGGATCTCCAATATCTAAATTTGAATGTATTAACACTTAAGAGAAATGAACATATACAGATTTTCTTTGCAGTAGTCAAAATATCATTGTGGCCAACATAATGGCCATGAATGTACTTTTCAGTTTTGACTCTTTTCAATCAGAAGCAGAGAGGCTGTGCGCTTTAGTTAAAATTGCAGTTGGCACATAAAAATGTGTACAGAAGCTTAACCATGCAATTTAATGCCTCACAGGAACTGAGTCGACAGCTAGGACATACCTGTGGACATCCCTCAGCACTCAGTTTCACAAACACTACAATATCCTCACCAGTTCAACAAGGATACCAATGAACAAGCTGTTGAGTATTTCAACATTAGTAACCAGTATAAACAGTGAGAGGGGAAATGAAAACGACATTTAGGCACTGTTTCAAGTTATTGTATAATAAAAAAAGTTTCATATGCGGTTATAGTTTTCCATATACTTGTACAGAATATGGTGTAAAAATGGCACTTGCCTCCACTAAAGTCTTAGGTATGCTCTCATATGCTTCCTGGTTAGAATCTGGAATCTCATTTAGACATTCAGATTTATCCTCCACCTTCAAGGATAGAAAAATGGGCAACATTACAATACAGTTAGGAATCTAGCATCATTTATGCCGTTCAACAATGTATCTAGAATAAAAATAGATGTTTTTGGAAATACACAGTAGTCCACCAGCACCTGAAAACACATTTCATGTGCAGACCATTTGGTAGAACTGGAAACTAAATCATAATTTTAAATTTAAGATAATGCCATCAAAGTTTTGGTATTTCTTTACTCTAGGTATTTTTGGCTTCTGTGCTTCAGATTAATCTTGTAAGTGAGCCCTGACCCTCTACGTACCCAGGGAATGAACAGGCAACCCTCCTCAGTTTACTTCAGCTACTGGTTTTACCAGGTGATCCTCCTCTGTCGTAATATCAGGACTGGGGCTAGTCACTGAATAGATCATGTTCAGCTCCATTCGCAACTTCTTGGATAATGAAGCAGTCCATGTCACACTACAGCAGGATCGGGACAACATTCAGGTCCAGGCTTACAAGTGGACGTTAATGATCACCTCAAATAAGAGAAAGCTCGACCAACTCCTCTTTACCTTAACAACATTACCATCATCAAGTTCCCCACTATCAGAAGCTTAACTGGACCAGCCACATTAACTCAATGATTGCAAGAAGAGGACAGATACTGGTTACCTTGTAATGAGTGCCTCATCTCCTAACCTGTCAAAGCTCACCACCATTTACAAAGCTGAAGTCAGGAATGTGATGGTATATTCACCTGGATGTGTAATCCTCTTTTTTCTTTATATAGGTTCCCATTACTATCTATTGCCATTGTTCTCTCTCCTTCTGTTGAGGCGACGAGATAGTTTGGGGTTCAGATTTCTGCCAGCAGGAGCATAGCCTTTTGGGCCCTAGAACTGCTTCTGCTAAAAATGTTTTCCTATCCTCCAAGATGCAGTAAACAATTGCATTGTGCTCCATCCAGAAACACTTCAAAACAATTACAACATAAAAAAGCACCAATGCCCAAGGTTAAAATTTCAAGAGTTAGCACAAGGTTAAGGTGGACCAAATAGCTTATGGAGTTTCTTCCAAACAAATTACTAAAAATATACACAAGATTGCATTTAGACTGCCGAAAATCATGCAAGTTTACAAGCTTAATAAAACAAGGTTTGTTCTGAAGTATTGCAGTACTTACAGCAATCTGCTTCCCTGCTTCTCCAGTACAATAAGAAGTTTTGATAAATGAGTGACAGCACTTGTAACCCCATCTCCCATCCTTCCAGTAGGAGCCCCAAACAGACTGTAAAATAATACACAAGCAAAACATGAAATGAAAATGAATGCTCAAAAAGTATAGCATTACAACTGAAATATTAGAAACTCATTAAATAGCATCAGAATTACAAATTTACAGAGATCTGTTTAAAACCATTTAAGAAAGGAACAAGGCATTGTAGTAATAGAGAAAGGTTCAAATATTATGAGCCTTCCCTAACTAACTGGCAGTTCCTTAAATAAAGTAAAACTTATCCTAGAAGATTTCCCATGACACTGCACACAGGAGTGTAGTTTCTGATATTTACCACCTTCCCATAATGACCAAAATGTGACAGTGATCTCCACATCACCGTAATACCAACAAACTTATTGAAGCAAAATATTACAATTGATCTGAAGTGCAAGGAATAAATACTTTACTGATACTAAAACATACAGGCCAAACATAGTTCTACAACTACAAACAAAAGCAAAATACTGCGGATGCTGGAAATCTGAAATAGAAACAGAAAATGCTGGAAATATTCAGCAGGTCAGGCTGCATCTATGGATACAGAAACAGAGTTCACGCTTCAGGTCAATGACTTTTCATCAGAACTGGAAAAAAGTTAGACAGGTAACAGGTTTTAATCAAGTGAAAGGGGCTTGGGGGGAGGGTTGGAAAAAGAACAAAATGTAAGGTCTATGATAGGGAGGTAGCAGAGATTAAATCACAAGAGAGCGGGTGGTGCAAGGCCAAAGGGAGCGGTAATGGGACCAGTAAAGAAACAAAAGATGTGTCTAGAGAAGCTATGAATGTCAGAATGATGATGAACAGCTGCTGTCCAATAGCAAAAAAACAGAAAACAAGAGAGCAAAACCAAAACCAGCAAACAAAAAAACAAAATGAGGGCACAGGTTGTTGAAATCAACGTAGAGTCCAGAAGGCTGTAAAAATGCCTAATCAAAAGATGAGGTGCTGCTCCTTGAGCTTGCACTGAGCTTCATTGCAACACTGCAGGAGGCCGAGGCCAGAGTGGCAGCAAGGTGGCAGGCAAGCAGGAGCGCAGGGTCACACTTGCAGCCTGAATGGAGGTATTCTGTAAAGCGGTCACCCAATCGGCGCTTGGTCCCCCCAATGTACAGCAGACTGTATTGCGAGTAGTGAGTACAGTGTGCTAAATTGAAAGAAGTACATGTTAAGTCGCTGATTCACCTGGAAGGAGTGTTGAGTGTTTGGGGCCTTGGACAGGGAGGAGAGGGGAGGTAAAAAAGCAGGTGTTGCATCTCCTGTGCTTGCCGTGGGAACGGGAGGGGTGTTGGGGGGTGATCGAGGAGATCAGGGGGTCGTGAAGAGAACAGTCCATTTGGAATGCTGAAAGGGGAAGATGTGTTTAATCGTGATGACAAACTTGAAGGGGCGGAAATGGTAGAGGAGGATCCGTTGAACATGGTGTTTGGTGGGTGAAGGGTGAAGAAAGGGGGAACCCTATTATGGTTCTGGGAGGGTTATGAGTGACAGCAGAAGTACGGGAAATTGGAAGTACACGATCAAGGGCCCTATTAATCATGGTGGAGGAGAATTTTCGATTGAGGAAAAAAGGAAGACATATCAGAAGCGCTGGCATGGAAGGTTGCATCATCATAAAAGATGCGACAGAGATGGAGAAACTGGGAGAATGGAATGCAGTCCTTACAGGAGGAGGGGTGTCTGGCCCATTTCCCACACTTCTGTTCTGACCCCTTCCCCTCCCTCCCAGAACCATGAAAGTGTTCCTAAGTGGATTTATCGCCCTTGTTGCAGTTATTGTTGGTATTTCCCCCCCACTCTATGAACTAAGGACCAGCAATTGAACAGGTGATCATTCACCATGGTCTAGGGCTGGATTCCAATTCAAGGGTTGGAGTTCAGTAACGGTACCTGAAAAGAACCCACCAAAGCTTGAAAAAAATATTCCCCACCCTCACATTGCTCATCAATACAAAAAATTTCATCCCAAACAACAGTGTCCAAATTTTTGTTTAATGCACCCAATGGATGCACAGAGAGTGAAAGAATCTCTGACCCTTCGTGGTGTGACAAGGATTAGCCCACTGAGCTGGCTCTTAAAAGTTAGCAGCTGAAATGAAACCCCACCTTTTCCTTGTTATGGGAACTCATGCTGACTACACTGGATGTTCAGCTATGCCCTCCCTCAGAAAGCCTATTCTGATCCTGGGGTGCAAACTGCTATGGGATGTGCTTAATAAATTCCCACTGTTTCAATGTTATAGTGGTTGGCCTGTTCAGCACTCCACCTAAATGTCCCAACAGTGTCAGCCTTTGCTCAATGATACACTCTCACCTCTAAATTAGAAGGTAGTGGGTTCAAATCCATCTCCAGAAATTTGAGGACATTATCTAGGCTGACACATACGAACTAGGAGGAGTGGGCCACTCGACTCTGTTCCACCATTCAATAAGATCATGGCTGATCTGACTGTAACCTCGACTCTACATTCCCTCCTACCCCCAATAACTTTTCACCCCCTTGCTTATCAAGAATCTATCTACCTCTGGCTTAAAAATATTCAAAGACTCTGCTTCCACCACCTTTTGAGGAAGAGAGATCCAAAGACTCATGATCTTTTGAAAGAAAAGATTTCTCCTCATCTCTGTCTTAAATGGACGACTCCTTATTTTTAAATAGTGACCCCTACTTCTAGATTCTCCCACAAGAGGAAACATCCTTTCCACGTCCACTCTGTCAAGACCCCTCAGAGGGTTTCAATCAAGTCGCCTTTTATCCTTCTAAACTCCAGTGGATACAAGCCTAGCCTGTCCAACCTTTCCTCATAAGGCAACCCATCTCTTCCAGGTATTAGTTTAATAAACTTTCTCTGAACTGCTTCCAACACACTTACATCCTTCCTTAATTAAGGAGACAAATACTGTACACCGTACTCCAGATGTGGTCTCACCAATCTCCTGTACAACTGAAGCATAACCTCCCTACTTTTGTATTCAATTCCCCTCGCAATAAACAGTAACATTCTATTAGCTTTCCTAAATACTTGCTCTTTACATGCATACTAACCTCTTGCAATTCATGCAAAGGGATCTAGGTGTCCTAGTGCATCTCAGAGCTCTGCAATGTCTCACCATTTAGATAATATGCTTCTTTATCTTCCTGCTAAAATGGACAATTTCACATTTTCCCACATTATACTCCATTTGCCAGATCTTTGCCCACTCACTTAACCTCTCTATACCCCTTTGTAGCCTCATTATATCTTCTTCACAACTTACTTTCCTACCCATCTTTGTGTCATCAGCACATTTAGCAACCATATCTTCGGTCCCTTCATCCAAGTCAATTATATAAATAGTAAAAAGTTGAGGCCCCAGCACTGATCTGTGTGGCACACCACTCGTAAAATCTTACTAACCAGAAAATGATCCACTTATGCCTACTCTGTTTCTTGTTAGCTAGCCAATTCTTCTATTCAAACCAATTTGTTACCCCCTACACCATGAGCTTTTATTTTCCACAATAACCTTTAATGTGGCGCCTTATCAAATACCTTCTGGAAACCTAAATACAGTACATCCACTGGTTCCCCTTTATCAACAGCACATGTTACTTCTTCAAAGAACTCCAATAAATTGGTTAACCATGATTTCCCTTTCACAAAACCATGTTGACTCTGCCTGATTACCTTGAACTTTTCTAAGTGCCCTATTATAACGTCTTTGATAATGGTTTCTAACATTTTCCCTATGACAGATGTTAAACTGACTGGCCTGTAGTTTCCTGCTTTCTGTCTCCCTCCCTTTTTGAATAAAGGAGTTATATTCGCTATCTTCTAATCAAATGGAACCTTTCCTGAACCTAGGGAATTTACTTCAGTACAGAGAGTGCTGCACTCTCAGTACACCGGCCTTTCGGATGAAACGTTAAACTGAGACCGTATCTGCTCATTCAGGAGGATGGCACTATTCAAAGAAAAGCAAGGGCGTGCTCTGGATGTCCTGGCCGACATTTACACCTCCAACACCTTAAAAGATGATCTGTTCCTTTATCGCATTGTTGTTTGTGGGACCTTGCTGTGTGCAAATTGGTTTCCGGGTTTCCCTAGATTACAACAGCAACTGCACTTCAAAGGAACTTTGCTGGTTGTAAAATGCTTTGGGACATCCTGAGGTTACGAAAGCTCCAATATAAATGCAAGTTCTTCAATCAAATCCACAATCTAACTAGCCTTAATTATTACATTGGTTTATCAAGTTTAGAATCACCAGGAAGTAGTTCCAGGTAAGTACGAGACATAAATAAGTACTAGGCAAGGATAGGTTGAGTAGGGAGGGTGGTCTAGGTGTGTGGGGCAGTGAGATACTATGATGGGAATGTGGGAAGAGCAGAGTGGTGCTGAATTGATGTGAAAACCAAATTTCATTAAACTAATGTCAACTTCCTAAAGATCAAAAGGAATCCAATTTCTAACCAGCACACATTACCAAGCATTTCTAAAGCTCTTTACTCAAAGCTCACTCACTTACTGTGTGATTACCGATCAGAACATCCTCTTCATACTTGGAGCGTATAACTGCTTTCTCTTGGCCCTTTAAGACAGCACCATGCCTTGAATATTCCACATAATCCTCCGTCTGCGCTAGCAGTAGCTCACGTGGTGGAGCATTCAGGTGTTCCTGGCCGCCATACTGAAAAGACAGGATGATTTTTATTAAATTGTAGCAACTATTGCAAAATTATGATAGAAGAGCTGATCATTGCTCTGAAAAGTTGTTAAAAATTAATCAGATCGTCATATGATTATTCTCACAGACATCACATTCTATATAGGTCAAACATGTACGGGCTGAACACAAGTTCAGCAAGTTCTAACTTGAATATTTTCCCCCACATCAGGAAAAAAATTGGGCTACAATTCACTGCAACAGCAATATTGGTGACCAATGGCATAAGTTAGATCATTCTTTGCTCCAATCCTCCATTTGTGAATTTATGCCAAATCTGCTAGAAACTGATCAGAATATGCTACAGTATATCAGAGGCAGCGTGGCCAATGTGATGTTACACTACTCAGGCCCAAATGTTTAGAATGTGTGTTTAAAGGTCAAACTGATGGGCAGAAGCAAACACGAATTTAAATTAGAGTCGATTCGCTTCCAGGTCTATATTTACATCTGTCTCATTAGTTCATGAGATGGAAGCGTTATTCTGGCTACCACAGCTGCCCAATGATGCTGCACAAACAATACAGAAACCAGAGACCTTTAGCCTTGAGTTACTCAAGCAACCTGTAGTCCTTGTGCTATTTTTAAACTTGCTATTTGGATTGTAACAATATATAAATGGACACATTGCAATCACTGAGGACCATACTCAAAATGCATAGGATTGACAATCCAAATTGCATTTAAGAGTCACATTTAGATGGCAGTTTAAGGCTGGGAAATGTCAACTGTCTCCCCACAGAAATATATGACACTGTTGCTTTGCACATTGCAACAGTCACTCTGGATACCATCAGAACTACATCGCAAAAACAGCACCCGAGGGCCTTTCGATTTAAAATCTGGTATTCAAAAAGGCACACAAATGACCAATTACAATGAAAAACTCCAACCATAGTAAAGAGGACAGAGGATTAGGAAAGTAATTAAGAAAACATGTTCAAGTGCAGAGATGGCAAGAGGCCATGTAATTAAAATGTAGAATTGATGACAAGGAACAACGGGAACCAGACAAAAGTGTGTTCGAGTATGAGCATGTGGGAAAGCACCAATGAAAAATATAAGGAAACGATGTTACAGCTCAAATTGGTCAGTTTTGAAAACATCTTCTGACCTCACAAGGCCAGAAGTCAAGGGAATATTTGGGACACTAGCCAAATTCAGTAGTACTACAATGGGAAAGTTAAGAATTCACTGCAATATGGCCATTCTTCCAAATAAGCTATTAATACCATACATGCAATTTTTAAATGAAGAATAAGTAATTTTTAGAACATGAATTTCTGCTTTGATACATTATGCGTTCTATTATGTTAACCAGCCGTGAAGTTTTTTTTTTCCAGATTAGAATTCAATTGACTCGAGCTAACCTTGAAGTTTTATACATTAAAAATTACAATATTTAGAATCAATCTGGACACAATTAGAGCATTGTTAAGATTGTTCTTTCTTTTTGTCACACTTTTTCATCTTAGAGTAATCTAATGTCTTTTCTCAGACAAGTCTTAAGATTATAATTAAACCTGCATCAAAAAAGACCCAGAGTAAATATATAAAGAACTTCCTTTACGTATTCTTTTAGGCAGCTCACCATCACCTTCTCAAGGGCAATTAAATATGGGCATTAAATGCTGGCCTTACCAGCAATGCTCACATCCTAAGAACAAATATTTTTTTAAAACCCTTAACTCCAACACCTACATTTTCTTGAACCTGATACTAGCTGGGACTGGAGGAAGTGTCATTTTTGGAAAGAGAAACATTCTTCCATCAATTGTTGCTCTGACATATATACTCAATAAGTAATTTTAGCTAATAAAACAAACATTCTCTAAACAATTACCTGCATGGTTTTAAACACAATATAATTTAAACACAATATCATTTTCTACTGAAATGAACACTTTGGACAGAAATGTGTTTAAAACACTCAGCACAAATCCTCTCCAAATATCCAGGAACTATTTAAATACAGGATAAAAAAAATGAAAATTATAATCAAATAGTTTGAAATTCTGTTTGGAAAAATATTAGCATAAGCTCTTCAAAAGCATCTGACACCAAAGTCGTCAATTCCTTTTGTATTTATCGGCATAAACTGGTAGGACCTCCAATACGAAAATGGATAAAGTCTCCATCCACATTAGCTATTCAAATAACAGATATTCAGCACCATGTTCCCGATAGAATTAATGGTGATACAGTAATTTCTAGCAGAAGCACACAAACGCTGTATAACCAACGAGCCACTGTCATAGCCACTTTGCCTTTGTAATTAATGGGCCTATGTTAAATCCTAGCTGTCCAAGTCTGACTGTTCACTTACTGCATGCTGTTCTTAATCTATTACTGACTCTGTTCGATTAAAATCATTATACTAAATGTCTCAAATCTCGTGACAAACTATGACTTTTTTTGTAACGATTAGTCAATTACTGCAGTAACGGAATACTTTGGCACACAGACGCATTAGAGCAGTTGTGAAATATCTATTCCCCGATATTGTCTGATGAAAGAGACTTACGCATAAAGGTTGATTAAAGTTATTGAAGTGAATTTAATGAACAAGAAAATGGTACCTTCTCTAATATGCTTCCCTTCTGCTGTTTCTCAAACTCTTCTTTCTTAACCTTGAATGACTGGTGAAGGACTTCAAGTTTCGTAGGATCAGCTTGGAGGTGAACTTCTGAACCCTTCTCATAAGCCTCCCAAGCAAACACTATTAGGAGAAAAAAAATGTTCATGCAACCGTATCAGTTACAAAAACACACACACAGATAAAGCCTTGAAATCTTTCGAATTTAAGTGTTAGAGGACTTACACTGAGTCTGTGCCATTTTGACTGTGTCACCTGTGTAACGTACAAAGTTATCTCCTGCGTAGCCAACTCTAGAATAAAAAGATGTAAGAGAATATTTACGGATAATATCCCAGTGATGTGACAAAGAACTTCCATTTATAGGGCACCTTTCACAATGTCAGGACAACTCAAAGCTCTTCACAGTGAATGAAGTACTTTTGAACTATAGTCACTCTTTTAATGGATATATTAAGCACTAATTACCTGTTAACATTTTTAAAAAAATGCTATTTATTAATCGCCACGCTGCTTAGCTGCTCAGTTGTGATTTGCTGCTATTTTATGAATATATTTAAGTCTGTAAGATTAAGTGTTAAGATATAAACACTAAACACAAAACTTTTATTGCAAATCTGTCAGCATACTTCCAACTCATAGATGCTGAGCACTAATGTTTAACATCTCTACGCACCCCATGGAAGTTCAATCAAGTTTTAATGTTTATAAACAAAAGTGTCCCTCAAGCATCTATCCTTGGCCCATCAACTTCATTCACATGCTGCCCCTCGACATCATCCTTGGTTCAACTTGCAAGCTGACATTGTCTGATGAAAGAGACTTACGCCTGAAGGTTGATTAAAGTTATTGAAGTGAATTTAATGAACAAGAAAATAACACCAGACAGTGAGCTTTAAGGCAGTGATTTACTTCTCTTCCACAACTTAGCAACCCCTCTATTAAATGTGGTATCAGCATGCTTCTCTGTCAACCAGTCCTGCCTGGATGAAGTGCAGTCTAGTTCAGTTAGGAATTTGGGAAAACAGAAACCATTGTTGGTCATAAACTCTGTAGCCTTGCTACTAACTCCTTCCCTCACCCCAGCCACTGTTTCAAACTGAACCTTGCTGTTAAATTTGACCCCAGCCTTAGCTTCCGACCCTATATCTTCACCAGAAGGACTAACTACTTCCACCTCCATAGCATCACCCACCTGCACACTTGTCTCAACCCATCTCCCGCAGAGATCCTCAAACATGCCTTTGTCACCTCCGGACTCAACTGTGCTCTCCTCCCACCCTCCATAAACATCAACTCATCCAAATCTCAGCTGCTGGTATCCAAAACTGCACTCGCCTAGCAACCCTGTAATCACTGATCTACATTAGGTTCTGCAGTCCAAGATCTCCTACTTAAAATTCACATCATGTATTCAAATCAATTCACACCTTGTTCCTCACTAACTGTAACCTTCTCAAGTCCTATGACCCTGCTCTCTACTCCCTTAATATTCTCCTTTAAACATACCCCTTTGACCAAGCTTTGAGTCACCCTCCTAACATCGCCTTCTTTGGCTTGGTAACAACTTTTGGCTGATTATCCTTTTGTAAAGTGCCTGGGAACCTTTTTCTAAGTTGAAGTTGAAGATAAATGCAAGTTGTTGTTGGCCAGAAAAAAAGGCCGACAAGTAATGTCCATGCGATTTTAGTGTACAAAGCATTTGAATGATTTGACAGTGCCCCATCGGTGTCAGATGTCTTTGTATGCTGCAAGTCTGCAATTTGATTTTGGTTCATACTGAGGGATTATAAAATGGATATGACACAAAGGCTCTTAGTCACCTTCAACTTATAAGCAACAAAGTTCCATATGAACTGTTGTCAACATCACAAAGAGAACATATCCCAGAAATCTTTATTTAGAACATGCATTAAAGATGAATCTAGTAAAGGACTTTAGCAAAAGGGATGGGTTTGTTGGTGCACTGTATTTCTTTGTGGTTTGGTTCCAGTGCAACTAGAGGCAATGGGAGAACTAATTAGCAGGTGCAGTCGCATAGTGATTATGTTCCTGGACTAGTAATCCAGAGACTTGGATTAATGATCCGAGAGCCCAAGTTCAAATCCCACCATGGTGGCTGGCAAATTTAAATTCAACAAATTAAATAAATCTGGAATAGAAAAAACTGTCAGTAATGGTGACCATGAAACTACCCAATTGTCGTAAAATCTCATCTCGTTCACTAGGGAAGGAAATCCTTACCCGGTCTGACCTATATGTGACTTTGGACCAACAGCAATGTGGTTGACTCTTAACTGCCTCTGAAATGGCCTAGCAAGCCACACAGCTGTTTAGGAATGGGCAATAAATGTTGGCCTTGCGACGCCCACATCCCATGAACGAAAATAAAATTAGACTGGTATTTATGACAAGCTTAAAGAATGCAAAGGTATTCAATGTATTTTTTTTTTAAAAAAGGAGTGTGAAGTGGAAAACAGAAAAAGGTATATGCCTGGACTTTAAATTGCAATATTTATCACAACTACTAGATCTTGTATTTGTGTTCTAAGTAATTTTGGGATTCTCTACCTGTCTGCACTGCAACATTCCTAACCATCTTTTTTTTTTAAAGAAAATTCAGCAGAAGACAACCCATATGAGACAAAGAAAGTCATAATTCCTTTGCGAGCAGTTACCTAGACACAATGTCGTTGGTTTGTTTAAAAGAAAAAAATGTAAATGGAAATATCTGTATGTGGATAAAAAATATACCATGCATCTGATAAAATTCTATTTTGGATAATTATAACCAGATATCTATCTGTGCTGTTGCAGCAATTATTCAACTGACTACGCATCTACAATGACCTACTCGTCTGGGTTTCTGCCAGTGTTGGAGTAGGGATTCTCTCTCATCGCCCTTGTTTTCGGATCATAGTATGCTGAATTTGGATCCAAGTTCCTGAGGTACTGCGAAAAAGGAAACAAAAATTACAAGCATAAGACAGCTTCACTTAAATTTTGTTTTGTATTTAAATATCATCTGCACAACTGGAGTGAGCAGTATACAAATAACAATCTTCAACTCACAGACTCAGACTTAATTTGAGGGTTCTTGTTATTTTTTATTTTGCTGAACGAATTACTCCTCAGTGGCTGAATGGAATTCTTAAAATAGCAACAGTGACCTAATGTATTCTTAAAGATATTTCTTTCAAGCAAATTTTGGAAGTTTGATGACAACTTCACAGCTCAAAAGAAAATAAGAAGCATTCATCCACTATAAACAATTTTCTTGATGTGCCAGATCATCACTTGATAAAGTGCATTTTGTTGCATGATACCAAGCTGGATGTAGCAAGAAAGATCACAAGTTCAATTGGCCTGGAATTATGATGAGATAGTTGATCTTGCCTAGGGTGGCAGTAGGGCCATGATTGGTCTTAGTGTCTCTGTACTTTGGAGAGGGAAAATAAAGTAAGAAAGCAAGAAAATATCCATTATTCCAACTTCCTGCTATAACTAGGAGTGTGAAGGATTTTTCAGTCACATAGCTTCAAATGACTCCTATATTCAAATGACTCCTATAGACCTATATTTAAAGCATAACCACTTGACTGAGACTGAACCAGAAGACTGCCAAGATTTATAGAACCACACCGTACACTTTGTAGTTTTCAAAATATAAAATTTCTCATGTAATACATCAGACATTTTTTCCATATATAACAGGAAATGCAAGAATCAAAGAAAAAAATCTTGAACAGTATTACTTGCAGAACAAAATAAAATTGTAATCTTGCTGTTGCTTTATTCTGGTGCAGAATGCTAATGTAATTCCTAAACGGATAATCTACATCTAAAACTAACTATGGCTTTAAGACAGTATTGCTGAACAATTTGGGATTTTTTTTTTGCTTTAAATAGTGCACAATACCTTTGAATACTACCTGGAATGCAAGTTATCCTTGGCAGCTTGTGAGGACCTCCCAATAATTTGCTGGAGCCAGGAGTCACATTGCAAGCCCACTCTATTGGCCAAGGAACATATGTGATGCAAAGAAACAAGAAAATAGGCCAAAAAAGTACTTAGAAGGATATATAAACACTTTCAAATCTGGTGCATAATTAAATTAGTAGTTGCCACACAAACAGGGCATCAAACTCATCTTGAAGTTCTGAAAATTTCGAAGTCTGCATTCTGGAAGCATAAACATGTTGCAGCAATTCTACCTGAAGTAAATGTTACTGAACAACAGAAAGGTCAGAAAATATTGTGCTTAAATGTAAACATAAGTGCTATTTCCATACTTTTGCAATGTCTTCACGAATGCGAAGATTTCTGACTGTAATTCTTCTCTTGGAGTCAAAGTTCTGTCCAGGCATATCAATGTCATCAGCATACTTATCTTCATCCTCATCTTCACTATTGTCCTTCTCCTGAAACAATGACAATTACAAAATTCAGCGATAGGTACTTAACATTTCCTCCCTCTGTTCTGTAACCATTCTATGGTTCTATTTATGTCAAAAGCTTTATTTATATTAGAGGGATTTTAACATTTCTTGAAAAGCAAAAAAACCTCCTTTAACCAGTCATTGATATCACAGATCATTTACAGAGAATTAATCTGTCTTTGATTAAGTATACTAATTAATTTAGCACTTGCATATAAAATTGTTAATTAAAATGTTATAACTTATGTAGCATGTTTCCCTGACGGTTCTGTGAGTAAGTGCATGACATAAACGAGGAAGATCTCTCATTTGATTAACCTGTTCAACTCAGCGGGGGCAGAATTGGGAGTGCGGTAAATAGGTTGGATGGAAAAAGAACATAACTCATCTTCTTGATTGCTAGCTGGTGTCTAAATGTATATCAGATAAGGACTGTACTGGAGCAGAAAGTGATCATTGTTGAACAGCCCTCCACAGTGTCTGGGCTCCTTTAAGAAAAATAAAGAACACCTACGTGCGCCTGTGGAACTATACCCGAGCATAAGTCAAGAATGGAGAGTTAAGTGAAGAAACTGGGACCAGGGTGGGGTGGGGGTGCAGAAAGGGGTGGGGAGGGGAAATGGAGAATTATATCTAACATTAATTCCAAACAGAAGCATTTCATAGACTTCCTCTAAAGGGAACTGGAAAAATTCAGTGATGAGAAAGATGCTCAATTTAACGAATACACATACTGCTGAATTATGGTCCTCTTCTCCCCGCTGACGTCTTGAAGAGTTCTGCAGTAATAAGGGGAAGATAGATCAACTTTGCAGATTAAGCATCATTATAGAAAAAGTAGAACAGTAATTATAGATTTATATCCATTCTGTGCAGTGGACTTGGTTTTCAGACATCAACTGGACTAAACTTCTTATTTATTCTGAGAGTTTTAACAAGAATACTCAGTTGTGTTTCATGTTAAAATGTTACTTTTGTAATTTAATTTTTTAATGCTTTCCACAGTTGGTCCCATAGCTACTTTGTCAATTATGATATTTTGCCTACTGTGCACAAACTAAGTAAACAGTACATTGGGTAAAATATAGCAAATAATGTAAAGCAATCTAGGTTCTCTACGTCTTCAAATTACCAAGCCTTGAGTCCTGACCAAATAAAAGCATTACAAGTGCCTAAGACACAATCACATATCTGAGCTAGATGTGAGTATGTATTACACAGAAATAGAAAAACTTATAGCCTGCATAAGCCCAATAAGACAATCATTTGGAAAATCCGCAGAGGAAGAGGATCAAATATATTACTTATGGCTCATCTTCAAAGCATGAGGATTACATTAGCTAAAAATAAGCTACTGATCTTTCTTCACTTGTTGTGAATCCTGAAACTATCTGGAAGAGGAATTTTGGAAATAGTTGAACCTTATTCTCAACACACAATCTATGTTCTTCTTTACTCGAGATTTTATAAGAAACATAGGCTAGACCTTGATTATCACCAAAGGAAGAACTTTTTCTACGTGCAGTTATACAATTTTTGCATGAAGCCAAGATAGTACTCAAAGCGTGGGAAGGTAATCACCAAGTATTACATTCTATTCAATTTTTAGGAAATTAGTCACAGATTAACAAGGTTTTGGTGCATAAAGTTATGTAAAGTGAATGGATGAATTTCAGAAAGTTAGAAGGTTTTAATGACCTGAATAATTAATTCAAGCTTTCAGGCAAGTGTGGCAAAATCAGAAACACTGTAGCACTATTTCTCTTGGTCTTCATAATCACTTTGAGCAAGAACTAAAATATGGTAATTTCCTTGATTAAGAAAGGAAAAGCCATCTGATTTCACAGCACTGGGGACATGAGTTTGGAACAGAATAGCTTTAGTGTTATGTTATGCAGGGTGCTGCGAGCTGCTTGTTGGCACTGTTATTTTTAAATTAGCAGCTGACAGGCCATTCCTGCCAATTAAGCAATTGAATTTTCCTCTGGCCAAACACTCAGTATTAAGCTTAATTTTGAGTTTTATCATACCCTAGTGTGCGAACTAAAATGTACTTGAATAGAGTCCTGGCTTTTATGCTTCCCACCTGACTTCTTTTGTACTGGAAACAACAGTAATAAGTACAGATGTCTCACAAATCTGACCCCAGTAGATCCAGAAAATATTGGAAAACTTGTAGAAATTGTACTGGGATCATCCTGCTATCTATCCAGATCATGCCAAATGTCAGTCGTGACTATGCTAGGGCAAGGATAGCTTTTTAAAAAGCAAACATGAGAAATTGCAGGATTTGCCTACAAATAATGCACTAATGTAAACAATGAACTGTTCTCCAGTCCTTACTTATTTCAAACATGCAAATATTTGACACTGAAAAGTTAGTCAAATACTTGTAACTTTCCCAACCATTTTAAGAATAGCAATGTCTACTGATCGGGGAAACTAGCAATCAGCAAGATATTAAAAATATCAGTTGCTCTCCTCTTGGATTTATTAATTATCACGTTCCCACAGCTAATATCCATAATCCAAAGAAACTGCATTGGTTTTAAGTCCAGAAATGAATCTTTTTTCTACTTGCATAATGCTTTCGCTTCAATCTGTCTGCTGTCTATGTAAATGAATTTCTACCTCACATTAAAAAAAACAACCAAAATGTGTTTTAATTCAAATTGAAAATTGTGTGTAAGGGGCTCCTTTCATGAGCATTTATCTAATAGAATTTTCCAAATGACATCAAAATTGACGAGATATAAAAAAAAATTACATTCACAGAAGGTAAGGAGGTAACAGGACACTGAAGCCCTGTAATCTGAGCTCTGAATTGAGTCCATTACCATCACCGATATGTTCAGTTATTTTACCCGATTTTTAAACAAGCAACACTGAGGATGTCACTATATCCTCCATGTGTTTTCATTTAAAAAGATGTAGTCCTCAAAAAAGTCTCATTAGATCCAAGAATGCTCATTCTTCGGGTGCAAAGGTCAGGAAAATGGGATGGAGATTCATTTTTCTGAGTCTCTATGCTGCCCCAGGATTCCCAGAACTTTGCCCAAGGGATGGAACAAGGCCTGCATTTTTGGTAGGCACAGGCCCTAATTATGGATCCAATTGCACCTATCATGAGCTTGCATCAGGACCTCCCACAAACTGGAAGGTCTGAGGGCATCAGGTATTAAGCTGAGGAGCAGCCCAAAACTAAAACTTAAACATTTTTGAAACTGAACAAGCTGGGGCTTGGGGCCATCTGACTGCAGTTCTCCAGTACAGCCAAAAAGGCTCCAAGACTGACAGCCTCTCAGGCCTGCAGCTGTGCTCAACTTTTCTCCTCTTTTTGTCAGTGCAAGGTCTGTCAACAGATGGGCCTGAGCCAGGGGTCCCCACTCGGCCATGCTGCAGGCCCGAGAGGATATTGAGGTGCTCCAAGGCTTTCTTGCATTTGCTGCAAGGCAGACTTTTACACGGTCAACCACTGCAACACAGACTTACAGAAACCAATTCAAATCTATTCCAGGAACAGAATTCAACTAAATGTTCCTGTAATGTACGCCTTCCAAGGTGATATTTTAGGATCCTAAATGAAACAATTTTGGTCAGTTTTACCATACAATCTTGAAGCCACAAAAAGCTGTGATTCAATAATAGATGCTTTTCAAATCTAGCAAATGCAATCTTGAGTCAGAACACTGACAAGCCGTGCTCTGCATATGACCAAGATTATGGATTAATGAATACCTGAGTTAGTTGTTAAGTGTAGATCAGAGAAAAAAAAAATCCCACATTCTATATGCATAAACAGGTTGTACTCCTTTCCAACAACCTTTGTCTACACAGTTTCAGCCCAGTCTTGAAGCTAGCACACTCTCAATTTTAATCACGATTATAGATATAGTGCAATATCCTGGTCATTATACTCACCACATAATCCACTAACTTCCCAGATGCCAACTCTTCCTGCAGTTTCTGAGCTTTCAGGGTTCTCTTGGCCTAAAAGAGATTCAACATCATTTAAACAGTAGCCACAAAGTATTTCAGTTTGAGTCTAATATGTTTTGCAAACAACTTGGTGTTGACTTTTCTAGGTATTTACATGGTGATATTTATTAATACACCTCTGCAAAGCACTTTGGGAATTTCTACATTAAAAGGCACTATATAAATAAAAATTGTTTTTGATGAGCAAGTTTTCAGTCACTTCCATTTGATGAGTACAAGGATGCTCCCAAGATCAAGCTCATCATACACAATCATTTACATCTTTGAGTGATCTATAAGAACTTTTATTGTTTGACTAATTGAATGATAGTGTTGTATCCTGTTGACAAATTTATCCTAAATATAGATTACATAATGTTAAATCTCATTTGTCAAACAGATTTACTACCTATTTATTCCAAAATAAATATCAACTCTCATTAAATCCTAAAAGACTTACAAAATTTGGTGCACTACTTACATTAAAGTACCTAGTAATACAATGAATTATTCATATTCTGCTATTAAATTTTTTACCAAACTTTTATTGAAATAAAAATAAATCTATGAGCTCAGGGATAATTGATGACGCTTTAAAACATTAGGTCTCAATGGGACTAAGTTATCTCTCCAGGAAGGAAGTCACAGCCATTCACAAAGCAATCTGTCTATTTTGACTACCTTGCTAGTGTGACTTACTGCTCTATAAAACACACATTTCAAATGTTTATCAAATTGAAGCTCTTTTTTAAAAAAAAAGCCAAGAACCAAGTCACAAAAACAAAATGACTTTTTGTTCAATAAATCCTGGAAGCGCTCCAGATGACAGTACAAGAACAGTTTCAGGACTTAGATGGAAGCCAATGTTTGGTTCTGTAATAGAACATGCTTCTGGCTCCATCTACAGGAAGATGCTTTTCAGCCTTATGAGGAGCTCACTTCAACAAATCAAAAGAGAGATCTTTTCGGGAGGTTCCTTTTTTTAAAAAACACATTTTTTCCCCAGAGCTTTAAAGGTGAAATTGAACTGAACTCATTGGCCCAGATTTTGTGTCCAGTGGCAAATCCATTGCCATTGTGAACAGAGCAAGCAACAAGGCATCTTAAGCAATCAAGTTGAAGAATCCTGACAGACATGCAGAGTCTAAGCCAGGAGTGCAAGTTAGAATATTTCATTCAAAATCAAATCATGTATAGAAAGCAAAATAAAGAGGTAAAGAAAGATGAGTTAAAAGAGAGACATGAAAAAGACAGAAACAAAAAGTAAAAGTTTTTAAAATCTGCAATACTAATTAAAATCTAAAGGAATGGGATTCCATGCTTTTAAAAGTAAATTTTCAGTGCGAGGGAGATTGTTTGGCAGTAACTAAGACTTATCACCCCGTTAGAGCTCATTTTCACTTGAATGGGCAAGCCCTAATTTTCTCTGTTGTGTTTAGTGGGTATTTAGTAGGTAAGTAACTCAACTTTATGCCCTTCATGAGCTTGAATGCCAAGTTGCTTGCAAGATACTGTTAGAGCTAAGCCTCTGGAGAAGCGGGGCAACTCTTAACTTCTGCTTTTAACTGTGCATGTGTGGATGCTGGCAATTGCTGTCTGATTTACTTCTTAATAATGGTGAGCTGACAGCTTCACTGTTATTTCTACAACAAAATCCAGGCCAATGTATCAGGAAGTAGTAACCTGGATGATTTCACTTTTCCCAACCATCACCAAAAAAGGGAGAGAAAGTAATTACAGCTAGAATGCAGGGAAAACATAATAAATGCAAGTGTGCTAATGGCTGTTTCACTCTGGACTTGTTCTTTTTAAATTTTTAGATTTAGATTTAGAGATACAGCACTGCAACAGGCCCTTCGGCCCACCGAGTCTGTGCCGACCATTAACCACCCATTTATACTAATACTACACTAATCCCATATTCCTACCACATCCTCACCTGCCCCTATATTCCCCTACCACCTACCTATACTAGGGGCAATTTATAATGGCCAATTTACCTATCAACCTGCAAGTCTTTTGGCTGTGGGAGGAAACCGGAGCACCCGGAGGAAACCCATGCAGACACAGGGAGAACTTGCAAACTCCACACAGGCAGTACCCAGAATTGAACCCGGGTCGCTGGAGCTGTGAGGCTGCGGTGCTAACCACTGTTGCTTTGTTGATTCCCTTCCCATTCTTCATAACATGGAAAGAAATTGTTGAAGTTTTGACTGCAGGTTAAGTATAGGATGATAGCTTAAGCTGCAAGACTTTCGTAATTTCCTTAAATTGAATAGATCTTCCCCAAAATAACCCAGACTTTAAAATAAATACAGAGTACCCCAGACCTTTTTAATTACTGATATTGCTATACAACAGCCTCTAGTCAGCTACACCCACAGAGCTAAAAAGGCAAACTTTCAAATTAATGTCATATATGATATTTTTGAAAATCTATTTTAGAATTAAATGAAGAACACGTTGGGGCAGTACAGTTTAAACATGCAAGAGATCTGAATGGATAAAAAGCAGCTGCTCACAACTAGATGCAACATGAATGCCTACACCAATACTCACTATAACAAACCAATTGGCAGCTCTGTACTACACCATTCTAAAAAAAAAAACTTACAAGCCATTTCAGTGCCTCTTTACTGTTACTTTTCCACTGGGTTAAATAGATATATAATGATACATCACATACCAAATCAACTTTTGAATATTCCTCCACAATCCTCATATGATCCTCTGAATCATAACCATTCCAACGATCGCGCTTTCCATCATAGTCAAATGAAAATGTTGGTTGCATGTGTTCATCTGGAGCGATGTTGACACCTGTAAACTTTGCCCCTACCTTTCTAGGTCTCTATTCAAAAAACATATGAAATATTAGCAAGAACATCATACACAATGTAGCTGAAGGAAAGCATCTGTAAGTATGTACTATTAAGGTCTCTGCAGCATTATTCTAATAAAAACATTGAAATTGGTAGGAAATATTTATATCTTAATTTTGTTCTTTTTTTAACCAATTCCTTTCTTCATGAAGATCCTTTATTTCAGATCTTCACACAAACTCTACAAGACCCACCAGTGAAAATTCTGGACATGGCATCTAGAACTGATATAGGTGCAACTGGCAGATACCCAAACCAGAAGTTTAATTTTAGTCCAACAATATTGTATGTGGTTAAAGATTCAAGTTGAGGTTGGGGAATGGGAGGTGTGCTTAGGAAACAGAGGGGAGTAGAAAGCTTAAAAAACAAACAGAAGTTTAAAAAAAAACTCTATACCTAGTTACAGAGAGTACTTGCCTTCAACGTACATTGTGCTACGCCAATTAATATCTTACCATATTTGAGATCACATTGATGTCAAGGATACCCTGGCGTGCCTCAAATTTTTTGATTCAATGGCAGCTTTAAATTAGCCCCTGTGAGCTAATCTAAAAAAATTTTGCCAGAACAAAATATGTTAGCAGCAACCCATGCAGCATATCTGGTTTGTAGTGTTCTGTTTAGTTTGGTTAGCTCTAGGTTGGTTCCTAGGGCAATCCAAAGTTGCAAACTCCATTAAAATTACTGCTATTGGGGAGGGTTTAAACTAATTTAGCGGGGGGAATGGGAAGCAGGATGCAGCAACAGGAAGGAGAAACAAGGTGCACAAAGGATTGGGATATATAGAGAGTATTAGAACAAGAAATAGTAAGGTATTGAGTGGGATCACAGTAAGATGGAAGGAAATAAGGTCTAAATTAGGTTTACTGTGCATGTATGTAAATACACAAAGTGTAGTAAATAAGGTTGGTGAGCTGCAGGTGCAGATAACCATATGGGAGTATGATGTTGCGCTAATAATGCAGACATGGCTTAAAAAAAGGACAGGACTGTGTACTAAATATTTCTGGATACAAGGTGTTCAGGAAAGATAGGGAAGGAAAGAAAGGAGTGCATGTGGTGTAGGTATACCCACAGTGCTGTTAGGAAGGGAATTCCAGGGTTTTAGACTCTATGACTCTAACAGTGAAGGAGTTCCAAGTCAGGATAGTGTGTGGCTTGGAGGGGAACTTACAAGTGCTGGTGTTCCTATGCATCTGCTGCCCTTGTCCTTCCAGGTGGTAGAGGTTGTAGATTTGGAAGGTGCTGTTGAAAGCGGCTTGGTGAGTTGCTGCAATGCATCTTGTAGATGGTGCACACTGCTGCCACTACGCACAGGTGTGGAGTGAATGCTTAAGGTGGTGGATGGGGTGATCAAGTGGGCTGCTTTGTCCTGGATGGTGTCGAGTTTCTTGAGTGTCGTTGGAGCTGCACTCATTCAGGCAAGTGGAGAATATTTCATCACACTCCTATCTTGTGCCTTGGTGGACAGGCTTTGGGGAGTCAAGTGAGTTACTTGCCAGTCTCCGACCTGCTCTTGCAGCCACAGTATTTATACGGCTGGTCTAGTTGTTTCTAGTCAATGGTCACCCCCAGGATGTTGATGGTGGGGGAATTCAGTGATGGCAATGCCAATGAACGTCAAGGGGAGATGCTTTGACTCTCTCTTATTGGAGATAATCATTGCCTGGCATTTGTGAGGTGTGAATGTAACTTGCCACTCATCAGCCCAAGCCTGAATGTTATCCAGGTCTTGCTGCACATGGGCACAGACTGCTTCAATCTCTGAGTAGTCTCGAATGGTACTGAACACTATGCAATCAAATAACATCCCCACTTCTGACCTTCTGGAGGGAAGGTCATTGAGGAAGGAGCTAAAGGTGGTTGGGCCTAAGACATGACTCTGAGGGACTCCTGCAGTGAAGCAACAGTGATATAGTTCCAAGTCAAGCCTCCAACAACCACAACCATCTTCCTTTGTGCCAGGTATGATTCCAACCAATGCAGAGTTTTCCCCCTGTTTCCTATTGACTGCAATTTTGCTTGGGCTCCTTGATGGCACACTGGGTCAAATGCTGTCTTGATGTCAAGGGCAATCACTCTCACTTTACCCCTGGAATTCAGCTCTTCAATCCATGTTTGGACCAAGGCTGTAATGAGGTCTGGAGCTGAGTGCCCCTAGCGGAACCCAAACTGAGCATCGGTGAGCAGGTCATTGCTGAGTAAGTGCTGCTTGCTAGCACTGTCAATGACACTTTCCATCAGTTTGCTGATGACTGAGAGTAGACTGATCGGGTGGTAATTGGCCAGACTGGATTTGTGCTGCTTTTGTGTACAGGACATATCTGGGCAATCTTCCACATTGTCGGGTAGATGCCAGCATTGTAGCTGTACTGGAACAGCTTGCCTGTGGGCTCTGACAACATTCCGGCAATAGCAATGAAGACTTGTACTCCAGAACTAGCCATGTCCTTAGCCTTTGCTGTATTCCAGTGCCTTTATCCATTTCGTGATATCACATGGAGTGACTCGAATTGGCTGAAGTCTGGCATGTGTGATGCTGGCCAATCAGCACTTCTGTCTGAAGGTGGTTGCAAATCCTTCAGCCTGGTCTTTTGCACTAACATGCTGGGCTCTCCCTTCATTGATGATAGTGATGTTTGCAAGGCTTCCTCCTCCTGCTAGTTTTTTAATTGTCATTCACAACTGGATGCGGCAGAACGGCAGAGCTTTGATCTTATCAGTTGGCTGTGGGATCGCTTTGCTCTATCGCATGCTGCTTCTGCTGGTTAGCATGCATGCAGTCCTGCGTCGTAGCTTCACCAGGCTGGCACCTCATTTTTAGATATGCCTGGTGCTGCTCCTGGCATGCTCTCCTGCACTCCTCATTGAACCAGGGTTGATCTCCTGGCTTGACGGTAACAGTCGAGTGAGGGATATGTCGGGACATGAGGTTACAGGCTGCAGTCGAATACAGTTCTGCTGCTGCTAATGGCCCAAAGGGTCTCAGGGATGCACAATTTGAGAGCTGCTAGATCTGTTCTGTACCATGAAGCATGATAGTAGTGTCACACAATACTATGGAGGGTATCCTCAGTGCGAAGATGTGACTTTGTTTCCACAAGGAGTGTGTGGTGGTCACTCCTACCAACCCTGTCATAGACAGATGCATCTGTGACAGGTAGACTGGTGAGGGAAAGGGCAAGTAGGTTTTCCCGCTGGTTGCCCAGTCTGGCAGATATGTCCTCAGGACTCAGCCAGCTTGGTCAGTAGCAGTGCTAATGAGCCACTCTTGGTGATAGACATTGAAGTCCCCACCCAGAGTACATTTTGTGCCCTTGCTACCCTTAGTGCTTCTTCCAAGTGGTGTTCAATATGGAGGAGTACTGATTCATCAGCTGAGGGAGGGTGATAAGTCATAATCAGCAGGAGGTTGCCTTGCCCATGTTTGACCTGATGCCACAAGACATCATGGGGTCCGCAGTCAATGTTGAGGATTCCCAGGGCCACTCCCTCCTCACCGAATACCACTGTGCCGCCAGCTCTGGTGGTAATGGAGGAGTATGGGACTTTGGCTGTAAGGTATGATTCAGTGAGTAGGACAATATCAGGCTCCTGCTTGATACCTCTCCCAATTTTGGCACAAGCCCCCAGATGTTTGTGACCAGGGCTTTGCAGAGTCAACTGATCCTTTGGTGTTTTGGGTGCATACGCTGATGTTGGGTGGTCTGTTGGGTTTCATTCTTTTTAGACTTTTCAGTTGTGGTTTAATACAACTGAGAGGTATGCTAGGCTATTTCAGAGGGCAGAGTTAACCACATTGCTGTGGGTCTGGAATCACATGTCGACCAGACCAGGTATGGACAGCAGATGTCCTTCTCTAAAGGACATTAGTGGGCCAAATGGGTTTTTTATGACAATCTGGTAGTTTCATGGTTACCATTACTGAGACTAGCTTTTTATTCCAGACTGATTAATCAAATATAAATTCCACCAGCTGCTGTGGTGGGATTTCAACTTGTGTCTCTGGAGAATTAGTCCAGACCTATGGATTACCAGTCCAGTAACATTACCACTGCACTACCATTCCATTGAAGATGAAACAGAAAAAGGGTGTGTATTGCAGATGGAAGATTGATAATACAAGTGAGAACCAGGATAAATTTAGGTCAGAAGGGAAGCGAAAAAAGAAATGAGAGGCAAAGACAGAGTATGAGAAGAGACTGGCAACTGGCATAAAGGGGAATCCAAAAGTCATCTAGAGGCGTACAAATAGTAAAAAAGTAGTAAGAGGAGGGTTGTGGCCAATTAGGGACCAAAAAGGGATCTACCCATGGAGGCAGAGGGCATGGCTGAGGTAATAAATGAGTATTTTGCACCTGCCCTTACTAAGGAAGACACCACCAAAGTCAGTGTGAAAGCGGAGGTGGTTGGGACACTGGATGGGCTAAAAATTGATCAAATGGAAGTATTAAAAAGGTTGGTTGAATTTAAAGTTGATAAGTCCATCTGGATCAGATGGGATGCATCCAAGGATACAGAGTGAATTAAAGAGGAAATTGAGGTGGCACTGGCCATAATCTTTCAATCCGCTTAGATAAAGGGGTGGTGCCAGAGGACTGAAGAATTGCAAATATTACACAATTATTCAAAAAAAGGTGCAAGGATAAACCCAGCAACTACAGACCAGTCAGTTTAACCTCAGCGGTGGGAAAGTTATTAGAAACGATAATCCAGGCAAAATTAACAGTCACTTGGACAAATGTGGATTAATTAAGGAAAGCCAGCATGGATTTGCTAAAGCCAAATTGTGGTTAACTAACTTGATTGAGTTTTTTGATGAGGCAACAGAGAAGGTTGATGAGGGTAATGCGGTAGATGTGGTGTAAATGGTCTTCAAAAAGGCGTTGATAAAGTGCTACATAACCAGCTTGCCAGCGAAGTTGAATCCCACGGACTAAAGGGACAGTGGCAGCATCGATATGAAATTGGCTGAATAGCAGGAAATAGCGTAGTGATGAACAGTTGTTTTCAGACAGGAGGAAGGCATACAGCGGGGCTCCCCAGGGGTTGGCACTGGACTACCGCTTTTCTTGATATATATTAATGAACTAAACTTGGGCATACAGAGCACAATTTCAAAATCAAAGTGACTCCTAACAATGCAGCGCACTGCTGACATCATCAGAGCGCTCCAAGCTGTGCACATGTGCAGTCTCCTGCGCTCAGTGAGATGCTGTGCATGCGCAACCTACGTCCTGCCAGGACTAACTGGCCCACGCACAACAAAACGTTCTCCCCCTTGACCACTCGCTCCAGGCCGCTCGCTCCTTGCTCCCCCTCCCAACCACCCCGCTCTCTGGCTGGCCACTCCACACCCCCCCTTCCCCAATCCTGCTCTCCGGCCGCTCAATCCCCACTCCTCCCCATCTCTCCAGATCCTAGCTCACGGCTGCGCCACTTCCCTCCTCTTGGCCACTCGCTCAGATGTTCGATCGCTCCTCACCCAAAGAGGCAAGGCGGCGATGTAGTAGCGAGTGGCTGAGAGGAGGGAAGCGGCGCGACCTAGAGCTAACGTCTGGAGGGATGGGGGGGAAGTGGGGAGTGAGCGGCTGGAGAGCAGGATTGGGGGGGGAACGGGGTAGGGGAGCAGGGAGCAAGCGGCCAGAGAGTGGGATGGCACTGAAACCTCACTGAATTATGGAGGGTGTGCAGCACTGTCAGAGGCGCTGTCCCTCTGATGAGACTTTAAACAGCGCAATGTTCTCCAAGTGTCAATCAAAAAATGTCCATTGTGTGCTGC